>NW_004955445.1:524325-563532 GCF_000276665.1 Chinchilla lanigera
ACTTTGTTTGTAACTCTGTATTGTCTGTATTGTGCTTGTGATATGTTGTAAAATGTTGTATGTCTGTTAATGTTTCCCTCCTTTTATCTTTAAAATAAAAAAAAAACAAAGTGAATAGCCACTCCCTACTCTATCTAGTATGCACAGAGGTTTTCATATTGTGTTTACAGCTTTCTCTATATTAGAATGACTTCTACAAGTGATGTGGTCATGTTTAAATACTGTAGATACTAGTTGTAGACCATCAATCAGGACAATTTGTTTATTCCAATGGTAATTTGTTTTCATCAAGTATTTTAACTGAGTCCTCCTTTGAAAGCATCTTTGACTCCATCAAAGGTTCTTAAAAGGAGACAAAACATTCAATCTCTTCATTTTATCATTAGGAATTTTAAGATGAGAATCTAAAAGTTTCCCTGAATTCAGGAGAAAGTCCCACTGGGCACATCCTCTGGTGCACGTTTTTAAAAATATTGGTGGAAAGAAAATCACATGTAACCATCCTTGTTTTATCTTTTAAAAGAAAGCCTCTCCTTAAAAATTATAATTTTTGAATAGGAGGCTATGAGAAGTTGATTCGGGTGGGTGTTTAACTGACAGCACTTGATTCATTTGTTATTGAGAAAAATAAGATGTGTGTCACATGTGAAGAGTTCTGGAGTGCACAGGATTCAGACTCCCTCTGAGAGTCTTGGTCTCAGCACAAACACAGGTCGTGTTCCCACTGGCCTTTCCACAGGGGGTGGTGGGATGCAATGAGGACATGTCCGTGGCATTTGTTGAAATCAGACCCTCTTAAAAATCCAGTGCACTGAAGAGGACACGAGCACCTTCAGTGGCGGGGGGAGGGGAAGGGCGGGAGGCATTAGATCAGGAGAAAGCAGATCAGCTTGAAAGGGCGGCTGTAACAAAGGGCCACCAACTGATGGCTTACACTACAGCTGAGCCGGAAGTCCAAGACCGTGTGTCAGTACGGCAGCTTCCTCCTAAGAACTACAAAGCAGGATCTGACCAGGCTTCTCTCCTAGCTTCTGGTGCCTTGATGGCAATATTCAGCATTCCCTGATATCTGCTTTTACCTTCACATGGCATTTTACTTGTGTGTGTCTGTGTTTGTGTGAGTCCAAATTTCTCATTTTTATAAGGACATATTGTGGGGGGGGCGCTGGGGATTTAGCTCAGCGGCAGAGCGCCTGCCTGGCAAGCGCAAGGTCGTGAGTTCCATTCCTGGTACTGGAAGAAAAGACCAAATAAATAAATAAATAAATATAAGAATATATTGGGTCAGGGCCCACCTTAATGAAATCACCTTAATTTGACCATGTGCAAAGACCTCATTTCCAAACAAGGTCGTAATCACAGATACTGGGCATTAGGACTTCAAAATCTTTTGGAGGGGATAGCTATCTACAACAAGTAAAAGACCAGATAATAAGTATGTTAGGCTTTGCAAGCCAAAGGGTCTCTGACAGGTTCTCCTACAGGAAAACAAAACCACTAGACAGTACGCATTAGTGAGGCTCCATTCCAGTTATTTACAAAGAGTGAAATAGGAATCTCATAATTTTCATGGGTCACAAAGCAACATTCTCTTTTTGATCTTTTCCTACCATTTGAAGATTCCACGGCCATCCTTAGCTCATGGGCTGTACAAAGACAGGCAGCTGGCTGGATTTGGTCCTTGCGCCGTAATTGTCATGATTTGTCCATCCTGCTCAAGAGTCTCACAGCATATTTCTCCCTGGGTTTCTGTATATTGGCTCAAAAATACATCAGTAGGAAACCAGGAGCAAGAATCTAATCTGTGTCCATTGTGTGACCACAAAACAATTCGAAATAAGCCAGCATGTCCTGGGGCTGCAGCAGCCCTGACAACGTTTATCCAGAAGGGACATCAGTCAGAAGAAGCCTCTGAGTTCTCAGAAAATTGAAACACTGCAGACAGTGTAGAAAACCCAGGTAATAAACACCCTGCGAAGAGTTGGAAGCATGGAACATCATGTTTCACCTCAGGTAGCTGAAAATTTTTGGAGAGAAACACAGGGTATCTTCCATTTGAACACTGCTGTCAGACAGCAGAGTCTGGAATGAACAGGAAATTGAAACAAGTGAAATGGACATCTGAAATCTTTTGACGCTGAAAAAAAAATTGTTGCTACTTTGCTACACTGTGCTGGAGTCTCTACTGAGAACAATAAGTGAAAGGTTTCATTGCTTCTTTGTTTATGAGGGTGAGAGAAAAGGGCACCTTCCTGTCTGGGTTGGAAGACGTTTTCCTACCTCTATGTCCCAGCAGAGGCAGAGAGGAAACAGAGGTGAAGTCAAGCAACGGCCAGCAGCTGACACCCCCAGCCTAGGCCCTGTTGGACGCTGCCAATCAGGGTAATTACTGGGGCACTGCTGACAGACACAAGGCTGAACACTTAGTAGGGTTTTTAACAAGACCATGTCAGTTGATCCATCTGGAGAGCTCACTGAATATTTCACTGTAATCAGTATTTGGCATCATGCTTTGACCAAAAACCAATTGCCAATGTTTGAAACAACAGTCTTTCAGTAAAAATATCTCGACTCTAAGAGTTTTGATGTTCCCAATCATTTTCCTCTTTTACTTGTAGCGGATGTCAGTAATAATTTAGGGAACTCATCAGGATCCTGAACCTGTATCTCTCGGTAACTGAAAAGAAATTACATTGAGCATTTTAACATTTTTAAAGTAAAACACTGAAGTTACATCCCTTTGGAACTGCTTAACATGCAAATAAAAATGTCTCCTAAGATTATTTTCTTTTTTTGGAACTATAACTAACAGATAGGAGAGTGCCCAGATTTGGAAGGTGTGGTTGCAAAAACCCATTAGTGAACCTCAGTCCCGAATTAGCAGTGGAATATGGCTGGCCATTTTTACTACCTCCCATCATAAACAGTATGATAAGCTATTTGATATATTCTAATTCATTTAAAAATACTCCACATACTCAATCATTTCATTCACTATTAATCACTATTTTCTTCTACATGTTAATCATAGGGATTACATTCTGAAACTTTTATTTGATAACTCCATTATCTAGGCAATCTATTCTTTTGTTGATTTTCTGGTCTTCTTGATTATCAATCATGTTTTTCTTCTTACGATGGATAGTTGTTTTTATTTTAATTTTATAGCAGACATTGTAGATAAGGTATTATGGAGTTTCTGGAATAAATTATCTTCTAAAATGTGTTTTTAAAAAATATTCCTGATTAATATTTTATAATCACGAAATGTAAGTCTGTCACATGAGCAGAGTGCTTGTTATTTATTTTGAGCCAAAGTGACATTTTAAGCAACGTTAAAAGCTGAAAATTTTTCATCTCATACATAGACTTAGTTGTTCAGAATAATTTTAAAGGATGTGAGGTTGTTCTTAAGACTATTTCATTTTTAGACCATTCTAAACCATTGCAACCCCAAATTGCTTCAATCCAATAGCTGCCTATTTATCATAAATGTGTTCTTTGCTTCTGAGTCATTTTAGAAGAAAGGGGCAATGCCTGTCTTTTCTACAGTGTGACAAAGAAAGTAGCTTACCCCCGTGAAATCATGAGACTTCACTTGAAGATACAATTATCTTTCTCATCTTGTTATCCCATTATAAATTAACTTCGTGATAATTAGAGTCAGAACTTCAAGTTATGCAGTCAGATTCTTTACCTTTCTTGATATCCACATTATTTTCTTTAAAATTTTTAATGCAACCTGAAGTATTTTATTTTTCATCCTCTTATCACTGAGGAATCCCGACTTGGGTCTCCTTTACGTAGGGGTGGCGGTCTTCCATAGATGGAGCTGGATTGTATGCAACAATTCATATTGAGGTAAATGCTCAGAACTGTGGCACACAGCACAAATTGATACTTATAACTGCCCTTCATT
This sequence comes from Chinchilla lanigera, assembly GCF_000276665.1. Classification (NCBI taxonomy): domain Eukaryota; kingdom Metazoa; phylum Chordata; class Mammalia; order Rodentia; family Chinchillidae; genus Chinchilla; species Chinchilla lanigera. Next base: position 528,245 of record NW_004955445.1, read on the forward strand.
TCCGACTCACTGATAGCATTAAGTGCAAGGAGGGAAAATAGAAGCTAAAATAAAATATGTTTGCTTTCTGTATCCCATTGTGGTATGATGTTTGACCATACCACTGATGTTTTGTTATATGAATAAAATGTCCATGAAATGAACCAGAAAAAAATCAAAGTGTGCTTCATTAAGAGTATTATTTCCATCTTCTCATTTTATGGCCGCAGCTTGTTAATATATAAAGACTAACAACAGGAACTAAAATTAACTTGTTCTTATTAATAAACTGCTAGGTTACTTAAGAAAATAGGATCTCTAACCTCTTGATCTCTCTCCATCATTTCAAAAAATTAGAGCTAATTTTAAAAAGTGTTTTTAGAAGACTAAAACTTAAAACTATACTTTAAAGATCTGTGTATGCAAGTATTGGCCTTGCATGGTTTTTATAAATAGAACACGTTTATCCGGCAGGTAAGTTCTATTTTTACTCTTATTACCACTAGGTCGTGAATCACTGAAATAAAGTAGAATTCCCTAATTCCCATAGGTGATTGTTTTTATGTTGCAGGATTGATTTTGCATTTAAAACTACAGATGTGTTCAGACTGGTTATTTAATGTTTACTGAATGTCAACCATGTGTCCAACTTGGGGTTGGTTCAAATATCATTTTTGCGGTGAACTATCTGTATAGAACAATTCACTAAAGAATTCAACCACCTTACATATAGAATTCACCAACAAAAACGTTCTTGGGGAAGGGAGGATATTTTGGAGTTGGTAATGAATACTTTTCTATTTCCCATCAAGAGAAGACAACCAATTACATTAATTAAAGTGGGTACTGATCAAGGCACTCAAAGCTGGAAGGCTGGGCTTATCTGAATAAACAGCCTGGCTCTTCAAGTTGAGGCATGTTATGTAAAGATAAGACATATTCAGCTTCATTTTTCCTTGAGACTGACACGGACAGCTTCCCCACAGGAATGAGCTGTGGTCCATACCCTGTGGTGCAGGATCCGAGATTATTTCTAGAAGGGCCCATGGTAGGGCCACACTGGTAACCTCTGCAGAGCTAGCAGACCCTGCAGATGGGGAAGGCGCCAGGGGTCTGCTGCCCCTGCTCTGCTTTCCTGAAGCTTTTGTGCAGAACATGGTAAGCTCACATCCAAGTATTCTGATGAGTTCCTGAATACTTCAAGTGCATCGGAGTCTATTTTGACTTGTACCTTTTGCTCTCCCCGAGGTCAAGTATAAATTACTTTTTTCTTTTGCTGCAGCCGTGTAATCTGCCATCGTCGATTTTACTTCCTCCCCCACAGAACCGCTCTGGTTCATAGAGGGGTTTCACTATTTTTAAAAGCCTGGCTCCGGGCTGACGTCGTGACTCCTGACCTGCGCGTGTCTCGTCGATCGCCTACTCCACACTCTCCCTCCGATCTTGGGGGGGCACGCCACGAACGCCCACGCCCACGCGGGACCTTGGTCTGTCCCACACCGAGCTTTGTGCCGCCTCCTGCCTCTGGAGGGGCCAGATCTGCTGAAGCAATTTAACAGGCCCTGAAAAGAGAAAAGATAAGACAGTCAAGCAACTCTCCAGATAAATTACCAACCAAGGAGAAAACACTGAGATTACACAAGGCATTAGTGGCTATAGCTGGGGAGTCAGGGAGAAGGATGCATAAACATGTGTTCACAATGAGGGGGAGACAAGCAAGGGACAAGGACGGAGGCAGGGCAGGTGCTTGGAACCAGGGCGTCCTCCTTCTCAGCCAGTTCTTGGACAGCTCCTTTGCTTCTGTCTCACAGGAGGGGCAGCCACTGAGAGTCCGACTTCCAGCCGGATTTATCTGTGTTGCCTTGTTTCTCTCGCTGCAAGGAAAACCAAAGTCATGTAGATTATCTTGGCAGCATGCGATCCGTAGTTTTGCATATGATGTGCAATCATTCTAAAGTGATTTGGCTCCATTTGGGCCATTTGGGATGGGACAGGGAGCTGCTCACTTGTGTGCCTGGAAAACAGGTCAACTTGGGAACCCTACCTAGAAACAGGCTTTGGTTCTTTGGTTCTCTGTTGCTGATGCTAACGTTTCAGCATTGCGCTAGTAACACGGCAGCCTCTTCTGAAAAATCATACCATCTCTTCACATTATGTTCATCCTCACAACAGACACCAAAGCTATTTTCCCCACTTCACACCGCACATTTTAACTAAGAGGATGCAAACAGTTCACAAGCGCAAAGCGCCGATCCCTGTGATGACTGTCATCATTCTCTATTGCAAATAGGTGCTACTAAAAATCAATTTTTTAAAAACTTTCAACAGAGTTACCTGCTTTTCTTTCTGCACAGCAGCCATTTTCTTTCTGGCTGTTGTGGTTTTTTTGGTTTGGGGGAGTTGATGCTGTGGTGGTTGTTCTTTTTTGGATTTTGTTTTTCCTGCTGACACAATATTTTCAAATCATTGAAGAGATTTTTAAAATTCACTCAAGATTGCTCCTGCCATAATGAAAATGTTTGTTTTTCACTCTTCTGTCTGATTCTGGACAGATCATTGTAATTATGAAATATGTGCTGTTTTGTATTCTGCTTTTGTTCCCCATCTACATTATATCAAATATTTTTCTGTGTCTTTCCTGATCCTCATAATTTTCCATTTTAATGGCTGCCAGCTCTTCCGCAGAATGATTACAATGCCATTTGCTTAGCCACTCCTCTTATAGTTGGCATTTAGGTGGCTTCAGAGTGTTCATTAAAACAAATTACCCTCCTGTAAACATCCAAGCATTCATCTATCCATCCACGGGAAGCAATATTAATTTGAGCCTGTTTTTCTATAGAAAGCACAAAAAAGAATACAAATGTGGAATCTTCTTTGAGGGACCCTAAGTGAGCTCTGAATCACAGTCATAACACAAAGTAATTTCAAAGCATTTGTGTTTATTGAGACCTGAGTGTGGCTACCACAGGACAAGCCCATACCTGGCCTCCATGCTCCAGGTAGAAATTGAATTGCTGACTGAGTTTGTCTTTTTTCCCAGAATGGCCAGCTCCTAGGTCAGGGCTGATAACTATTGGACCCCAGAGGTAGAATGAATGAAAGAACTTATCTGAATGAATACAATATCTCATTTAGTTATCCCATAACATTTGTGAGATAGGTATTATTATCCTGTGTTACTGAAATGAAAATGGAGGCTCCTAGACAAAGGCACAGAGTGCCGTGGAAATGTGGGACTACCCAGTCTGCATCCACACTAGGGCACCTACCCTCAGTGAGCTCTCTGAGGTGTGCATGGTAATCCCAGCCTTGCAAATGAGGAAAACATGCAACAGAGAGAAACAAAACAATTTTCCCCAACACACCTGGCCTCACAGTATTCCAACCTAGAATTTATAATCAAAATTCCATGTTCCCCTCCATGTGCTCTGCTTTTCCTCAAACATGAGATTATGGGATAAAAGGCAGAAATGTCTTTATTATTCTGTTTTTATGTGGCCAACCTATGTTTCTTTTACTTCTGTTCCAAAGAAAATTACCTTAGCCACACGCATTTAATCATGTAACCATAGCCTGCCAGCGATAGGTATCTCTTTAGACATTTTCCTAATGTGAACAGTTTTAATGGCGCCTCATGTTGTGATAGTTACCATTTCTTTAATTAATCCAGAAATCCAACACCTTTTTATATGTTTGTTTATGTTGGGTTTTGTACAAATTGTGCCATCATGAACTTTGGATTTTTATTTATTATTTCACACATTTTTCCTAAATCACTTTTTTCAATAATGTTAATTTTCAATTTGTAAAAATTGTGTACAATCATAACTACCAAACCTGGTTTTAGTTCTCACAAGAGAATACTATTTAGCCCTTAAAAAGGATAAATCCTGTCATTGGCAACATGGCTACAGTTTAATATGTTAAGTGAAATGAGCCAGTGCAAAACAACAAATATTTCATGATCTCACTCATAAATGGAATGCAAAAAAAGTTGACCTCATAGAAACTGAGAGTAGAGCTGTGTCTCCACCCTCTGTGCACCCAGTGCAGACAGGAGATTCTGACTCAGAAGGCTCATGAATTGCTAACACTGGGGTTCACATTCCGGCCCTCCCTACACGTGCCCTGAGCCACTTGAGATCCTAGAGCAGGCAGTCCATGAACTGCTGGCACTGCAGTTCACCACTGGGCTTTATGGGTTCCCTGACCACCTGGAGGTCACAGAAAGAGGCAGTCTGTGATCAGTGCCAGTGCAGCCTGCATCTGGCTCCAGTGCGTGCCCTGAGCTGCCTGGAGACACGGAATCAGGTGGTGCATGAACTGTTGACCCTGCAATTTGTGTCTGGGCTCTGCCTGTGCCCTGAACTGCCTGGGGACACAAGACCAGTGGTCCATGACTGTGCCACCAGTGCAGCCCACTTCTGGGTCCTACGCATGCCCTGAGTGCGAGGGGACACTGGATCAGATGGTCTGCCATCAGCTGACATCACAGTTTGCGTCTGACACCTGGGAGAATTAGGCACACTTCACCATCTGCCAGAAGACCTTAGACTAAGCAGCATATCTCAGCAGACACTGAGGGGCAAGCCTGACCATGAGGAAAACTAGGGACACTAGAAACCTTTGTTGAGCTGCCAGGGAAGAGGGAGACTGAGCCTTCTGCCTCTGGCAACAAACATGACAAGACAAAGGACTAAAACACAATCTCAGAATTCCACCCCACTCAGAACAAGTCCAGGAGACACTGACATAGGAGAACTTGGTAAACACACACCTGAAATTGCTGAAATGATTGCAATGGAAGTAAAGAAACAACTCCACCAGGCCATAGAAGACATTAGCTCAGAAATAATCTCTCAGGCAAAAAATGAAATGACAACAATAATGAAAGAACTGCTCAGCACATCTAAAGAAGAAATATAAAAAAAATAGATGAGCATAGGCAACTGATGGAAACATTAAATGAACAATATAGGAATGAACAAGAATGCATGAAACAGATTCAAAGAGATATCTAGAAAATCAAAACTTCCACTGAAAGCTGGCAAAACCGCTTGAATGAAGCTGAAGATAGAATTTCAGATCTTGGAGACAGCATGGCAGCTAGCAATTGTGAAAGAAAGTATTTCTTAAAATCAACAAGGAACTAGGAAAAATAAATTCAGCATCTACAAGATGAGGCAAAGGAAAATAATATAAGACTAATAGGAGTCAATGAAACAGCAGGAGGCAACACAAATGACATCAAAAGAATATTTGCAGAAATAATAGCAGAAAATTTCCCAAGCATGGAAACACAATCTGATGTACAGGTAAATGAGGGATATAGAACTCCAACTAGTCATAACCAGAATAAAACTACACTCAGACATATAAAATAAAGATCCCAGATATCCAGCAAAAGAATGAAATATTAAAAGCTGCTAGAGAAAAGAAACAGATCACCTATAAAGGAAAGCCCCTCAGAATCACAGCATACTTCTCAACACAAACAATCCACTCGAGAAGAGCTTGGAGAGAAGTATTACAGGTCCTGAGACAAAACAGCTTCCAAACAAGATTGATGTATCCTGCCAAACTATCCTTCAAATTTAATGGAGAAATAAAATATTTCCATAACAAAGAACAACTGAAGAACTTCATGACTGCCAAACCGTCCTTAAAAAGAATACTAAAAGATATTCTAGACAGAGAAAAAAATGACCACAATTTCAAGAACAATAATAGAAAGGAACCCTCACGAAAAGCAAGCAATTAAATGGTGGAAGAAGTAGGAAACCAACAGCAAGTAAATAAGATGACAATGATAAGCCAACACATATCAGTTATAACCATTAATGTAAATTGCCTCAATTCACCAGTCAAAAGAAACAGACTGGCAGAACAGGTTAAGAAACAAAACCCAACAATATGCTGCATAGAGGAAACACATTTTACTCAAAAGGAAATCCATACACTGGATTTCAAGTCAAAGGATGGAAAACAATTCTCCATGCAACAGGAACCCAGAGAAAAGCAGGTGTAGCTATTATGGTTGCAGACAACGTAAACTTCAAACCAAAAACAATCAAAAGAGATAAAGAAGGTCACTACATACTTCTTAGGAGAAAACTGCAAGGGGAAGAGATAACAATCATAGACATGTATGCACCAAATATCAGAGCACCAAACTCTATAAGATAAATCTTAACAGACATGAAAAACCAAATAATTAATAACACCATTGTAATAGGGGACCTAAACACCCCTTTGACACAACAAGGTAGGTCAACTAGACAAAAAAATCAGCAAAGAAATAACAGATCTAAACTAAATCTGTGAATAAATGGACTTAGTAGATGTATACAGAGTGTTCCACCCCACAACATCAGAATACACATTTTCTTAGCTGCACGTGGGACTTTCTTTAAAATAAACCACATTCTAGCCCATAGAGCACACCTAACTAAATGCAAAAGAGTTAAAATTATCCCACGCATATGACCTGACTACAATGCAATGAAACTGGAAATTAATGACAAAAGGAATTCTAAAAACTACATAAACAGTTGGAAATTAAATAACAACCTCCTGAACAATCAATGGGTCACAGAAGAAATTAAAGAAGAAACTTAAAAATACCTACAAACAAACAAAAATGTAAATACAACTTACCAGAATCTGTGGGATGCAATGAAAGCAGTCTTCGGAGGGAAATTTATAGCAGTGAACATACACATAAGGAAAACAGAAAGAGAACAAATAAATAGCCTACTGCTGTACCTCAAACTTTTAGAAAAAGAAGAACAAGTCAAGCCCAAAGCCCAAAGAAGGGAGGAGAGTACAAAGATCAGGGAATAAATTAATGCAATTGAGATGAAGAAAACACTACAAAAACAAATGAATCAAAGAGTTGGTTCTTTGAAAGAATAAATAAAATTGATAAATCCCTAGCCAACTTTATCAAAAAAAGAGGAAAAAACTCAAATTCATGCAATAAGGAATGAAAAGGATGAAATCACTACAGATCCTACAGAAATTCAAAAGACCATTAAAACCTACTTTGAAAATCTTTACTCTGATTGGATAAAAAACTCAGAAGAAATGGAGAGATTCCTAGATATGTATGAATTACCAAAGTTGAATCAAGCAGACATAAAAACCCTGAATAGCCCAATATCAATTAATGAGATTGAAAATGTGATTAAAAACTTACCAAAAAAGAAAAGCCTCAGTCCTGATGGATTCACAGCAGAATTTTACAAGAAATTCAGAGAAGATTTAATATCAGCACTCCTCAAACTTTTCAATGAAATTAAAAAGGAGGCAATTCTCCCTAACTCATTTCTGGAGACAAGTATTATACTGATACCAAAACTAGAGAAACACCCAACCAAGACAGAGAACTATAGACCAATCTCCCTAATGAACATAGACGCAAAAATACTCAATAAAATACTAGCAAACAGAATGCAGCAAATCATCAAAAAAATCATACATCATGACCAAGTTGGATTCATTCCAGGAATGCAGGGATGGTTCAATATTCACAAATCAACAAATGTTATACACCATATCAATACAGCCAAAGACAAAAACCCCATGATCATCTCAAAAAGATGCAGAAAAAGCTTTTGACAAAGTCCAACATGCATTCATGATAAAAACCCTACAGACAATAGGAGTAGAAGGTCCTTACCTCAATAAGATGAAAGCCATCTATGACAAACCAACAACCAACATCCTACTAAATGGAAAGCTAAAACTGAAAGCTCTTACTTTAAAATCAGGAACAAGACAAGGATGTCCACTGTCACTACTCCTATTCAATATAGTTCTGGAAATATTAGACAGAGCAATTAGACAAGAGAGAGAAATAAAAGAAATAAGGATAGGAAAGGAAGAAGCAAAATTATCACTATTTGCAGATGACATGATGCTTTACATGGGAGACCCCAAAAACTCCACAAGAAGACTCCTTGAATTAATCAACAAATTCAGCAGTGTAGCTGGATACAAAGTCAACACTCAAAAATCAATAGCATTCCTATACACAAACAACAAGCAGACTGAGAGAGAAATTAAGGAAACCATATCTTTCACAATAGCATCTAAGAAAATGAAATATTTAGGAATCAATCTAACAAAAGAAGTAAAAGATCTATTCAGTGAAAACTACAGTACTTTGAAAACAGAGATCAAAGAGGATTTCACTAAATGGAAAAATACTCCTTGCCCATGGATAGGAAGAAAGAACATTGTGAAAATGACCATACTACCAAAATTGTTCTACAGATTCAGTGCAATTCCCATTAAAATACCATTAGCATACCTCACAGATCTAGAGAAAATATTCCTTAACTTCATCTGGAACCAGAAAAGACCCAGAATAGCAAAAGCAAACCTGGGCAACAAGGACAAGTCAGGTGGAATCACACTCCCTGACCTGAAGTTATACTACAAAGCTACTGCAATAAAATCAACATGGTACTGGCTAAAAACCAGACCTGAGGATCAGTGGAACAGACTGGAAGAAACAGCCACAACCACAAACACACTCAGCCACCTAATCTTTGACAAAGGGCCAAAGAAACACACTGGAAGAAAGATAGCCTCTTTAATAAATGGTGCTGGAAAAATTGGCTTGCCACCTGACAAAGACTGAAAATAGACCCAAGTCTATCACCATGCACCAAACTCAAGTCAAAATGGATCACAGATCTCAATATTAAAACAGAAACACTAAATCTATTGGAAGAGAAAGTAGGTAAAAATTTTGAAGACATAGAGGTAGGCAGAGAGTTCATAAACAAAACCAAATCGCATGGGAAACACTTGGAAGAATCAACAACTGGAATCTCATCCTACTGAAAAGTTTTTGCACATCTAAAGAAATCGTCAGAAGAGTAAAAAGAAAACCCACAAATTGGGAAAAAATTTTAGCTGACTGTCCCTCAGACAAAGGTCTTCTATCTAGAACATATAAAGAACTGAAAATCATCAGCCCCCTCAAAATCAAAGACCCAATCCAAAAATGGGCATTTGAGATGAGCACACATTTCTCAGATTAAAAAAAAAATACAAATGGCAAAATACATACATGAGAAAATGGTCAACATCATTAGTCATTTGAGAAATGCAAATTAAAACAACACTGAGATTTCATCTCACTCCAGTAAGAATGGCTATCATTAAGAAATCAACCAATAACAAATGCTGGCAAGGCTGTGGAGAAATAGAAACTCTTCTCCACTGCTGGTGGGAATGCAGACTGATGAAACCACTGTGGAAATCAGTTTGGAGATTCCTCAGAAAACTAGGCCTAGAGGTCCCGTTCAACCTAGTATTCCCCTTCTGGGTATTTTCCCAGAACAGCTGGGAAATATGTGTACCCACGTTCATAGCAGCACCCACGTTCAGAGCGATATATGTGCACCCATGTTCATAGCGGCACAATTTGTAATTGCTAAATTGTGGAAGCAACCCAATGTCTATCCACTGAGGAATGGATAAAAAAAATTGTGGTATTTTTACATAATGGAATATTATTCAGCTATAAAGAAAGATAAACTCGAGGCTTTTACAGGTAAATGTTCACAACTAGAGATCATACTCATACTCATAAGTGAAATAAATCAGACTTCCATGTGTAAGTAACACATTGTCTCACTAGTGTAAGAACCTGAAAGAGTGAATAAAAATTAGGAGGTATGACACACATTGTGAAATGAAAGGATAATGCTCAAAAGTAAAGAACAACTGGGATGAGGGAAAAGAGAAAGGAAAGAAAGGGAAATTATGTATGTATGTAGGTACAGGATAGCTAACATAGTTGTACTACTGACTTCTATCGCTTTACTGAAAGGAACAGTCAACGATTAATTATTTGATCAATCTTGCATGTCTTTATTTGTTTTCCTGAGAAACCACCTTAAAGATTTCAATATGTAATACAACAACAATTGTTAATTTCCTACCACTTTGTCTGTAACTCTGTATTGTTTGTATTGTTCTTATGCTGTTTTGTAAATGGATGTCTGTTAATATATTTTCCTTCTTTTATTTTTAAAATAAATTTTAAAAGAAATAAATGGTTTGTGCTTATGTAGTTTGATCAGTTATGCATGTCTATATCTTGTAATCTGAGCAATTATCTTTGAAGATAACAATACACAATATATTAACCATTGTTAATCTATCATCTTACTTTGAAATTCTGTATTATTGGTTTGGGGAGTGGGTTTTCTCTTTAAAATTAAGAAAAAATACTTTTCAAATTTTCCTACCAGATTTAGAGCATTTTTCTCGAAATCATAATAGTTCTTTGATAACTTTCTGAAATTTTCTCTCGGGGCTGGGGATTTAGCTCAGCGGCAAAGCGCCTGCCTGGCAAGCGCAAGGTCGTGAGTTCAGTTCCTGGTACCGGAGAAAAACCAAAAAAAAAAGTATGAAATTTTCTCTCATCTATCAATAAAGATTTTCTTCATCTTGCTTCAACTTTAAGAAATTTACTTTCATATGGAATTATCCACTTCCTTGAACAGTACAACTAGAGCAGCATACTTACACTAATTATTTCTTATTATTTGTATTTTCATTGTTTCTATTTCTTGTCTAATTTTTACTTTTTATGTGGTTTTGTTGTTGTTTTCTGAACTAGATTTATCAGAAGAAGTTTATCTATCATTAAAGTGGCTCTTGCTTTGCTTTACTATTTATTTTCTTGCTTTCTAATCTATGTCTTTATCTTTTCATTTATTTCATAGTGTTCTGTTCTTCTCAAAGGGCTTATATTGAATAATTTCTCTTTTTCCTTTTAACAAGAAAAGTACTTAATGGTTTCATTGGCTTTTTCTCTAAGCATTGATTTTGGTATTATTGTTTTCTAAATTGCCTTTTTTGAGTTCTTTTTCTATTGTTCCAGTTATTTTTTAAAGGAATATTTTTAAATATCACTGTAACTTGCAGCTATGTTTGTTTATTCTTCAGGCTCCCAATTTCAAACTTTGCTTTTATTTTGGTCAGACTGCAGCCAAGACAAGCTCTAGTGGAAAGTGTTCATTTAATTTTATGTAACCTAACAAATTATAAGATTACTGAGCAATTCTAAAGAAACTGTGCCTCACTTTTAGGTTACAAAATTTTGTCTATTTATCTGTTTTGGTCTTCCAATTTTAGTTACGTGCTGCTGAAGTGAGCACTGTTTTGGTCTTGATTATAAGTATTTTCATGCTATCTTGTAACTTAATATTACTTTCCACTTGAAGTTTTTACATTCTTTGCTTTCTGTGTTTTGTTGCTATGTTATTTGTTGCATATAGATTCAGTTATTATATCTTCAGTACCTACTGTATCTATCATTGCATAACCACCCATTTATTTTATTTAATATGTTTCATCTTGTATTATTTGATATTATTGCTTCCTCTGCATTCTTATTACTATTGCTGTTTTGCTATTGAAACTTTTTAAATTTAGGTTGCTTGTGTGACTTTTAAGATATATTATTCATGAAAAGAACAGCATTTAAATGCCTTTCAGAAACGCTTTTGAGCATCTTTGCCTTTTAATGAGTGTTCCACCTGTTATTTTGTTTGTTTGTTTGTTTTGGTAGTTGACATATTTTATTCAGATAGCAGATAATTCTGATCACCTGTGATCCGAGAACATTCAAATACTAAATCCAATATAATCAGATGTTAAAGACATTCAAACATTACAGCTAATGATGCAATGCTTGCCTATGATCTCTCCAAAATAAAACCACACCCACACCTCAGTGGCCACCAAACCATTCAGCACAGCTTCTGTAACTGTGAGCTGTTTGAAGCTACTAGTTTGAGCCCTATTGACTATTTTTTTAGGCTCTGAATAGCTGCAGGGATCTCAGCAGGGGTTGGAGGAACCAGTTCAACCCTGGCATATTGTCAAAACGTGCCCCGTCGAGGCTTTGAATAAGTCACAGCTGTGTTCACCAGCGCTGGGGCCTTCTCCACGAGGTTATAGAAGAACGGGGCCACGGTTCTAGGGTGGAAGATTTTTCCTTTTTACTTGAGTTTTGTTCTTTTTCCTTCTGCAAAAGTTTTAAACTTTTGATTAAATTTGATTTATTATAGTACTTATTCTCATAGCTGATTTTTCCTTTGTTTTAAAGTATGCTTTATAAGCATTTGAAAGGATTTGAATGGTAGAAAATCTTAGGGCCAGCTATATCATTATTTCAAGGAAAACAACATTTAGGTAGTAAAATTAAGGTATCTCCAAGTTTCCAAATTCTCACCTCACACAGAGGCAGCTTCTTTCCTTATTCAGGTGGTGCTTCCTTGAATTCCATAGCTGCTCATTTTCTCCCATGAAATGATGATTCTCACTTCATATGTTTTGATCTTAAGGCTTCTTATTCTGGTACAATATTTTTATCTGTCTTGTTCAATTTTCAAATATGTCAATCAAGTTCCTTTTGTACCAGAAACATTATATGCACACTTCATTTTATTTTCCCCTCAATTCCTCTACATCGCTTCTGTTTTCTGTCCTCTTTAAAACTGCGAAAAACCATAGCATTTCATTCATTCTATTTCATGAAGAACATTCAGAAAATAATGTTTCAAAAGCCAAGTCTTTCCTTTTAACACTTTATAAACTATCTTTCCTTGATAATTCATTATTACTCTTATTCTAATTATAGCATTAGTGTCCACATGGGCTACTGAAATAACACCTCCATTTTATTCTAAACTTCCTGACCTATTCTGATGGAAAATTTGTCCTCAGTAAATGATAAGCACAATTTAAGCTATTCTCCAGATAACACCAATTTCTCAAAAATGTCGTATTTTTGACAATAATCATCAATAGCAATATGAAATCAAGTTTTATTAAAACATAGTTTATAACTGGTGGCAGGTGTGCTTGTGAAAATGAAAAATGGCAAGTGGTAGGGAGTGAGAAGAGGAGCACAAGGAGATGGGTATTAATCAGAATGAAGCCTCATAAAATTAATGAATAAGTGCTATTCTTTATTGATATTAGAATTTCCAGCATTGGTGCACCCTCTACTGACTAAATTCCAAATAAGACTGTAAGGCTGCTTTAAAATATGTACATATATTTACTTAGGAAGCGTCTTTATTAATTGCCTTCCTAAGTAACTTTGTTGGATTTTAGTTGTACAGTAACACCACAACTAAATAACATGGAACTCAAAACTACTCAACATCTGAAGGAAATATCTTTATTATCTAGCAAACATTCACTAAACACCTAACAGGTACTTATACATTAAGCACCTCACGGTATAAGGATGACCAGCACAGAGTCCTCACATTTTAAATTCATCCCCCTGAGGGAACCAGACCGCTGCACGAGATCCTCTGCACTTCACCTCTGCTAGTCCTCCTGTTTATCCAGTGTCACCATGCCAGAGCACACTACCATCCCCAATTGTCCCTCAGCACTATTTCACATGCCTCTTACCCATCATGCTCTTCTTCCTCCCAACTCCATCCTCTACCCCTTTCCCCATGAAACACCACTTCTGTTCATTCCTGAATCAACTAGTAGATCATTTTTTGAGCACAGAAGGTTTTTCCACATTTGCATTATTACAATTAGTCCTGTGATCCAGATCTCTGTCCAAATTTCTCAATATATCTCAGTATCTCTCAATAGATTCTTGAAATGAGAATCAGAAAAACAAAGAAGTTTAAGATTCTTCACTGGTATCACTACCTGCTCTCCAGAAAGATTATACCAATTTATACTCAACAGAACACACAAAAGTACTAATTTCATGTTAGACTCAGGAACTTTGATTAAGAGCTATATTCTGATTTGCTAATTGATAGTCCAAAAATGATATACTTCTTTCATTTCCATTAGCAGCTCACCAGTGTAATGGAGCATTTTTCACATTTATTAACCATTTGTACTTTTTCTATCAATTGTTCATGGTATTTTCATTTTCTACCGAGTTTTAGTACTATTTAATGGCTTATGAATTTTTATATATGAAGAAAATTAATTATTAATGCTTTATAATTGTGAAAACATTTTTATACCATATTTTCCTTTTAGTTGTGTCTGATGTTTTCTGTATTTGTGCATTCTTCTACTATTGCAGTTGAATCTGTATGAATGCACTTTTTATATTTATCTCTTTGTTTTTGGTTTGTCTAGGGCTGATTTTTTGTTTGGTTGGTTGGTTGGTTGGTTGGTTAGTTTTGGTTTTGTGGAGACAGGGCCTTGTTATGTAGTTTAGGCTGGTCTCAAATTCACTGTGTAGCCCAGGCTGACCTCAAACTCACAGCAATCCTCCTGCTTCAGCTCCCCAAGTGCTGGGCTTACAGGCATGCACCACCATTCCTGGCTACCTTTTTGAAACTGTCTTGGAAATTTCACCCTTTTATTCTTCCAAGAGAACATTAAAATCACTTTGTCAGATTTCCCAAACTATCCCATGGGGATTTTGATAGAAATCTCATTAAAGTCATTTAGGGAGAATTGACAACAACAAAATATTCAATCTTCTCATCCAGATGTCTGCCAAGCCTTCTTATAACCAAGCTCTCTGGTATGTTCTTCTGTAAAATATTACATTTTTCTTTATTTCATCCTATACATCTCTTGTCAAGTTTTTTTTCCTAGGTTTTTCATATTTTGAATGGGGTTTTTCCTCAGTTATTTGTAAGTGATCATTGCTGTTATGAATTAAAGATATTGATTTGGTATCTATCAATTAATTTTGAATAAAATTTAGAAGACATAATATGAATTTTTCAAATAAATCACAAACACCCCAAGTATGCTTTCAGTAGATATACAACAAATGTTATGTGCAGATTGTGTTAAAAATGTAAATATCTGAGTGCGCTTCTGCTGAAGGTATAAAGGCTATTTGAAGATCTCAGCACCATTTGAAGACATAAAAACCATGGGCTTTACTTCCGAAAGCAGGCTCTTTCTACATTATTACTCTTAGTCAGTAGACATGTCAGAGTGAAAAAGGTGAGAGATGTGGATAATGATCTCACTTCACTGCTTTCCTAAGATTCTCAACACATATGTTCTAGTACCCCTGTCTCTCCACCTGCTTGGTGTCCGAAGTGTTTGGAAGAAAGGTTTATGTGAATTTAAAGTTCCATTGTGATGTATCTTCCTGCAAGTACCCATAAACATTTTCATCGTTGTTTAATGTAATACCCAGTCCATAAAAGGGGATGTTTTCTGGTAGAGCTTGTTTCTCTTTGCAGTCCTAGCTCTTAAGAAAACTTCTTACTTTCCTCTCTTTCCCAGTGGATACAGTACATGCATTTGTCACATATTTCTCTGATGAAAAATGGAAGTAGAAGGAGAAGGGTAGATTTTGGTACATTTTAACATTAAACAAACTTGCAGCACACAAGTAAAGCAATACACAGGGGCTGGCTGGTTATTTTCTAATCAATCATTTGGGCATTTGTAATAGAGCTATACACTGATTTACTAAAGACATATGGTTCAGTGGTTTTTTCTCAGCCTAAGGCCCAAGAAAACAGCTGTTCTCTCAGATGCAGGCGGTTTGGGCTGTGGGTACATGCCTCCCTCCAGACCTGCTCTGAGAGGCCAGCTAGGGCACAACCTTGCTCCTCTCCAGTCTCCCTGGATACAGTCTTGGGCTCCATGGAGCCGTCAGGGACACTGCCCAGATTCAAGCATCTGCTGATTCTCTACCTGTACCTTTGTGTTCATTCTGCTTTTGGGATCTTTGTGTTTTGCCTTAGAAGTTCAAAATTCTAGTAATTGTCCTGGTACATCAACTGTCTACGCTCTTGTTGACAACCACTGATAAATAAGGGCAGGTGTTGTGGAATGCTGGGGCTCAGCCTGCCTTCCACTGACTTCTTTATTCACCTAATAAATGCTTACTGAGCAGCAACTGTGTGCCTGGCACTGAGCTGGAAATATGTGTATGTGCAGAGGACATTATCTGTGAACTAGACTCTCTCCTTATGGTGTATCTTACCAAAACTGAGAAGACAAAACCCAGAATTCTTGAAGGCTTCTAGATACCTCCAATCTTTGAGTTGCTTAGTAGTCTTGAATCAGTTTGCCTTATATACCACAATGAAAAAAATTTCTTGGTAAATTTCCAACATGGAAATAGAGCCTCTGGACATTGCACTTTCTGCAGGTCAAGAAATGTACATAAGACCAGAAAAGACAGTTTTTGTTTGGTTTGGAGGGCAGTACAGGGACACTGACAGGAATGGAAATGGGTATCTTTTTGCTGTGTTTTCCTAAGAGTAGTCCAACGGGACACTTCAGTGTTCGGACACTGTGCCTGAACATTGCCGGAAAGGCTGGACACCCAAGGTCTGATTTCCCACCTTCAGTACCAATAATCCACATTAGTCTTTCTTCCCCTGCACTGACTGGATGAACCAGTGGGCACATATGGCAACAGACAAGCTGAGTTCTCCCCGGGGAATAGAGGGGGCACCTGTCTCTTGGATAAGAACCACCTGATATTTCTCTTGGAGCCTCATTCAAGAGCTACTCACAAGGCTTTGAGCTCCTCACGGTACTCCACAGCATCAGGCCACGCTTCTGTACTGGAACTCAGAGTCTCAAGAATCAAATAATTTTTTTTTAAGAGGCCAGATCAGTCCTCACAAGTTGACTTGCAGCAGACACCTAAGTTTCCTCCCACCTTTTTGTGTGTCTTTTTAGGACAGTTCTCAAAATGTACATGAAATATCACACTTCCACACAATGGGCTTCTCTGGAAAACCATGATAAAGCAACATACTGACTCTACCCCAAATTCTGTGACTAGAATCCAGCAAGCATCTACGGTGCCTCCACTTATGCTCAGAACATTGTAACACACCCTCCTTCTTACAGAATGCATAAGGGTCACCCCGCAAGTCACCCTCTGGTTTTAAATAGCTGTACTTTGCTGGTCACACCCTCAAAAACCTGGGAAACAAGGTGGACATATCACACAAGGTGTGTGTTGCTGTCAAGTCACCCTTCGTTCCCCCTCCATCATCGGGTGACAAATGTATAAGGCTATGAACTGGACAAGAAAGGCCTGACATCTCTTTGTGTCCACTTTCTAGCTGTAAACCAGGAATAACAGTAAAACCGGACTATTCCCTTCTTTACAAGATGTCACACTGGCAAAGAAGAGAACAGACTTGGTGCACTCTGAGCTGCTCTGGAGAAAGACAAGATATTTATTAATCCCAGAAAGCTTTCCAGGTGGCCATTAATGAATGGGCTGGGCCTCAGGGGTTTGAAAGAGATAACAGTTTGATCCTTTGAAACTGTAGGCAGCTGAACCGCGTTTAGGGAGTAGATTGTGTTTGTCATTGTTCTCGCCCTCCCCGTTCAGGCCGCTGGGCACTGAAATGTTATATCTAAAAGGTCATCAAGATAAAGTTGAGCAAGAATAAGCCACATGGAAAGAGCTGTCTCAATCCCTCCTAGGACAATGTGCAGCTGCACATGCACGTCTACATTTCAAGGTCCCCTATGGACAGGAAACTTGGAAGGGACCCCTTTCCAGGCCTGACTCTGTCTCTAAATTGGTCCATTTGCCTCCATCAAAGATAAAGGACTAATCTGCCTCCAGCCAAACGGAGGGAACTGCCAAGCTCTGTGACAAGAGCCAGGCTCTGTCCCCTTTTATAAACCTAATTATCCTCTTCAGAAAGAGGATGACTCTTAGCACGTAGATGGTCACCCGTTCCCCCTTGATCACATGAAAGATGTGCAGTGACCTGCTCTGTGGGCCATGGCTACAGAACAGCAGGTCACTCTCTGGGCGACTTCAAATAAGAAAGTTCTTACAAGAAAAGAGAAATTTTGCTCTGATCTGTGTTCCTCCAGATGTTGCTTGAGCCTTCGGGGTCCTCAGGTTGGCCCTGGGTCTCCTCCTACCTTTCCATCTCCTGATGCTATTAGAGGGACCAAACAATATCAATTAAGTGGATATGAAGCAAAGGGTAGCAAGAACTGCTCATTGGAACACACATGAATAATGACGTGTGTGTGTGTGTGTGTGTGTGTGTGTGTGTGTGTGTTTCTTTTAGCACAGAAAGAACAGAAAATTTATTTTGGTATGAACTACCTGGTTATGGAAGACTGCTGGTAAGATAAATTGATTTAGCTTTAAGAAATTACTCTCTATTTCTCAGGATGAAGAATTACTAGAATAACTGAGGCCCTGTCAAGAAAAAAGATTTATTTTTCATTACATCACTTTATTAATTACTTGGATAAATATACAGGTGAATAAAACTCATACAGATATAAAGTTCCGGACAATTACCTGAACTCTTCAATCACCAACAGTAACAAACTTGAACTTGACTCTAGATTGTTACGTTAGAAGTAATATGAAATTCCTGCGATGGGGAGGTCCCCTTTGCAGAAATGAGCAATGAGCTCCATACATGACCAGAGAGCAGGTAGGACTCTGAGCTCCCCTACTCTCTGGTCTTTATTTAGTAGCCAGCAAATTCTCCAGGCAGGAAAGATCAGAGGAGCATCCTGGTCTCAGTTTGAGTTGCGTTGGTCAATGTTCTGGCTCAGTCTTGGGTCCCACAGACCCTGGCTCTTCATTGCATAGGGGCTACCTGTAGCCCAAAGTAAAAAAGCGAAAGAGTGTCCCAGAGTTTTTTCAGGAGGGTCCTCTTAAAATGACCAGAATACACACACACACACACACACACACACACACACACACACACACACAGTTCTTTCTACCTCTGTCTTGCTGTTTCTCACCCTAAGTACTTACTGCATCTTTCTCCTAACTCATCTTCCCAGGAATTCCCAGCTATTGGAGTTCTCATTTTTAGTGTGTAGTTGGTACCAAAAAATCCACTTAAAACCCACACCAAAATTTCATACTAGTGAAAACAAATAGTGGAACTAAGACTGAAAAATGAGATGTAAATTGTGATAAGTTTATATATATGCACACATACACAGGCATATAGCCCATATATATACATGTATTATGGTATATCTATACACTGAGATCTATATATACAAAGAAAGATTAATATTGTCATTCCATGCAAATTCTTATTATATGGAGTGAGTCAAGTGCTACTTGTGTCGTAATTTTGTCTACCAGAATAGAAAATACTTCACAATATGTTTGAATTTCACAGCCCGGTGGTAGTGACGGACATCTTTGCAGAAATACTCAAGGACTTGATTCATGTTCCCGTGGGTCTCTCTCAAGTCCACTTATTCAAGTTGTTTCCTTAAGATAAGCTTTTGCTTTGGGAGTTATCTTTCATCAGTTTTCTTTCTCAAGTGTCGACTACCTTAATCCTACACAAAATCACCTACTGCTAGGTTGTTGTCTGATGGAGGAGTGCTTGAACATCACTCTCACTGACCTCATGAAATTCTGTATCTTTTCCAAGAACCTGTTTCGCTTTCCAGTCACTGGTGACATATGTTTAGTCTTGGCCAACCAATGAGAGATCAGCAAGCATTTAGGCTTGATTGGTGAGAACTAATCAGGCACTAAGCTTATAAATATTTGCTTTGATAGTAACATTTTCATGTGGTAATGAGTCTTACTTCCCTCTGGGGCCATGTGATAAAAAGGACTCAAAAGATGAAGGATACATAGGGCCGACTTTCATTGCTCCAACACAGAAGTCTTCACTTTGTACTTTAAACTGTAATGTTAACACACACCTACCTAACCCTTGTGCTATAATGTGTTATCGAATGGGCTATATAAAATGCCACCGATAATGCAGAAGCAGAAGCAGGCTTTGTGCTGAGCTCTGGGGAAGGCACTTTAGATAGGCCCACAGGGAGTGGAATATTTGCTCAGAACCTAAAAATGTGAGTAAGACTCTTCACAACAAATACAGGTAAAGTGCATTCCAGGTACAAAGAACACCATGTTCAAAGTTCAAGGGTGTGGAAGTATGTAGGGAAAACGAGTAACTGGCACAGTTATACGGTTCAGCAGAGTTGAAAGATGGAAGAACAAAACTTGGAAGCCAGACAGGTAGACTGAGGCAGGTTACAAGAGCCTGTTAATTGTATTCTGTAGTATATTCCATGTTCTTCTTTGTTGTAGGGGGACTGCCACTGTCCTCAGGCCTACACAATCCTGAACAGCCTTCCTGTAGTGTTTGCAAAAGAGGCCAATAGCATCTTCACCACCGTGGTGACAACCAACCATGTCTGCAGACGTTACCCAACACCCGTGAGGGAAATCAGCCTTCCTCCCTCAGGTAGCCAAGGGTAGCTGCTGTAATGGACAGACATGGCCTGGAATAGATGACCGGTGCTATTTGTGCAAGAAATTGATGAAGGAAGCAAAGGCAAAAATACTGGAGAAGAGAAAGGTCACATTCTCTGAGTCAAGAAAAAAAACAAAGGACTAAGGAGAATACAGGCTGTTTGAAAGTGGACGGGAAGGGAATTGCTAGAGTCCACAGTGATTCTACGATAAAGGTCACTGCTGAGAGGTTCAGAGCAGAGGCTGGTTTAGAGTTTAAGGAGAATAGATAAGTGTCAAAAAAGCAGCTGAGCTAGGGATGTAGTTCAGTGTGAGAGTGCTTGCTTGGTATGTACAAGGCCCTGTGTTCAATCTCCAGCACCACACAAAAAGCAGCTAAGTGTGCAAATCAGGCCCCAAGAGACACATCTGTTTCTGGAGTACATGAAAAAATGTCGGGGAGCCCATAGAGCTTACTGCTTTAAGAGTTACCTATTTAGCACATATCAGGAGGGTAAAACATACTGGTTTTCTATTGATGGTACAATAGCTGCACAAAGTTTCATTTCGACATATTTTAAAGATGATTCTGACAAAACCCGTGTTTCCTCTTACTAGACTCACACAACACAGACACACTTCCAACACCAGATGTGTAGTGGGTTTCCCCATATCCTAGGCAAATCTCCAAAGGACCTTCCAGGGCTGACACCCTACTCAGAGATAGAGATAGACCCCACAGATTGAGGGGTCGGCTTTCAAGACCATCCCAACTTCACATACCAATCTCAACTCCCAGATTGTAACCCAGCTTTGACTGACCAGCTATTAAATGGGATTCTCACCATTCCTTCCTGGAATTTGATGACTTCTTAGAATGCCTAACAGAACACAGGGAAACACAAGTTTATTATAAAGGATACTGATGAACAACCAGGTGCAGGGCAGGGCCCAGTGGGTCCAGAACTTACGAATTTCGGTCATCATAAAGCTGGGGTGCACCAGTCTCCTGGCATGTGAATGTCTTTACCAGCCCAAAAGCCTGTCAGATCTCCTTGCTTATGAGTATTCATAGAGCTTAATCACTAGCTTTAGCTACCCTTTTCTGAAGTTGATACATGGTACTAAAATTTCCAGCTTCCTAATTGTTGGGCCTTATTGATGCCTGGCTCTACCCTGAGGCTAGGTAGGCCCCACACAGGTCACCTAACTACTATAAGCTCAGAAGTAATGTAAAAATAAAAAGCTTCTTATAACAAAAGACATCCCTATCCAAGTGTTTCAGGAGCTTTGCAACAGGAACCAGGAACAAAGACAAAACACATCTTTTTAAATTACAGAAGTCACTCCTTATCCTCTGGGGATATGTTCCAAGACCCTCCATAGATGCCTGAAACCAAAGACAATACTCAGTCCTCTGTACAGGCACTGCAGTGCCTCAACAGCTGATATATTCTGGTAACTGAGAAATGCACTAACAGGTGGGTAGCATATACAGCGTGGATATGCTGGACAAAGCAATGATACATGGCAGAATAGAGCAGGATGACACAAGATTTCAACACACTGCTCAGCATGGTGCACAATTTTAAACTTATGAATTGTTTGTTTCTGGAGTTTTCCATTTAATAATTTCAGACCCAGATTGACTATGAAACTGTGAAAAGAAAAAGCATTCCTAAGGTTGGATTGCTGTATGCCACACTGATGTTTTAAAAATTAAGCAATTATAAAACAGGTGGGATAAAGGCAGTGCAAAAATTGTGCAATGAGTGAGTGAGTGAAGTCTGGAAATAAAAAAGGGCTGGGGCCCAGCTGAAGTTTGAGCCAACTTCCTTGGCTTTCCCCACCAGGCCTGTCTCTGTGACCTGCTAACAGGGGACCCACTGACACTGGACTTTTCATGTGCCTCTCCACATCAATCCCTGGTCCCAGCCCCGCAGCCATCTTCTCCCCTGCAGTCGAGGAAGATGCCCCATTCATCCTTTATAGAAGACTGAGCCTGCACTTCACAGCTCTGGGTCTCTTGGCTCTCAACACACAACCCTTCTTTTAAGTATCCTCTAGTTATTTCTTGATTGTATTTCAGCTTCCCAGCCCGTCTTGTTTTCTCCAGTCCTGGGGATTGAACTCCTAGCTCTGTGCATGCTAGGCAAGCACTTTACCACTGAGCTACATCCCCAGCCCCTCTTGGCCAGTTTTGAAATTTTTTCCAGGTAGAAGTCACATCTATATTCTTCTTCCCAGGCACGGGGCTGGGCAGGATTCCTAACAGGAAGGGAATAGGGGTAGATGTCATTCCTGAGCCACAGCCATAAGAGCCAGTTACCTACTTTCAAGTCAAGTTAATGACCCACTAATGACTTCCCTATTTGTGTGAGAGGCACCCTCAGTAATACTGTGCTTGGGGATCTAAAAAAACATTCATATGCTTCCTCTGTGTGTCTCTCAGATTAGTGTCCAGGAGAGGGTATCCATAAAGGTCTTGCTTTCCAAAACAAAGAAATGGTACCCCTTCCACCATGCAAAAACACACAAAAGGCACTTGGGTCCCCTACGACCATCCTTCCATATCCTGATCCCCAACATTTCGAATGTAGTAAGTAAAATAACAGACTGATAGTGTGTGCGTGGGAGGGGTAGAATAGGTATCATTTAACTTTCAAGACTTTCAAAAACAGAAATCTTGAACTAGGGGGCAGAATAACATTCTCTAAAATAAACAGAATAGGAATGCTGGATGGCAAATAGCCGCATGCGCTCCAGGAATAGCAGGGACAGGTTGTTCTGTGCTGATGGTTTCTGAACCAGTGTTTTTAACACCCAGCGACAGCAACTTCGCATCTTAATCAAGGCCCAGGCACTCTCAGCAGCCCTTAAAGCATTACCTCCCCAAGAAATCACTCTAAGTACCCTAGGATTGGAAAAAAAAAAAAACCCTAGGTACTACAAATTGCACTTAGCAACTACCCAACCATATTATTTCCTTCCTGTCTAATGTAATTTTTCTGTTTTCTCATATAAAGACTTTGGCTATTTAAAAAAAAAATTATCCTCTCTCCTAGATTAACCTGGCTTTTATTTAACAATCAAACTAAGAACAAGAGTGAAGTACTTCTATAACTACCAGTAACCAAACATAAAGATTTTCCTTCATCACCATTTCAAGTGCAAACTGTACTGCTGGGAGGTACCACGTTGTACAGCGGGAGTAGGAAGCCCTACCCTGGCAGCTAAGCCGAGCAGTACACCCAGTGGACTCTCTCACAGCTGAATGACAACTCAAGCCATCTCCTCCGGGTCCCTCACTTCTTAGTCACTGTCTTGTTTATGCAACAAATAATTACAGGAATCGCTGAACAAGCCTGGCGACAGCCTCGCCCTCAGAGGCTTCCAGCCTAAAGTGAAACAGACAACCTAGATGGTTTCATTAATTCATCCCACAAATAATTATTTCATTTTTCCATAACTTTTTGAGATGTTGCCATACAGAAGACACTGAGAATCGTTGTCGGGAAAGACAAGTGAGATCCTGTGTTCAAGAGGTTACCTCTAGGGGGAATTAAACAAATAAACAAGATGACCTCGAGTGTTCAGTATTGAAATGCAACAGGATGTTGCAATGGGTGGACTAGGAGTGGGAGGCCATGCAGAGGAAGGACGGTGCGGAAGGACCCAGGGCCTCAGGGCAACGTGCAGCTTCTCCGCCCTCTCGCTGAGCCAGTGATCAGGCTGAGTGGTGTCTCTGTGTCTTGCCCCGTCCCCGCGAGAGCCCCCAATTTGCGGGCAGGTGGAATGGGCACACAGCAAATGGGTCGATTAGCTAGTTTGGCTGTCGGCTTTCAGCCCCACAGATGCCTGAGCTGAGACCAGGGCGGGAGCAACTGTCCGGGTGGAACTTTCAAACCTGACGCCACTGAAGCTTGTTTGGACGAACTCCATAAATACCAACCCTCCAAGGCGGTAGGCCTCCCAACCCGCGCCCAGCCTACACGGCGCAGACAGCTGCGCCCAGTCGCCCAGCGCCTACGCAAAACTGCGCCTGCGCAGCACGGAGCCCGTCGGCGGGAGAGCGCTACTCAGATCTGCGCCGGCGCGCTGCGCTCGCGCAAGGGGCGGGACTTGCCTTAGTAGCGCCGCGCGCGAGAGGCGGGGCTTGGTTGCGCCGCGCTAGACCGGCGCTGGCCGGGCCGGGATAGGGCGTGAGGCCGCGCGTCGGGACGTCCTCGCGCCGGGCCTTACAGCGCCTGCGCACTGCGTTGCCGGCCGGGGCGAGGGGCGGGGCCGGACTACCTCTGTGCCTCATTGTCCCCAGCGCTCCCCGAACATCGAGCAGGCCGCCGGCGCTATGAAGATCTGGACTTCTGAGCATGTATTTGAGTAAGTTTGGGACGCTCCGGGCCTGAAGTGGAGCGAGACGGAGAAGACCGCAGGGAACTTCCGACGTCGGGCCGGGCGGGGGAGCAGGGCTTGGGCCGCGGGACGGTGAAGGAGGCAAGGTCACGACCCCCGGGCCCGGAAGTGGCGGCCGCGGGGTCCGGCGGGAGCGTGGGGAGCGGGCCTGGCGGGAGGAGTCTCCCTGGATCCAGGGGACGTCGCACGGCACGAGGCCCTCGACAGTTCTCAGGGCGGCCACTTCCGGCCTGGCTCGGCCCAGTTGGGATGGGGACCCAGGGGTCCCAAGAGAGGCGTGGGTTTTCTCTCAAGTCCAGGTGCAGCAGCCCCCGTCGGGGTGAAGTTTCTAGCCCTGAACCTGAATTCCGGGTGCACTGGGGCCACCAGGACCCAAAACCTTGATGACAGCTCGTCCACGTAAGGAACACAGAGCCTTGGTTTTGAAGTCCAAGGCCTCGCTGAGGCTCCAGCAAGCTTGTGACCTTGGTTTCCCATTTTTATCTGAAATGGAAGATCACGTTTGATCAGGGTCTGCCTGTGTAAGATCTCTGTGTAAGAGCTTCACATTCAGGTTTAGTTAGCGCGAACTTGATTTATTTTGTTTTGTTTTGAGACAGGGTCTCACTATGTACTTCAGACTGGCCTTTAACTCACCACGTAGACCAGGCTGGCGTCGAACTCACTTCGATCCTCCTGCTTCAGCTTCCGCCTCAGGCATGCACCATCACACTCGGCGATTATCATGAGCTTTAGTAACAAAAATAAGCTTTAAACCAATGGAACGTTGTAAATTATCTTCAGAGCGCACAATTTCACATACAAAAAAAATCACAAATACGAACAGCTAGGTCATATTTCTGGCACAAAAATGCTTAGTCAAGGTCAACTCCAGGACTACTGACTGACTTCCACTGATTTTTTTTTTCTTTTTCTTTTTTTTGGGGGTGTACTGGGGCTTGAACCCAAGGTTTCACAGTTACTAGGCAAGCACTCTACCACTAAGCCCTATCCCCATCCCAACTTCCACGGATGCGAATGCCACTGTTGTTGATTTATATTTGATTCCATTTCTAAGCTACCTGCTGTATTTGGCTCACCTTGCTGCTGTTGCCACGCTGATTTAATTATTGTGGCTTCATGGTATATTTTAGTGTAGATGTTTGAGTTTTTAAAAGTGTTTCTGGGGGCAGTTTTAAAAGAAGTTAATATTTGATCTACATGTGATACATGCCTTAATCCCGGCACTTGGGAGGCTGAGGCAGGCAGATTGCAATGAGTTTGAGGCCAGCCTGGGCTACAAAGCAAGACCCTGTCTCCCAAAAAAAAAATTGTCAACATTTTTTCATAGCAGATCAGACCCATCTTAGAGCCCACTGTTTCCTGGAAAAAATAGACTATTAGAACCAAAAGGGAGATTTCTTTTCTCCCTAATATTATAACCCTTCATCAAGGGAAGACTCTAAATCTGTAATTTTCCTCATGTCTTTTAACTTGGTTACATTCTTTATTAGTCCCTGTCAGCACCAGGGTTTCTGAGCCTCAGTCCTCTCCCTGAGATGAACTTGGCTGAGTCTCTTGATTTTTTTTCTTTTAATGGTGTAGGTTTGCCATTCATAATCATTATTTGTTTTGGGGAATTGGTACATGTATATAACATATCTTAGTCATTTTCAATTCCTTTATCCCATCCCTAGCCTACCCCCTTCCTCTTCCCCATCTCCAAAACAATTTTTTTTCATCTCTTTTCAAAAAAGAAAGTTTTTTGTTTCCTACCATCTTTCCTTTGTTTTTTTATTTGTGTTTTAGATTTCTCATATAAAAGAAGCCATGGGATAGTTTACTTTCTATGTCTGACTTATTTCACTGAACATTATGGTCTCAAGGTCCATCCATTTCCCTGCAAATGATGTGCTCCCATTCTTTTTAATGGCTGAATTTGTTTTTATACTTACACACACACACACACACACACACACAGTCCACCCAAAAAATGTATACACACTTCAAGAAAAGAAAATCTTGTATAAAATTTTAATACTAAATTTATTGAGACATCATGAGAGTGATACAAGTTCCCTTTGGCCTCTACAAGTACAAGAGGTACTCAGAGTCGTGGTCATTCACTTCCAGACACTTACTGTATGGTGAACTGCTGCTTCACCATACTGGTTAGCATTTTCAGTTTCTTCTCTAAGGGCCAGCAGTGCAGTAGGTGTTCTTTGATATATGACAAAGAAAGGGAAGCTTCAAGTAGCTTCAAGTGTTTCCCCTATATTAATCTTCCAACAGTTTTAAAGTTTCTGTTTTTGTGTCTAGGTCTTTGATTGTTCTTAGAACTTCCTCCTCTTCCCCTAATGCTCTTCTCTTCAGCGTGTTCCCCACACTCCTTGCCTCTTCTGCTGCCTCTTTCTTCGGTATTGCCCTTCTTCCCTGTCAGTATAAATGTTCAGTGACATTCAGTTGTTGGCCTTCTTGTCTTATATTTCATTAGTAATTTGAGTATTTTTTTCTCTTTTTGTCACAGACCTCTTAGAAGTTTGATGAGAGCTCTTAGATCTTCGTTCCATAAGATAGATACATTCAAGTAAATACCGTCCGTGTGCCAGAAGAGGAAGCCTTACCTGGGCTTGCTCTCCAGATAGTTTGAGCTACTCAGTTAAGGTCCCCTCTATACACCAGTGTTTATAGCACTGAGCACCAGCCAGTCTTGAACTTCAAGTCTTTATTGTCAAGTGCCTGTCAGATACCTGAAATCACTACCTACATATCCAGAGATGGATCACACTGAGCTTCCCTGAAGTTGAAGGCATAATGGCCTCTCACAGATCTGCTCACTCTTGTCATCTTCATGATATTCTCTGAAACAGTAACTAAGGCATCATTCTACATTTTATCCATCCTTGATTTTCCAACACTGCTTCCTCTGGAGGCCTGGCATGAAGTTGGCATTCATTTGACATCAGTCATTGATTCCTTCAACGTACAAGAATGCTGTAGTGGGCGTGGTGGCACACACCTATATTCCCAGCATTCCGGTAACTGAGGCAGGAGGATCGCTGTGAGTTTGAGGCCAGCCTGGACCACATAGTGAGACTCTTTAACAAAAAAAAAAGAATGCCCTTTAGGTGCTAGGCACTGTTCCTTAGACTGGCACATTGTAGTAAAGAAATTAGGACACTTAGTACTTCTATACAATTCACCAAGTCCACATCTCATAGGTGAAGAAATTGTATTTCACTTTGGTGATGTCTTTTCATGTCTTCCGGTGTTAGACCTTTTTCACATAATTAATAGAGTTAAAACTAATTGCTGGAAAACTATTAATCATAATGTGTATCTTTTGTAATATTTGATCTAATTATGTTTCATAGAGCAGTCTTAGTCTGAGCTAAGTCAACATAGATGTTTTCAAGTTGGCTTAGAAAACAGAGATAGCCTAAATTACAAATAATGCATAAGCACCCTGAAGCCATGTGGTTATTTATTTTTTAGAGGAGGCAGTGGGAAGAGATAAGTGCATAGAAGCTAGCTAACCATGGTATATAACTAGATGGACAGGAAAGAAGTTCATCTGATTTTCATTTTAGATAGTTGCCTTGGTAACAATCAGAGTACTTGGCCTGTATCATTTCAGTTTGTGAGAATGGTTTAGATTTATGAAGCTGTTCCACTTACATATCTGAATTGATTACTCAATAAGGCTTGAGATTAAAAACAGAGTAAGGTTAATTTATACAATATTATAGAGAAAATGAAGACATTTAAACTCATGTCACTGATTGTCCAGGGTTCTGGGAAATTAATGCGCTTGAGGTTTTCCTTGTGTTGACAAGATGTAGTTGTCAATCTGAGTTCTCTGAAAAGTTGAAATAGATTAATGTCTGCCCTCATGCTTCTACAAAAGTAAGAAGTAATACTGTGTGGTTTATGTCAATCAGTGTAGCTTGAAAATCATCTCCAGACCTCATTATTTTCCTGTAGATTGAAGAGAAGAAGCTGGGTATGGTGGCTTACATCTGAATCCCAGACATCTGGGAGGCTAAAGCAGGAAGACCCCACATTTAAGCCTAACCTGGGCAATTTGGCAACTTAGCAAGATCCTATCTCAAAATTCAGAGAAGCCTGGATGTATAAGTCAGTTGGAAGGCTGTGAGTTCAATTCCCAGTACCTCAAAGATAAGTGAAAGAGAGGGAGGATAAATAGTACAGCGGGTTAGAATCAGACCACAGGTGGCCTGAGTCACCTTTAACAATAATGGCAGTTAAAAAGGGGTTCTTCAGAAACAGATATTCTTGTACAAGCATCTTAGTCATAGAGTTGTGAAGAGAACAAATGTACATAACATTGTGAGCCACTCAAGCATATATGCTTTTTCAGGAAAATAAAGACTGCAAGTTTGCAAGTGATACGGTATTAATACTACTTCACCCCTAGCTGATACACATGTTATTAAGAGAGATTATTAGAAAATGGCATATTAGGAGTGCCTTAATAACATTTATTGTATTGAGTGACCTTTTTGAAACAAATCAAAATCACTTCTTTGAGGAAAACAATGACTGTTGACTGGTGGGACTACTGTTATTTATTATACTAATATAAAAAGAAAATTTTAATAACTAATGATACTCAGGGTCTTTTTGTAACCCCTATAATAGTGCACAGTGCCTCCTTTTTAAAAAAATAACTTAAGTGTCTAAGTTCTTTTACTCTTTATAACTTCATAAAACTGTCATCCATCAAAGGATAAATGAGGGGTTTTTTTGCTGTTTTTTCAGAAGATCCTAATTTTTAAATATACTTTTATGAATCAGTGGTTCTTCCTAGAAACAGTTTACATGTGAAGTGATTATTTAGGAAGCTCTACTGTAGGTAGGTCTTCATAGACATCAGTTGTTCTGTACAGCCTGTATTCCAGAGCAGTATGGAAGTTTGTACATATTAAAAATGGTGATCAAGCTCCCAGAATCAACATTCAGTCAGTGTTTCAGAAAGTAATTTTCCCTAGGTAAACTAATTAAATTTCCATTGTAAAGAATGATTTGATGGCTTATAAAAATTGCTTAATTCATATGCATATTTTTAACAATTTTCAATTTCTGTTGGCAGCCACCCGTGGGAAACTGTTACAACAGCCGCGATGCAGAAGTACCCTAACCCTATGAACCCGAGTGTGGTCGGAGTTGATGTGCTGGACAGACACATAGATCCTTCCGGAAAGTTGCATAGCCACAGACTTCTCAGCACAGAGTGGGGACTGCCTTCCATCGTGAAGTCTGTAAGTGTGCTCAGATTCCCAGAGAAATGTGACTGTGTAGAGAAGTTTTCTAAACCACATTATAATTTCAGATAGGTTGTGGGAGCTGATTCCGAGTGTCATTTTTGCTTCAGTTCAAATTGTATTATAATAAACTTGAGTTATAAGTGTATAATGAATTGGAAATATTATTACAGTCTTCACGAAGGCACTCGATAAGACCTTCTGAAGGAAGCCAGCTAATGCTCTGAAATCTAAAAGGAGTTATATTGTTTTTCCTGCTTTTTCTAGCAACTTGAGACCAATAATGAGATTTAGCATTACTGGTCTGATCATGACTGCTAGGTGATAGTTGCTGTGGACAGTGGTAGGTTGTGCCCATTAAGTAAGGAGAACATCCTCAGACTGGCTGTTGTCACCTTTGTACGACAGTCAGGTGTTCCTTCCCATACATTTAGAAGCATTTCTATTCAGTTATAAACAAGTAGGCATTAAAGAGCTAATTTAATAGCAAGAAACTTGAATGCTGATTTATTGTAAATGAAAACCCTGGTGTGATAAGTGAATCCAGGTTTCTATACAGCTCCACTCAGAAAACTAAATACACATTTTTCAACGGGAATGTACTGATTACCTCCTGTATGCAGACCGTGGCATTAGATAGTGCAGACACAGACATGAGTACAATGAGGAGATGGGCTTGGGGGTCACAGCACAGGGTGTGACACTGGTGTAAGGTGCTCTTCCACCGTGAGGTAGCTATTTTCAGTCTGTCTGGAGAAGGAAGCTTGGGAGACTTCTCCCTTGGACCGCTCTGGGAGACACTGGCAGATCTCAAGTTCTCCCTTTTCTAGATGCCAGATTTCCCCAAGTCTGATTTCCATGTTTCTACTTCATACTTCCCGCTCACAGCTGGGCGATTTCCACGTCAGGCAGGCTTTCCTCCTGCCCCTGGTCTGTTTCCTCCTGTTTTTTCAAAACTCTTTTTTTGTTCCCCAAACTGCACATTTATACCTTCAAATACAATATTGATACACTTAGTTAAGAAATCCTTCCTCTGGTTACTAATTCCAAATGTTTTACTTAGATTATTGGTGCAGCAAGAACCAAAACATACGTGCAAGAACATTCTGTAGTTGATCCTGTACAGAAAACAATGGAACTTAACTCTACTAATGTAAGTTTGGGCACTCTTTTGTTTCAATTTTGAACTGTTTAGCTTAATTTTCTCTCTCTCATATAGTTCATATTAGAGGTCTGTATGAACTTCAGTGTGTATATAGAAAGTCTGTTCAGAAGCTGTATTGTCTTTGCCCTGTGCAACTTTTTAAGCCTCAGCACTGCAATGGACATGCCTCTTTCTAGGAGCTATCACTCAATAAAGTGGATTTGGGATCATGTGCATATAATCATTTTGATTGTTACTATGATAATTATACTTTCCTTGAATTTATTTTTTAATAAGAAAGTAGATATCAAATAGTAAAATTTAAGCTGTATTTGCACAGCAATATCAAAGTGGTTTATTAGTTGGTTTACTGTATGTTTAAATAGTAAGACTTCAGTTCATGTGTTAATTTGAGAAATGTTTTTAATCTTCATTTCCAAAATGACAAACTTTTCCCTGTTCTATAGATTTCATTTACAAACATGGTTTCAGTAGATGAGAGACTTATATACAAACCACATCCTCAGGACCCAGAAAAGTGAGTAAAGAGTTAACAGACTTATTTTACAGAGCATTTCTTTTATCAAGTATTTTTTTAAAAAATGAGAGTTGGGTCATCTGAAACTGTGGCTGTGTTTTGTGCCAGAACTGTTTTGACTCAGGAAGCCATAATCACGGTGAAAGGAGTCAGCCTCAGCAGTTACCTGGAAGGACTGATGGCAAGCACGATATCTTCAAATGCTAATAAAGTAAGTGGGCTGCTTCCTAATTGTTTATTATTGCCTGGGTTCATTTCCTGGAAGAGCTTGTGCTGAATGTGTATTTGTCCTTGTAAGCTGACTCTAAGCCACTCTGCAGAGCAAAGAAAGAGAGCATTAGGCAGTTGTTTGCACAGGCTCTGTAGCCCAGCACACCTGAGTTTACTTGCAAGCTCTCTTAACCAGCCTCTCAACCGTGGGCAATTAACTTAACTCTCTGTGCCTCAGTTTCCATCTGTGAAGTTGAGATCACCCTCTTGCTAGGTTGGCATGCAGTAACACAGAAAGTGTGTGCCCAGGGCTCTGTATGCAGGAAGGACTTAATGATGTGTGGCTGTGTGTCACTGTTTAAAGTGTTGTTTCTTAGCTCTTTCTTACTGCCTCCTCCATTGGCTTTAGTATTTTTTTTCTAATTGGCATTCCCATAAAATTATTTAATAACTACACAGACACACACATACATATGCTTTATACATAAAAGAATGAAATTATGTTAGGGAAAGAGTTACCTGATGCATCATTTTTTAAACACATGTTTAATAGAGTCATTCAGCAGTCAGAGATATTCATAGATACCTTCTCTGTGCCAGGCAGAATATTAGGCTAGACTGGGGACACAGCAGGGAGCAAAACAAATGTCTCTGGAATTAAGAGGAACGCAACATTGTTCACACAGCATTCATTAGGAAAGACAGGTATGAAAGCATTTGAGTGTTTAGCAATGCTGCCAAGGCCTGAATGGGTGGATGGTGGGTTGGTTGTGAGGGGTGTGCCAGAAGAGCATTCTTGGTGGAAGAATTGCATGTGCAAAGGCCCTGAGACAGGAAACACAAGACATACCTCTTCTCATTCCTCAGGGAACTGCAAAGAACACCAGAAGGGATGAGAAAATAATCACAGACCAGATCCTTTGCAGCCCTGCAAATGACTTTGATTTAAAATGTAGACATTAAAAATAAAATAAAGTAAAATGTGGACATAAAGAGGTTGACTAATCGTGAAATAAATAAGACATCCTGTCATTTAATTGTAGATTGATTCGAGAACATCTTTTGCATACAAAATAAAAGTCAGTTTATGGATCAAGCCAGTTCAAGGCATTTGATATTTGGTAAATAATATTAGAAAAGAGAGCAAGGACAAAAGTAGTCTGTCCTTATGAGACTTAGTTATCCTTACAACACTCCCTATTACTTCGTTGTGTGTCATTTATTTGATAGATACCTTTGTTACCACTCAGTAACGATGAATGTATTGGATTTTTTTAAGGGCCGAGAAGCAATGGAATGGGTAATACATAAATTAAATGCTGAGATTGAAGAATTGGCAGCTTCAGCAAGAGGAAGCATAAGGACACCAATGGCAGCAGCAGCATTTGTAGAGAAATGATAAAATTGGTACACAGCACCAGGTCTCTCCAAGCTTGACAATATATTTATTTGTTATTTTTTAAAAAAACTATATTTTAGGTAGATTTTTTTTGATAAACTGGAATAAGGCTGTGTGATTTTCATCAACACAAAGTACAGGGGTTCTAAATCACAGGGATCATCTGATGTGAGTATGACTTGAAATGACTTAATTGTTAGGGTTCCAGTATTTATGTGAAAATGTAACTTCTTTAGAATGTACTTGGAAAAATCGGTATTGACAGTGAGTCTTCTTAAGGTAGAAGGTTGAAGCTTTTCAGACAGTGGAACTTTGCCTGCTGTGGACCAAGCCCAGAACAAAGCAGAGCTGCCCTTTACATGCATACAGCTGCTGTGCTGCTACAAACTAGACTGTGTGTGAGGAGCTCACTTAAAAGAGGGAATTGTGTAGCTGTTAAAGACACTAATTTATATAAAATAACTTGCTCTGCTAGAAGCCACAGTGTTTTGATTTGGTACTTAAATGATATTTTTGGAGTGCAAATGATCACTAAGGTAATATATGACTCCAACAGAAATATTATTTTATTGTATTAAAGAGTACTGTATTGGTTGGCCAAAAGTTTTGTAACTTAGTAAAGGCGTTACCTTCCTTGGATTTGTACTTTATGACTTAGCACACTGTACCGTGGGCTGGTTATGCTCACTAAAAAAATAAAGTCATTACCTGAGTTTTGCAGCACTCTTAAACGGAACACTTAACACTTAAAACAGAAGAGCAGCTGTTCACATCTTTTAGCGTTTCGCATTTGCTTAACTTATAAATTGCCATGTGTCAAAATCATGGTTTTGTAATTGCTAAGGCATGATATGTCAGGTTATTTGAATATAATTACTTTTTGAAGTAATTGTGACCACAAAACATCTTTTTTACATGAGGAGCTGTACATCATTTGAAATCACTCAAATGATGTCTTGATGTGAAGCATAAATCCCAGGTACTTAATGTTTTTAATAACATGGTACCACAGTGGGGGTGTGGGGGCGCTGGGGGAGAAAATTAAGTACTTGGTGGGGGGAATGGTGTGGTCTACACTAAGCAAATCGCACTGTAGATTTATCGGAAGTCCTTATTTAGGGAAACAGGGTGGCTGCGAGTGAAAACCAAGCCAGTAAATGTATTTTGTTTAGTATTTTGTACTGGGCACTTAACACTAAATGGTATCTTTGATACTTGGAAGGGTTGCATTCGATTTTTTTAAAAGGTGACTAGCTTTTGCCTTTGTTTTACAGTGCTTAATAGGATCAACTTTTAGTTGGGTTTCCTATAAAGAGACCAGTTAGTACATGCACATAAACTACCAAAACAGTACCAAACTTTTAAAATTACTGTTTTTCTACTTAAAATATTGTGTGGCTTAAGAATTCTTAGGACATTTGTAAATTATGCTAAATTCCAATAAGGTTTCTGATCTTTTTTTTTTTTTGTAACCGGAGATAGATTTTACAATTGAAATACTATTTCAGCAAAAAAAAAAAAAATTGCTAAATACGTGTTAAATATTGACAAAAAGTGACGTGTAGAATTTCTGTAAATTATACTTGTTCTAAAAAAGGTATACTGCCTAAGGATAAATTATTTTTAAATCAACCTTTATCATATCCTACGTTTGCTTTTTTTTTTACTGACCTAATGATAAAACATCTATAAATTTGCAGTTTCAGTGTAGTTAGCTACAGCTGACTAAGTACCTGAGGATTCGCGGTTTCTGTTCAAATACAAGCTCGCAGGAAGTTCATTGACAAGGACTAACCCGAATAAAGTGTTGCATTCAGCTCTTGAGCATCTGACCCTGTTTAGTATTAGATGGACTTACAGGATGAAAATGGCCTTGGTTAATAAAGACTTTGATTTAACCCACTGTTCTCTCGACTGTACTTCCTCCCCGTCCCTGAAGGTCGGCAGCGCGGCCCCGGGCCGGGCGCGCCGTCGGCCCCGGCGCACACCCGCGGGAACAGCGAGACGGCTCTCCGCCCGGGCCCGCCCGCGTTCCCACGTTTTCCTCCAGTGGGACTGGAAGAGAAACCTGAGAGCTTTGTAAACCGCTCCCGGGACACAAGTGTTGACAG
>NW_004955445.1:563641-639999 GCF_000276665.1 Chinchilla lanigera
ACTACGGAAGCCCGAGGGTCTCACGGCGGGGCGCCGTGGAGCCAAAGGGCAAGCCCGCCTGGCCGGCCCGCCGACCCTCGGATTGGCACCCGCGGCCAGGGCCTTGCGCGCCCATTGGCTCTCGGTGGCGGTGGGCTTCCACCGGAGAGGCAGGGGCTTGTGGGGGGCGGGGTAAGAGGCGGTGACTGGCGTGTCCGTAGGCCCCGCCTCTTCCGCTTCTCCGGCCTGACCTTCCTCCTCCTGGGCCGTGTGACAGCCGACATTGCGGTTTCCTCGCGATTCGGTCCGACGCACCCCCCCCTTCGCGACATCATGGTGGCCTACTGGCGACAGGCTGGACTCAGGTAGGCCCTGGACACGCCCGTGCAGCCCCTGTGAAGGGCGCGGCGGGGACGGTGAATCCCGCCTGGTCGGGCCTGCCGCCGCCGGCATCCCAGGCTTCGGGCGCCGCCGCCAAGATGGCGTCAGTGTGGACAAGGCGCGCCGGCGGCGAGGCTCGGCGGCACGGAGTCGCCGGCCCGTCCCTGCAGCCCAGAGTAAAATGCCTCGGCAAATGTGACCTGTTTTTACCGGAAGAGAGTCTTCCTCTTCAGTTGTGCTTGGTTTATGTTGTAAGAGCAACAGAGCACGTAACTCGGGACACAGAGCAACAGATTGTTCTTGAGGTCACAAGCCACTGCTAACATCTGAAGCCTTCCAGCACCGAGGGGAGGTCTTTTAGGATGTTAAATGCATTTTCATTTTTAATTAGTCCCCGTTGGCCTCGGGGTTCCGTGTCATTGAAAAGGGGTGAAAGCCCCTCCCATCTGTGCAGAGTTCTGCACAAAGGTGCGAGGTGGCCGTTTGAGGACCGGCCATCTGACCTAACGAGGAGCCGGAGCCGTTAGTATAGTTAGGACGCCTGATTTCTGTGCTTCAGGCGGCACTGCTCCCTAGTCGGCTAGACGAAGTAGCACCTTCCAGGGGTAACATTCTGGGAGCATATGATTATCCAGCAACCACTGCCAGCCCGGGTTGCCTCACTGAGACAAGCAAATTTTTGTAGCCTTGGAAGGATAGTAGACCTACTAATACCCTGCGTATTTATTAAGCAGCCTGCTAAGGGAGCCATGCTTTTTCATGCTTCTCTTTTCTCCTCCTAACCCTTTGCAGGGCAGGTATTATCATCCTTTCATTCCGGTGTTTTTACAGGTGAATAAACAAGCTGAAAAGGTTGAATAGCCTGAAGGTCACCCAATTAAGATTGGAAGCAGGCATTGGAACTCATACTGATGATTTCCAGAACAAATTGGAAAACATCAAAAATAGACACCCACCACCTCTCCTTTCCTGTTTTCAAAAATTGTGAAAAGTAATGTGACTTTTTTGAGGAAAATAAGATGTTGATGAGAGTACCACCTACCAAACAGGAAGCAGGCTTTTGGGTATTTTGTTAGAATTGATGATGCACTTTGAGGGCCTTCCAGTCTAATTTAGAAACCTTGATTAGGAAGTATTTTTAATGGCAATCTTGTAGACAGAATCCATTATTCTCAGGAAAGTGTTTAAATAACTTACCAGAGAAAGAAATGTTATGATTCATTTTTTTTTTCTTTTAATTATATGTACCTTGCTTTGTAAGAATGGAACAATTAAAAGAAAAGGTTTTAAGTAGAAAAATGAGGGGGATCATCCATGTTATAATCTATTAACATTTTGGTCTCTTTGATTTGCTGTGTGTGGTTTTTTTTTTTTTTAAATATTCATTTTAAATGAATACCCTAAGGCACCAAGACAAAACAGTACCAAGAGGAAAATCAGGACCACCTATCCAAGCACCAGCTAATAGTTTGACACATTTCTTTCTAATCTTTTTTGTTTGTATAGATTCTTTTTGGTATTAGCAGCTTTTAAATGTATTTTTGCAATAATGTACAACCAAACCAAAAATAAAAATACAGAAACACAAAAACAAAGTAATAGTTGTCTGGTGGGATTCGGGTATTAATAATTAACATTGTATCTTTCATTGTCTTCTAGCTACATTCGATACTCCCAGATCTGTGCAAAAGCAGTGAGGGATGCCCTGAAGACAGAATTCAAAGCAAATGCAGAGAAGACTTCTGGCAGCAGCATAAAAATTGTGAAAGTCAAAAAAGAATAATCAGTAAGTTACTGAATTATTTAGAAAATAATTAGAAAAGTTGTAATTTTTTTTACCTTTTAATAATTTTATTTGTTTATGCACTAACATGAATAAGCAGTCATATAGGAAGAAAGAAAATGACAAATACTAACTCTTCAAAGTGTATGTTGGGATTAAGTAAATACAGTTTTTCTTGAAGCTGCTTTAGTTCTATAGATAATTCTTTTTTTTCTTTTTTTGACTTACCAGTACATGTTTGCAGTACATGATATTTATATTCACTGGAGGGGATTGGCATATGTATAGAGGACAGATTCATTTATCTTATAAGATTCTGTAAAATTAATTGTCATATATCCAGATTGAAAAACAGACTGATAGGCCAAAGATCATATAAAACATGTAAGACAACTGTATAGAAAAGTTGCATTTAAAATTTTTAGAGCACCATAAAAATCAAACTAATTTTAGTTTGAGGTTCTGTCCTTTTTTTTTGGTCAGAGCATTTGAAATTTAGTTATTGAGGTAATAATTTAAAGTATACAGGTTATAGAAGTCTTTTGGCATGATAAAAGAATGTCCTTTCGGGCTCTGACAACCAGAAGTAATAAGCACATTGATTTTCAGTTCATTTAGCAATGCTTAGGTAGAGAGCCATCTTATTTTAATTAAACCTCTTCCATTTGCACAAAATCAAATAATTTGGAGGAGAAACTCCCCACTTTTATAATTGCTATTAGAATTACATAATAGATCAGGAGCATGAAAAATTAAAGTTCTTTGAATTTTTTATTTCTCCCACATCTGCTAATGTCCTCACAGATCACTACTTCCGGAACATACGGCCACAGTTACAGGCAAGGATCCTGCTATTTTATCAAGCAGACCCTGGCTACTTTATCTGCAGAACCCTGTAGTGAATCCTGTTTTGTTAAATTTATTTTTGCTTTCAGAATGTTTGTTCCTTTTACTTCTGCAGAGATGTTAGTGGTGTGAGCTACATTCTCATGTAATAAAGACAGTCCTGTACAGTTAAGTTCAGACTTTTTGCTCCAAACTACAAAAGTGATTTGATCTCCCTGCTACTCTCTTGATATTGTTACTTCAAACACAAGCAAGGAAAATTATCGGAGATGTTTTTCAGATTTAATTTTCTTGTTTTGCTTTTTTAAAAGCCTCAGACCTGCAGTAGCACAGAAGCATGATAAATATTAATCCTTTGGCAGCTTGTGTTTATGAGCAATTTTACTTATCGGAACTGTCTCCCTTCGGCACTTTGCATTTTCATTTTGAATTAGTAAATATTTTATTGCAAGTCTGTAGATGTGGTGTGTTGAATTTAGCCCTTTTTTAGGGGTTCTCCATCCAGTCCCATAATTCTTGGTGTTTTGAACTTAGCCCTTTTTTAGGGGTTCTCCATCCAGTCCCATAATCCTTGGTTTGATGCTGGGTGGTTCTGTTGCAGCCGGGAGCTAACAGAGAGCCTCACTTGGCCTCCTGCAGAGGTGCCGTGCCAAATACTGCATCTGACTCCCACCACCTTGCCGTATCTGTGGGGTCAGGAAGTTTTGTCCAGCTCCTGCAGACTAAGGATGGGTCCTTCTTGTGCTCTGCAGCAAAGGGCACTCCACCCTATTAGCACAGGGGGATTTTAGTGTCTTTTAAAGGCATAATTGTTTGTTTGGTTTTTTTGTTTGGTGTTTTGTTTTGTTTTGTTTTGTTTTTGTTTTTGAGAAGACAGTGTCATTTTACTGAGCGGGAATGCACCTCGTCGGCTGAAGCTGTTGATGCAGTCAGCCAGGGCTCACACACCCTCCCCTGTGAATTGCAGCCACAGTTGCTATAGTTCACTATAAGGATGTTGTTTCTCTTATTAGTGTTGGGTGTTTAAAAAAACACATAGAACCAGCTAGCAACTGTTGCATTTTCTTTTTTCTTCCTAGACCCTGACTAGAGCTTGAAATGCTACATTTTCACCCTGAAGATGTATGGGCACATGTTATGGTAGATTGTAATCAATGTCATTTTGTGAGGGGAAAAAGTACCTATCTTATTCATCCATTAATGATACCAATAAACTGATGTATGGTTTACTGTTACTGTTGGCTTTTGTTTTCTGTTGGGACTTTTTCTGTATAGAAGCTACCTGCAAAACTGCATGGTTAGAACCATATGAAGCAGAGCTTTGCAAAGGGGGAAAAGATCTGTGGTATTTAGTGACTAAAGGGACACGGAAAACATTATTTAAATATCTCAAAATAGAAAATGCTGTTTCTTTTGACCTTAATTGATGATCAAAATTAGATACTATCACTGAAGCGTTGCTGTCCCTAATCTTTGAATTACAGAGTCCCATTAGAGCAGTTCTGTCGTTATCCACCGGCTTCTTGCTTTTGTCTCCACCTCTAAGTAAAGTAGCACTGGTTAGCCAGTACCATAAATGAAAGTAATTACTAAAAGCATATATTAAAGAACAATTGCTAAATTGCAATTAAGTAATCATAGCCCTTTTTTTTTTATTGTGCAACTAAAACTAGAGAAGAACTATTAACATTAGAATTTATGCACAAAGTGCTTGTCAGTTTTACTTATAGCTGAACGTATATCCTGGTAGCATTTCTCATAGGAAATGAGACAAAGCTGTTGAACACCTTGCTTACTGAGATATTTGCAGGTCTGGGGGATAATGATTAGAACAGTTTTGTGGTATTTGAATGGTCATTAAATATTTAGGGATGAAAAATTATTGGAAGTGTTTTCATTTTACTTTTCAAACTTGGAAGCTTTTGGCTGTGTAAAATATTGCAAAGTTAATTGCACATTTTAACTTTTTGGAGAATGGAGAAATGAATGGAAACAGGAATTTTCAAAGAATTCTTTCTATGATACTTAAGCTCACAGTAACTTACCGGGGCTAGAGATGAGGCTGAAGAATGTCTTTGTTCTCCCTTTCTGGGGATGGCTTCCTGCCCCCTGACACTTGATCTATAGATTTCATTGAATTTTAGCACAGGGCACAAAGAGGACCAGCAGATTGAGAGAGAGCCAGTTTGCTGGACAGCAGCGAGTCAGGAGATCCTGGAATTGCCTTAACATCAGCTGTGATCCTGCTCACAAGTTAAAGCACCTGAGTTCAGAGCCACAGTTCCCAAGATTAAGGTACTAGAAAGTAGCCTCCATTAAAAGGGTAGGAATAAATGATTTACAAGGCTATAGGGATTTTTTTTAATATC
The DNA here is from genome assembly GCF_000276665.1 of Chinchilla lanigera. Lineage (NCBI taxonomy): Eukaryota > Metazoa > Chordata > Mammalia > Rodentia > Chinchillidae > Chinchilla > Chinchilla lanigera. The sequence goes on from NW_004955445.1 coordinate 569,000, forward strand.
AAACAAATAAAGTCTCTAATAGGCAAAGGGATAAATTGTTTCTAACCAAGTAATTAAGAGATAAGTCATTTATTAAGGAAGCAGGTGGGATAACTAGTGGTGAAACTTTGGGGCAGGGCTTGTGAGATGAAAAGGGTTAAAGTAACTGAATAAAAGACAAAATTTATCATCCAACAAAGATTCTTTGAGGCTTTGTGACTTAAAAAAGTAAATCCTGAACCAGTACTAGGATGAAATGAACTTCTGCAACCACCATTCAGAGATATGTGCAGGACAACTGCACAAATGAGAAGCCCCCAATCGCTGAGATGTGGACGTTTTGCTAAGTAGAGGGATTTTGGTTAAGGCAATCAGTTAATCTTTCTGTTCGCGTCGTGTCTTTGTGTGCGAGAGGAAGGAGTCGGACAAACTCTAAAACTCCATAATCCTGCTCTCAGTCTCTGAGAGACCAGTGTCGCCGTAGCAACCATACCGCTAAAGGAATAAGCTCTTCAAAATCAAGGAGAGAGTTCTCTGGGTTTCTAGTTTATTTTACTCTATTTGTACCATATGAAAGAGTAGGATGGTGAGATGCATTTTGAAATATTTTTAACTAAAATCAATCAGTCTGGGTAGTTAGATTCCAAGAAAAGGAATTTAGTCTGAAATAAACAATTCAACCATTTAAAATTAAATGTCTTTGTACTTTTAATGATTACTGTTGAGCAAACAAGTCTTTACAGTAATATAAATCAGTGAAAGTTTTTTTTTAGAAGATCTAAGTCTGTGTCTTTGCTTCCATCTATTTAATTGCCTTTTAAATTTGAGAAGGAACGTGCCAGAGAAACCATATGTATAAATTCTTACCTAATCACAGGTTGTCTTTTTAGCATCTAAAGAAGTTATTCAAACTAAGAGTGTATATGTGCAATTTCTTACTAAATCTAGTGCTTCTTCAACCACAAAAGTGTTTAAAATGTTATTTTGTGCTTGTTTAATTGGGCTAATAGCTTATCAGGAAGACCCACAGCAAGTTCCAATTCTCTCTTCATGTGCATCTGTTATTTCCTCACGATGCACATGTGAAAAAACTTTTTCAGAAAGAACAGATCATCTGTCCACCTGTTACTTCATTATTCCCGATTACAAAAGCAAATCAGGACAGGAGGTCCTAGTTGCCTGCAAGTAAAGTACTTCTCAAGTGAGGGTCAGAGTATTTTCCCAGTACTCCTTATCCATGGGTCAAGTAGTATAGCACAGTGGTCATTCTAGAAGGCTGTCCCGACCCTGGTACTGGAAGGGATGGCAGTAGTGCTGCATGTCATAATAGGTAAACCATAATGAAGAAATTATGGATGATTTGATTTGCTCTTGTGTATCTGGTCCTGTTGTAATGTGAGCAGATTAAAATCATGTAATAGTTAAAGCTGTGTCATCATGAAAACATTTATGGCAACTTGTGCAGATTAATTTGAACTGTAAAAGTTCCCTAATGAGATGATGTCCTCTGTCACCGAGAAGGACACCGCAGCCGTTCCTGCCGGATTCCCACGTTTGAGCAGCTGCCGAGTATGTAAAGTGCCCTTTCTCAGCATAGAAGCTTGGGGGGGCGGGGCTGGTAATTGAATGGAAAGTGAAAAGAACATTTCCAAATCACCTTTAAAAGGAAACCAAAGATGATTATTAATGAATTTCCAGAACCTAATTCTAACAAGAAATTAAAATACATATTCTGAAAGCTAATTAGAAATAAAAGGATTTTTCAGTGGATTGGAGCTATTCAGTTTTGTCTGTTTTGACATGCTTTTTATTTCTTGGCCAGGGATTTCTGTGGAGAGGACTATGGCCTTTCTCTCCTCCCTGTTCCCTTTGCAGTTAGTGCACTGAGGGGTCCCCAAGGTCTACACAGTTGACTTAGGGACACGGGCTCCTGCGTGCTGGTCAGACACCTGGCTTTTCTGGAGGCCTCAGGCACAGGCAGGCAGGACTCCAGGCAGTGTGCAAAGAGGAAGAGGCTGATGTAAAAGTCCTAGCAGCCCAGGGATGCCTGGTACCTCTCAGTGCTGATGGTGAAGGTGAATACCAACGGAGCAGCTCTCTGCGAACCCACTCAGGTAGTCCAGGTGCCCAGCATAGGGCTAGGCGTGCAGTCCTCTAGAATCCTCGAAAGCTCAGGCAGTGATTCACAGTAAATCCATTTTGCTGTTACAAAGTGAAGTTAATGGGGTATGCAGTGCATATCAAAGCTGTGTGGTTAGTAGCTGGGCGAGACCCTATTGCCACAGCCATCTCACCCTGCCCCCAGTCCCACCTCACTGGCAGGGCTGCTGCACCGAGCAGGCTGCACGTGCTGCAGGACAGACATGAGCCTAGGGTGGCTCCCTCACACCTCGGGCTCCTTATCTTCCACTTCCCTCTCAGCCTCCTCCAGGACCTCTTCATTTTCCTCCAGGACTTTGGCATCTTGAAATTGTTGGTACTCAGACACCAAATCATGGATATTACTTTCGGCTTCCCCGAATTCACTTATGTCCATCCCTTCGCTGGTGTACCAGTGCACAAAAGCTCTCCTTCTGAACATGGCTGAGAAGTGCTCAGAAACCCTGTTGAAGAGCTCTTGGATAGCTGTGTTATTGCCTATGAAGGTGGCCGCCATGTTCAGCCCCCGGGGCGGGATGTCGCAGACAGCCACCTTGACGTTGTTAGGGATCCACTCCACAAAACAGCTGCTGTTCCTTGTCTGCACAGACAGCAGCTGTTGGTCCACTTCTTTGGTGGACATCTTACCCCGGAAGATGCAGGCCACGGTCAGGTAGCGGCCACGGCGTGGGTCACAGGCAGCCATGGTGTTGCGGGCATCAAACATCTGCTGCGTGAGCTCAGCTACGGAGAGGGCCCGGTACTGCTGGCTGCCCTGGGCTGTGAGAGGGGCAAAGCCAGGCATGAAGAAGTGCAGGCGAGGGAAGGGTACCATGTTCACGGCCAGCTTGCGCAGGTCTGCGTTGAGCTGGCCAGGGAACCGCAGCGAGGTGGTGATACCGCTCACGGTTAAGGACACCAGGTGGTTGAGATCCCCGTAGGTGGGTGTCGTCAGCTTCAGGGTGCGGAAACAAATGTCATAGAGCGCCTCGTTGTCGATGCAGAAGCAGGCATCTGTGTTCTCGATCAGCTGGTGGATGGACAGCACCGCGTTGTAGGGCTCCACCACCGTGTCGGACACCTTGGGCGAAGGCATGACGCTGAAGGAGTTGAGGATGCGGTCTGGGTACTCCTCCCTGATCTTGTTCATGAGCAGCGTGCCCATGCCTGAGCCCGTGCCCCCGCCCAGGGAGTGGACAATCTGGAAGCCCTGCAGGCAGTCGCAGTTCTCACTCTCGCTCCTCACCACATCCATGACCGTTTCTATCAGCTCAGCACCCTCCGTGTAATGGCCCTTTGCCCAGTTGTTGCCAGCCCCAGAGTTACCTGTGGTAAGAAGGTGAAAAGAAGGAGAGGTGAGGTGAGAAGGCACCACTAGGAGGCATCCTAATCTCTTCCAGGTAGAACCTTCTGGAGAAACCTACCGTGGACAAAACTGTCCGGTTGGAAGAGGGCTCCTAATTTGCTGGATCGGATGCTATCCATTGTCCCGGGCTCTAGGTCCACCAGCACTGCTCGGGGCACATACTTCTTACCTGAGCAGAAAAACAGGAAGAAGTCAGCAAACTGTTGTTTTTCTAAAAGTTAATGTTTCATCAAGGTGGAACCTTGTGATACTGGCCTAAATAGCATGGGTATTCTAGAAAGGACCCATTATCTCCCTGACCCTAACAGCAATCACACAAACCTATAAAATACCTTCAAAAAATACTTTTTCATCATTGTGCATGAGTCTACTTATCATGGCTTATGACTGCAGTGACTGCCTCCCCCCACTTGCCTGCCTCATGAACAGGGGTGGGGACCCCCACACTCAGCACCCTAGTGTCCTGCCTCACGTGAGGCTTGGCTTCTCCGCTGGCCACCAGCCCTACCGTAAGCTTCATTGTAATACACGCTGATTCGCTCCAGCTGCAGGGCGGAGGCCCCGCGGTCGCTCCCCGTGCAGTCAATGCCGTGTTCCTCGCCGATCATCTCCCAGAACTAAAGGCAGGAAGAGGGAGAGGTCAGTGTAGAGTGGTCCCCAAATGTGCTGTCTGCCCCACAGAGTTAGCACGCTCGCCTGGCTTGCGCAGCTTGCCTCGACCGCCCCAAGCCAGCTCTCTTGTTCCTTTTCGTAAATGACCAGGGCATAATTCACTTTTTCCCTGTAGTAAGTGTGACTATAAAGACTGCATTTTCTACCACCCGAACTCCCGAAGTAAAATGTCAAACACATAAAATATTAAATTAGATTTTTCTCCTATTAAATTCAAGCCATTATACACATTAAAGCTGTCGTTTTAGAATTTTACATCAGACAATGTGTCTCTAATTTTGCCTTGTAGTGTTCTAAGCTGGTAAAGTGTAGATCCTATTAAATGAAAATAAACTGAGTTCTTATCTGATTTCACAATAATACCTCATTTCACTTTGGGGATTTCTTTTCATGAGGTTTCCAAAAAGCCCATCACCAGGACCTCTGCATGATTTTAAGTAATATGCACTTTTGATTATCACGCGTACACATAATTCAAAATTATGTATAGCTGTCATAGTTTGGAGCATATCACATGCACAGTATTTATTAATATAACTGTGTGTCGAGCTCTTAATATGGAAGCAGTTACTGGGATGACCCCTTTTGATCACATTTAAGTGCAGTGAAAATATATTCACTTCTGTCAAAACCCCAAGGATATTTCCCCGAACATAGCTCCAAATGATGCCTCTGCTCTGTCCTTGGTCTTCATAATAAAGCCTTATTTTATAATAAGCTACCAGCACTGTTCAGGGCATGGAAGAGTAAATAAATTGAAAATTAGAGACACCATGAATTAATTGTGTCAAAGTTTTCATGTTCCCCAGATAAGTCATTCTGGGGCTCTAACCATTAGGCAACACCGTCCTGGAGCAAAAGCAAGCTCCTATCTCCGTCATGCACTTCCTGTCCAGGGCTTCTCTCCATGTTATCTTTCCATGGCAGAGTGGGGGACTTGTCCACCGCTTCCCTGTGTGTTAGCTATGAACATTTGTCACTCTGGCATGCAAGGCTGATGATTGCTTTCCGAGCGGTGATATTTTTGCCCCATAAAATTAAAAGACCTGCCCTGACAGACCTTAGTTTTTTCATAGCAGCACCATTCACAATAGGTAAGAGATGGAAACAACCCAAATGTCCATCCATGGATGAAAGGGTAAGCAACATGTGGTATGTGCATTCAATGAAATACTACTCAGCCTTAAAATGAAATTCTGATACCTGCTACCACAACATGGTTGAGCTTTGATGACATCATGATACTTGACATAAGCCAGTCTCAAAGGGATAAATACTGCATGACTCCATTGAACTAAGGTACGTACCATGATCAGATTCCTAGAGAAAGTAGAATGGTTGTTCCAAGGGACATTAGGGACAGAGTCCCAGTTTTGTAAAATGAAAGTCATTTTGGAGATTGGATGACTATATTTAACATGACTCAACTATACACAAGATGGTTTTCAAGCAAATTTTATGCAGTATGTTGTTTTTAAAATTTTCTTCCTTTTTAAGGCTGCATAATAGCCCATTGGGATAGACCATATCTTGTGTATCCATTCACCCATCAGAATGGTTATTTCTACCTTTGAGCTTTTATGGGGAATGTTGCTGTGAAAAAAGGGAAGATCTAAGGTAGATGTTTCAAAACCTTACTTTTAATGCAATTAATACTAGCAAAGGAATTTCAGAATAGCAGAAAGAACATGTTAGATAGGTGTCACACAGTATACTGTTTGAGTTAAAATTAGGATGAGATCTTGGGCTCTAGCACCTATCTTTTGGGTATTAGCCAACTGAATCAGATACTTGGAAGAAAAGTTTTAAGCAGGAGGGCAGAGGAGAGAAAAACTCATTTATATCTCAAAGGGCATGTTTTAATTTCTGCCACTGTACACAAAAGCTTTTGGACTTTCCTCAATTTTTTATTCCACACTTAATAAAACAATAATGTTTTTTCTGTGTAACATAAACATGAGATGGAAAGAAAAAGACTATTGCTGGGCATGTTGCATGCCTGTAATCCCAGCACTCAGCAGGCTGAGGCAGGAGGATCATTTCAGGTTCAAGGCCAGCCTGGGCTACAAAGTGAGTTCAAAGCCAACCTGAACTATATATGGAGACCCTGTCTCAAACAAACAAACAAACAATGACTATATTGATATGGTATAAAAAGTTTCCCAACAGGGGCCAGAGATACAGTTCAATGGCACAAGCACCTGCCTGGCAAGTACAAGTTCCTGAGTTCAAGTCCTGGTACCAAATAAACAAAAAAAACAAAAACGAAATAAAAAAAAGGAATTAAAAAAATTTCCCAACAAACCAGAAAACTTTTGAGAAAAATTAGTTTTTATTTATTTTTGTAATTACTGTTTTTAGATATGAGAGTTCATTACCAAGATGATAAAAGTAAAATGGTTGACATATGTATTATATATATGTAACCTCTGACACCAGTAACATTAATTTGTTTGTTTGTTTTCCGGTACCAGGAATTGAACTCATGACCTTGCGCTTGCCAGGCAGGTACTTTGCTGCTGAGCTAAATCCCCAGCCCCTGCAGTAACATTAATTAATTAACCTTTTAAGTCTTTAATAGTTCCCGTATCTATGTAACTACAGACCTTGTAATAAACTGTGTAGGAAGCGCATCCTTCTCCCTGCTAACCTGCGGTTTTCCTCCTTGGCCACATCTGTGGGCGGAGGGAAGCTGGTACAGAACTAACCATCAGGCTTTACCTACCTTCGTTCCAATCTGGTTGCCGCACTGGCCAATCTGAATGTGCACAATTTCCCGCATCCTTGCTTTAAGCCCAAGGGTAAGATCTTGAAATGCTCAGCCTCTGCCAAGGGCCACCACTGTTCACCAAGTGCCAGCTCAGTACAACTTAAGTCCCCGCAGGGCTGGGAGCAGCTGCCCAAGCTCTCCTCCCACTGCCCCAAGGGTGTGTCCCGCCCGCCGAGAGTCCAGCCCACTTTCTTCCCAGCTCTCTGTCACCCTTCTAAGGGGATGCTTCTTCTCCCTGCAGAATACAGCCTCATCATTTCCTAGTGTGAGCACAAGACCAAAGGTTACCCTTGCATGGTGCCCAGAGCTGGTGCCATCCGCAGGTCCCTGGTGAGATCTGAGCCTTGGCTCCCATTCACCTGTGTGAACGGAACCACCTGCAGAAGGGCCTCCCTGTCTGAGCACTCATCTCACCTCAACCCTCCCTTGACCTGTTGCTTCGGCTGTTTCTGAAGGAGCCATCTGAGAGCCACTGGTGGCACCGAGGTGATGCTGAGGGGTGCACGGGTGGACGCTCTACTTTTAGGTCATAAACTTTAATGTTAATGGAAAAATAACGAGTACATAGAATAACAAAACAATCATGAGAAGGGCCGGGGATATAGCTCAGTGGCATAAGCGCCTGCCTGGCAAGCTCAAGATCCAGAGTTGGATACCCAGTACCAAAAAAAAAATCATGAGAGAAAATTTACTCTTTGAACTTTACTGAAGTTATAAAGGTGACAGCAATTCTTAAGAGCTTAAGATACCATCATTAAGAGAGAAAACCCAAACTCTACAGCTTGGCATCCAGGCCTTACCCACCTGTGTGCAAATGTCTTCCTGGCCCCTGTTCTAGACATTGGTGCTTGGAAACCCTCTACTGTGACAGGACCAGAGAAACTGTCCCATAGGCTTGGACCCAAAGGTGGTGTGACACTGGACCCAGAGCCAGAAGCCCTTCAGGTCCTCACTTTTTGTCTTGACCGGACCAGTGACCTTGGCCATACCTTTGGAGCCAAGCCCTGACACTCCATCTCCATGTGCACTCTCTAGACTGAACTGGGGTACCCATTAATGTACCCCAATCCTCAGCAGATCCTGCAGAAGGGAATAGGGCTGCTCTAATGAACAGTATTAGGACCCTTACCAAAATTTAAATATGACCTGAACATGGAATAATAATATTGTCCCCATTCTATTTCTTGGTTTTGATCATAACGCAGTGGTCCCGCAAGTGGAAATCTCTGCGTCCAGGAGACACGACACTGTGGCCCTTTGGGGTCCTGCTGTCCCAAAGCCAGCAACTCATAAGACGGTAGAAACAGCGTCATGGGTGTGGAGCCTCTGGCAAAGGCTGGCAGACATAAGGACGGGGGGATCTTCTCAAAGCTGAGAACAGTGCTTTGACGTGTTTCTCTGGGCTTGGAATTGAGTCCTATGTGAATCTGAATGACCACATAATTCCCAGGTGCTTCTGCCCCACCCACCCACCCAAGCAGGGTAAAGAGCAAGTGTAAACTCGGGAGGGAGGATGTCCTATGTGCTCCTTGGGAGTTCTCACAAATTAAGAAATACACACAGAGGGACCATGGAACCTCCCCAGAAGTAAGCGTATTCTCTTGGCCCGGGGCATGGCCCCTTTCTCTCTTCCCTGTCTTCCAGACCCCCACAGCTTGAAGGCGGCTCCACGACTGCCTTACCAGAGACCTCCCCACACTCAGGACAGAGCACTTAAGCCCACGGGGGCCCCAGGTGGTCCTGTTTGCTGATTGCTTCTACACATGCCTTATCTCCCCCAGCCACATCACCTCCGAGTCCCAAAGCGCCCGCTGCATCCCAGGCCCTCAGCAAATGTTTGCTGAGCGCACGTCAACAGCTGGGCGAGTTTGAGCAGTGGTCAGCAAGTTTTCTTAAAGCCAATAATGTATTTATTCAGGACTATGACCTTCTCATGGTTGGGTGGGGGCGTGGTACCCAAGGACTTTTTCCTCCATTCCCTGAGAGGTGGTCTAGGCTGAAAGTATAAACTGTTCCAAGAAACCTGGCCTGTGGAGCAGATTGGAGGGGAAACAGCCACAAGCGAGCTATTATGGGAAGCCATGGCCATGGTGGGCCTGGCCTCTGGGGCAGAGCGGCTGAAAGGGACCGGTGTAGCCACACACCAGCTCGCTGTGGGGACCACTGGCCGGGCTGGAGGGCATTTGTGATCTCCCTGTGTTCATTCTTTACAGTATGAGCGGAACCCAGTGTGCTGCCCCGGCTGCCCAGCACATTCCTCTCGGCCATCTCAGTTTGCTTAGGGAGGAAAAGGCCAGGTTTCCAGATGGGTGCTTAAAAGGCTTTTCTGTTAATGGGGCAGTTGGCAAAAGGGGGGAAAGCGAAGCCTGTTTGCTTTGATTCCTGTATCGCCAGCAGTGTTTATTCAGTCTCAGCGGGGGCTACGGAGAGGACTAGACAGGGCAGAGACCAGCCGGGGGAGCTGGAGCCCAATTCTGCTGCCAGCCCTGCACTTTTTTTCAGGTGTAAGATGGGGTAACAGTCTGTCTCAAGAACTGAGTACATGGGGCCAGTGATATAGCACAGCGCCTGCCTGGCAAACACAAGGTCGTGAGTTCAATTCCTGGTACCAAAAAAAAAAAAGAACTGAGTACATGGTGGGTGCCCCCCAGCATGCTTTGCGGCAGGCTACTGCACAGCAGCCTGATAGCATAGAAGAGGTGACTTGGCTGTCTGCGAAGATGCGCCTATCCCTTCCACCCCTGCGAACGGAGGCTTCAAACACTACATGGGCATAGATGCTGAATCTCGATGCCTGGGCAGAGCACAGGGTAGGAAATGCTGTGCACTTGAAAAGCAGTCCACCCTGTCTCAGTCTTTCGTCCTTACTGATGAAGGTGCCTGTCCCCAAGGTGGGAGTTCTCCGGTTCCCAGTGTGGCACAAGCCACCGACGTGAATATTTTGTGCTGTGCCCTCTGACCAGCAGAAGCGGCCTTCTGTCAGGAAACAGAGGAGCAGGGCCCCTGAAGAGGCCCGCGTCAGCCCGCGTCTGCTCCCCTGCCAGGCTGCAAGTGACCCCAGCCCTGAACCGCGGCAAGTGATTAGCAGTGGCTATCTACGATGAATAACAAAGTCGTTTTCTGCCCCTAGAGAGGAGCTGTGGCAGAGGCAGGTGAGCAGTGACGGCACTCAGGGGCAGAACTTTGCCTGACATTGCCCAAGAGGGCAGAGGGCAGGAGCAAGAGCTCCGCTCAGCGCGCACGGGGGCAGCCCTGGAAGCCACTGCCGAGACACTGAGACTGAACCAGGACCCCAGCCCGGCACCCGAAGCCCCTTCTCCTCCAGCCGGCTGTCACAGTTCGTGGTCCACAAGAAGCCTTGCGGGGAGACTTTTCCTGGATGACACTTGCGTCTATTATGGGACTAGGACCAAGAAGATAAGAAAAGCCACGAGTCACCCAGAAACCCCCAATCGGCCACTTGCAGACTTCCCCCGAGAGCTGTCCGCAGGAGTCGGATGGAACGCCCCTCCCCAACTTGGCAAATGAAATATAATTAGTAGAAAAACAGAGTACTCAGAATTCATTGATTTCATCCGCCCCTCATCTTCCACTTCTGAGTACATGGAAGTTCCTTGAATAACTCTGAGAAGATTGTTGAATTATAGTGTTTGCTTGTGATTCAGAAGCAGAAATTTTTCCAAATGCCTTAGCATGAAAATGACATCTGAGGGGCCATTATAAGTGACTCAGCGGGTGTGGGCAGCCCCTTCGATGAGCTGAGCTCTACTTTCTTGCTCTCTGCTTCCTTGTGTGTTCTCTTCCTGGCAAAGAAAGTTCTGGGAGAATGAATAAGTAACTTCAAGGGGAGAGGGGCTGGGAGGACATCGATGTTTTTCACAATGCCAGGTTCCCAAGTTTCACAGAGGAGTCTTCATCTTCCTCCCCTACAGCTTAGGCAGTCCAGCCTGCAGCCTGGAGACTGTGGAGATGCCTGGCCATCTCTTGGGTACCTTGACCACAAGCTCCTAAACTGTGCCCTCTCTCTCTCTCTCTCTCTTTCACACACACACACACACACACACACACACACACACACACACACACGTGCCCCAAACGGCTGTGATTCTGCAGGTGATAGATGCACCAGCCTTGTAAATTGCATCTTCCCATCTCCCCAGGTGTGCTGCTACTGATAAGCAAGATTCTGCGGTGGAGCTAGAGATAAGCATAATACTGTCGGCTCCTGGAGCCAAAATCAAACAAAAATACTTCTTCAAATCCTATATTTGTCTAAGAACTTTGTTGTGTGAGTCTCTTTGTCCAACACTGAGCACTGTTTCAGGGGATCAGAAGACCTTAACGGAGTAAAAGCTGAGCACTGTTTCAGGGGATCAGAAGACCTTAACGGAGTAAAAGCACAGACTCTGCCCTCCAGGGATGTGGAGGAGGAGGAGAGCGCTAGAGTCCCAGCCAGCATCTGGCACAGAACTGCTCACTGGGCCTGCATACCACCAGCAGCACCCCTAAGCTGAGTGCGGTCCTCTGTGTGTTGTAGCAGCAGAGACTGCTCAGGGGCAACCTTCTGCACCTCCAAGGTGTAGTCAGAGGTGTCAAGACCAGGACCCTCGAGTGCTCACGGCGAGCCTCCCATCCTTTTGCTGGCTTCTCTATGCCTCTCCAGCAGTGCTGTTCCTCCACTGCCATCTGCTATCCCCTCCAGAGCCCCCAGCAGACCTCCAGGCCCACCTCTCTCCAGCCCTCCAGCCCCAGATCGCCAGACAGCCTACAAACACAAGTGAGTTCTCGCCCTCCATGCTCCTGCCGTGACAAGCAGCCAGGGTGGAACCGGAATCTCTCTGTGGCCGCTGAGACCCTTCACTACCTGAGACGGGCGGGAAGCCTGGGACAGCAGAACCCAGGGGAGGGACCTATGGGGAGGTAGGCCAGAAGCTTGGCGCCCACCGGTGGGGTGGTGGGAAGTGGCAGCTAGGCCCTCTGCAGCATGGCGGCCTGACAGCTCCCCAGGGACTCCCCACGGCTCATCACATCTTCTGGAGGGCTCCCTCACCCAGGCCTGGGCATACCCTGTTCCTCCCGCACATTCCGTGCCTGTGCCTCATCATTCAGTGCCAACTCATAGGCTACGGAGGAGAATGGTCCTAGACCAAACTGTCCAGAGGCCTCCAGTCACTAGGACTGCCCGTTTTCCCAGCTCCAAGCACTCCTAACTTCCTGGGCCCCCTTACAAGTTCCTTCGGCAGAATCTTAGCTTCTCGTGAACAGCCAGGGACCTTGCTCTGTTGCTGTATCTCTAGAGCTGAAAACAGAAGTCTGGCCCGTGCAAGGTGCTCCACAAATATGTGACGGGGCAAACACTTCAACCAACCAGGGGAATGACGGGGCACCCCTTGGAAAGACGTCCTGAGCAAGCGCATAGGTGCACTGTACACCAGGCCCCAGTTAGTGTGTGCCGGAAGGGACAGTTAGGACACAACCTTGTGGCTGGGCCCTGGGGAACTGCTTTTACTCCAAGCACGCGTGCACAGCGAGCCGTGGTGCACCCAGGCTGTGCATGAAGCTGATGTACCTGGAGACAGCGGCAGGTCGACTGCACACCTGAGGCCTCCATCAGAAGGCCTTCTCTGTCTGGGCATCCAGGAGTTGGGAGCTTCTGGCCATCAACCCCAGGGGTAAAAGGGAGCTGGGCAGCTGGTGAGGAAGCCCTTGTGCCCTGCAAAACCAGCCTACCGAAGGCTGTCAGCAGCCATCAAAACAAACGCCGTATCCAGGATGTGGCTCCCCTCAGGAATGTGGAATAATAGGAAATGTCTGCAGCTTGCAGGGTGGAAGCCAGACGATACAACATGAAGGAAGAAGAGAAGAGATTGGAGGCCGCTCCACAGTAAACTAATGCTCATCAGCATCCTTCCCCTCAGGTTGGGAAGAGGGGCTGGCCCTGACCTGACATGAAATACACGTGTTATTCTGTATAAGGACAGGGGAAAACATCAACTTTATTTTTAGAAATGAATAGGCTTTTGTGTCTGTGGCCTTGGATATGCATTTGCCAAGAGACTTAATGGGATATCAAAAAAATAAAAATAAAATTTAAAAGGATTAGATGCAAATCTGCTTCCAGGAGCCTCATGCTAAGTACAGCTCTCTTGGATGTTTAGTCTTCCCAACTATAAAATGGGGCAGATGCCGGGCGTGGTGGCGCACGCCTGTAATCCCAGCACTCGGGAGGCTGAGGCAGGAGGATCATTGCAAGTTCGAGACCAGCCTGAGTTACAAGATGAGCTCCAGGCCAGCCTGAACTGCATAGAGAGACCCTGTCTCAAAAAGACAAAAAAAATAAATAAATAAAAATAAAATAAAATAAAATGGGGCAATAGTGTCTACCCCTGCCCCCCAACGGGGCTGTGCCGAGGATCAAAGGAGACCACAGAGTCCTCTAAAACGTCATGGGCTCAGCTCTGCTCCTGTGCACCACCAGAGTCAGGCATGACTCAGTTACTTCCAAAGAGAAGGACTAAGGGCAGCTGGCCAGCTTTTCGAGCAAAGAGCTTTATAATGGTTTACAGGAAGATGCTGGACTCCCAAATACCTGCTCTGATCTGCCCAGGCTGGACAGCGGAGGCACACACTGCACATAAAACAGCTGCTGCAAGCAACACCTTGGCAAATGGGGCCTCTGATTAGGCAGATGTCTTGGCCCTGCCCTGAACCTCCTCAGTTCCAGGCCCAATGAGAAGATGAGTCATGATCCACAAAATGACCTCACTGGCCCCTGGGAGGTGTCAGGAAAGAACACACCTTTAAGACTTTCAGGAGTCCTCAGGCTGCCAGGTAAGTGAGGCTGCTGGAGGAGAAATAAACTCATCCTCCAGCACTGGATCTCGCAGAGGGGCCAGTTCAACAGGTTCTCCAGACATCGAGCCACCTCTCCCGTGGGTCCAGCAACCTACTCACTTTATGCAACACGGACAGCAGCTCTCTAGGAGAATTCAAGTTTGTTGGGTTGGTGCATGTCCAGGTGGCAGAACATATTTAGGAGTCTCTCTGAAAGGGTCCCCCTTGCACAATTTTTTTTTTGTTTTTTGTCTTTTTGGACAGGGTCTCGTTATGCAGTTCAGGCTGGCCTTGAGCTCACTTTGTAGCCCAGGCAGGTCTCAGACTCCAACAGTCCTCCTGTCTCAGCCTCCCGACTTGCACAATTTTAGTATCTCCCCATGGTGCATTCAGCCGGCTCCTCAAGGCAGCCTGCTAGGTGGACACACACCCACTCACCCAGCGTCCAGCTGGAAGGACAGGGGCCCTGGATGTACTCGGCCTGGCCATGTCTGACTCACTGAATGAGTCACATCAAATCTCACTTCCTCTTCTCGGCTTAAAAACCGTGGACACAAAGGACAGGCTTCCTCTTTCCCTTTAATGACTTGTCCCTCCATCTCTCTCTGAGTTCTATGTTAGGAAAACCCTGGTGGGCCACAACTTGGCAACTTTTTAAAAAGTAACTTTATTGGTACACTTTTGATATACACGATGGTCACGTTTCATTGCAGGAAGTTTGTACCTGAACATGATATATCTTGACTCTTCTTTTTCCCCGTTCGCCTCCTCCCTCTGCAACCCCTCTTCACCTCCCCATTTACAAAAGCTTTGTTTCCATTTTTTCCTCCTGCTCGCTTTTTTCCCTTCCTTCCCTTCCCCTTCCTCTTCCCTTGTTCCCTTTCCCATAATGAACACTTTCTTCCTACTTCCCAATATCTATGATTCACTTTGATCCTTATTTACCCTTTCAGTTTCTCACATAAGAGAAACAATACATTATTTAAACATGTGTCCAATTTACTTCACTTGGAGTATAGTTTCAAGGCGCATCCATTTACCTAGAAATGTCTCAAGTTTATTCTTCTTTATGGTAGAGCAGTATTCCATTGAAAACCACATCTTTATCCATTCATTTGTTGATGGGCATGTGGGCTGTTTCCAAGATTTAGCTATTACAAACTGTGCTTCTATAAACATAGGTTTACACAAACTGCTATGGTATGATGCTTTTAACTTTATGGGGGAAGATACCAAGAAGGGAAATAACTGGATCAAAGGGAACCTCTAGGTTTAGTCTTTTGAGGAACCCCCACACTATTTCTACAGTGGTTGTATCAGTCTACACTCCCACCAACAGAGAAAGGTTCTTTTTCCCCTAGAGCACCCCCAAGCATTTGTTACTGGTTGATTTCTTGATGATAGCTACTCTTTCTGGAGTGAGATGGAATCTCTGTGTTGTTTTAATTTGTAGCTCTCAAATGACCAGTGATTTCAAACATTTTTCCATATATTTATTTGCTGTTTTTACTTCTTCATCTGAGAAGTATCTATTCATTTCAGATGCCCACTTTTGGACTGGGTCTTTAAATTTGAAGAATCTGATTTTTAAAGTTCTTTATACATTCTAGATATTAGTCCTTTGTCTGAGGAATCATTGGTGAAAATTTTTTCCATTCTGTGGGTTTTCTCTTCACTCTGTTGACTTTTTTTTTTTTTTTTTCTGTGCAAAAGCTTTTTAATGAAGTCCCAGCTGGTTCTTTTGTAATATTTCCTGTGTGATCGGGGTTTTGTTCATAAAGTTACCCATACTTACATCCCCAAGAGTTTTACCCATTGTATTTTCCAGCAGATTTTGTGTTTCTGTTTTAATACTTAGATCTTTGATCCATTTTGACTTTAGCTTAGAGCATGATGAGAGATATGAGTGTAGTTTTATTTTAGCCTTTGGCATGTGGAAAGCCAGTTGTCCCAACACCGCTTATTAAAGAGGCAATCTTTCTTCCAGTGAAGGTGTTTGGCTCCTAGTTTGGACAACTGGGCAGTTTAGATGCAGTGTTTCTTGCTAGCTTGGAAATGTCCTTCCCTTTAACCCTGTGCACTAAGGGTCCACAGATAAGCCTTGTGATTTCCAGACTCAGGAAGCAGGACTGTGAGTGCTGTTGGTGCTCCCTGACCCCCAGCAGTCAGGCAGGTATGACTGCTGCTGTCACCAGGCCCCCGATACCTGATCAACAGGGCCTGGGACACAGCGATCTTTTCCGTTCCCCATTAACTGGCACAGGGCGCTTCTGCGCTTGGGACTGTGTAACACTGGGGTCACATGTCCATGTTCAACCCATGCCTGTCACAGACCTTCCACGGGAAGGAGTCCGGCTCTAAGAACACCCAGGCATCCTCAGGTCATCCTAGGTCTCCCAGCACCACATGAACATGAAGATTTATAACCTGGGTGTTCTTTCCACCGTGAGGGATGACAGCCCTGGACGTCGGAGGCTAAGTCCAGGGCAAGTCCTCTCTCTGGGGCCCGCACTTCGCTTCCCATATTGTAGCAAGCACGGTTGAACTTTGCACTGTCCAGGTCCTGACAGCCTCTGGGCACTTGAGGGATCTCTGCTGCCCCACCTATAATAAGTTTTTAGCTGTTTATTTCTTTTTCTTTTTCTTTTTTTTAGGTGATTCTGGGGATCGAACCTCCGGCCTTGAGTATGCTGACCACATGTTCTACCACTGGGCCACATTTCCTGCTTTTTCCTTAGAGGAAACAAAGAGCACAGCCCCTCAGCAGCCCCGATCTGGACGATATCACAGAGACAATGGAGCTGGCTTTCTTCCTCTTGTGAACGACAGGCTCCTGGAGTTGTGGAGTCCAGACAGCCCACAAAGGAACTGGCAGGCCTGCCCCCTCCTTGGACTCCTGGAGTGAAGCGCAAGGCTTTGAGGCAGGCTCAGGGACTGGTGGGAGGAACCCCACTAAGAGGCTGAGTGTCCCCCACACCCCCGCTGGGAGCCATTCTCCCGGCGTCCCGAGGGATCCTGCCGCCTCCACATCCTCACAACTGGCTCAGACAAAGGGTTATTATGGGAGGATAAAAAATGTAACACACAGAGTCCTGTGTTCACACTTTCCCACAGTGACCATTTTTGAGGACAAAGCTAGAAACTTCTAGGCTGTGAAACCTGTTTGCTTTTGCCTCTTAGGCCTCGCTCTACCCTGACAGGATGACCGGGTTCCTCTCAGCCCTGTTGGTGACAGGTGACAGGAGTGCCTCCTGGTCTCGCTGGGATTTGTGGCCTTTGGAAGCAGGTGGCAGGCAGAAGACAGCCACTGTGGTTTTTGGTGGCCCACCAGGCACAGACGGAAAGGGTCGAGGACCTGGCAAGAGCAAGGTAAGCATGGCGACACCTAAGCTCACCGAAGGGGTCCGATGCTAAGAGTCCCGTACCCACAGCCTGTGGAGCCCTCGGATAAAATGTCTGTGCTCTGGTCTAACAAGGCGGAGGAAGTCACTTGTGCGCTGCTGATGGTGACTAGTGCCCTGGAGCGTAGGAGGGAGGGAGAAACTCCTCAACTGTGAAATGCAGTCTTCAGGGTCCCACTTCTGCTTTTTTTCCTGGTACCGGGAATCGAACTCACGACCTTGCTCTTGCCAGGCAGGCGCTGTGCCGCTGAGCTAAAATCCCCAGCCCCCACTTCTGCTTTCAGTTCCTCATTTGGCAATGAAGAGCTTGGTGAGCAGGACATTTTTCCAAGCATCTCTGAAGTTAGAATGCAAAACTCATGACCAAGAGAAAATTTCCCATTAGCTGTTTTCTAGGAGCTCACTTCTTTTTCCGGAAAGCTAGTGGTCGCTCCATAAGGGCTCGGGGCCTTTGGAAAGTGGGGTTCAGAAAGCCAGGCTGGGGCCTGCCTCTGCGGGGAGGACGGGCTCCCCTAAGGCCTCAGGCATCCCCAGGCCGCATTCCTAGGGAGGCCTGCCCTGGAGAGGATTCGGGGCAGCGCGCATCTGTCCACGCACAGGGCCCGGACTCCGCTCTGCGACCTCGCGTGTGACCCGGGTGGGGGCGGGAGTGGTGCCCGGGGCGGTCACGTGGCGGGCGGGGCGGGGGCAGCGGCGCGGGACGGCCCCGCCCCGAGGGAGTGTCCGGGCGCCACCTTAAGGGCGGCCGGCCAGGGTGCGGCGCGGGTCGGCCGGCGCGGGACGGACGGGCCGGGGCGAGCGCGGTTCGGTTCGGAGCGGAGCATGGCGCGGTGCGGGCCAGTGCGGCTGCTGCTCCTCTGGCTGCTGGCGGGCGCGGCGCAGGCCAGCCTCTACTTCCGCAGGGGCCAGACCTGCTATCGGCCCCTGCGCGGGGACCAGCTGTCGCAGTTGGGGCGCAGGTGGGCGCGTGGCCAAGCCTGGGGAGGGGAAGGCACATCCCCAGGGCTGGGCACACGCTTCCACCTTTGGGGGACTTTCTCTTTGGGGTTACAGGAGCCAAGGGGCCTGCCTGCCTAGACCTCCCAAGGTCACATCCCATGACCCCGTTTTTGGGGGGGTCACTTCACATCCTGGAGCAGCTAGGCTGGCCCCTCCTCTCTGGCCTGCGGGTCCTGCCCCTGAGCCCGGCCTTGCTCTGGAAGCACTCCTGCTCTCTCATTTGGGGGTGCCGCCATCACTTCCCCATTCTAAGAATGCAGGGTCTGCTGGTGCGAGGGGCTCAGGGAGTGACCGAGGCCGCACGCCCACATTTTAGGGAAAGGAGGAGAGCCATGGCCCTGGTGGAGGGTCCCAGCTGCCTCACAAACCCCAGCACTGATTTTGGTGGTACTGGTCTCTTCCCAGGACATATCCCCGGCCGCATGAATACCTGTCCACATCGGATCTTCCTAAGACCTGGGACTGGCGCAACATGGATGGTGTCAATTATGCCAGCGTCACCAGGAATCAGCACATCCCCCAGTACTGCGGCTCCTGCTGGGCCCACGGCAGCACTAGTGCAATGGCAGGTGGGTGACCTGGGCCCAGGGCCTCATGATAGGCCCTGCTCTGCACTGGTACCATGACTGCCAGCTGACTGTGGGCTCAGAAGGCCTCTCCTGGCTAGCGCCAGGTCAGCACAGGCTGCCACCACCCCTGGGGTCCAGGGGCCTGTGGTTCTCTGCCAGGGTTCATCCTGGGCCTTGGCCTCCTGCCAAAGGGACACAACTGGGGCATTCTGAGGGTCTCCTCTGTAGCCTCCCCTGACAAGGCAAGAAAGACAGGCAGGAACGGGGCTGAGGCTAAGGGACGAGTAGCTTCCTGGTTGCCCTCTCTCTCTCTCAGATCTTGTGACTTCAGCCATTGGGATGGAACCAGAAATGCACAATCACTGAGCCCCACTCAGTCCTTGGCGGTAGGGAAGTGAAAGTCCTTCTCAGCAGCAGTTAAAGGTTAAGACCGGTACAGTCTTGGGCTTGAGTAAGGGCTGCAGGATGTGGCTCCAGCCTTATCTCTTCACTGTCCCCATTCTGGCCAGTTTCCTTGTCTGGACCTTGATCTGGTGGGAGGGCAGGGAGGAAGGGGAATCTGGGGCCACGCCCACCTGAGTGCCTCTCTGCTTTGGCCCGGGAGAGAAGGCAAAAACCCGGAAGCCCCAGGCTGTCTGCAGCATGTGGGACGGGTCCTGCTATCCCCACAGCTGCCCCTGGGGTCCAGGATCCAGAACTCCATCCTAGAAGGGACTGTCCTGGCCAGGAGTCAGGCCCAGGGAGGACAGTGCTGGCTCCTCCCCTGGTCTGGTGTCTCTCTGGCCAGGCCTGTTGTAGGCGTGGCCTGTGTTGAAAGGATTAGCAGCTGCACGAAAGCTTGTCAAGGCTCCAGGGCAGGAAGTGCCATGTATACCCTCATGTAAACCCCCAGCCACCACGATAGTGCTTAGTTCAAAAATGAGGAAACTGAGTCTCTGTGGGGGAGGTAGGGAGCCTTGGCCATGGTATGAGCAGCAGCTGGGATTCAAGCTCAGAAGCTTAGGGTCTGGAGTCCCGGGGAGGGCTCCTGTCTGGGGCTGGGGTCTGCATCCCAGAGCTGACCCGCTCTGGCTGTGGTGTCTGGCAGAGTCTCCTGGTGGAGGGCCTCTGTCTCTCTCTGGGGACTGGTGAGGGGCCCCTGAGGACCAAAGCCTTCAGGAAGGAGGAGGAGGGGGCAGGTGGGCTGAGACCGCAGTGACAGGGTCTGGCAGACCAAGCCAGGCAGGTGGTGGGGGTGGGACAGTGCTAGGCCCGTGGCCGGTAGGTGGCAGAGGGTCCAGGCAAAGTCCGAGCGAACACCCAGCCATGGCAGGGCTGGCATGGGGAAGTGGAAGCCTCCTCAGGATTGGGTGAGGATGACAGGAGGGTGGGAAAGGTCACCCGGGCCTGTGGAGGGAGTCGGGTGAGAAGATGCCCCTTTGTGGGAGACGGCAGTGTAGGAAGGAGACGGCTGCAGGCCCTGGGAAGGCCCATCTCAAATGGGCGCTGAGCCTTGGCCACGTGTCAGCCCAACATTTCTGGAGTAGAATCTCTCTCCAGGCAAAAGGCACTTCTCTCTTTCTCCTGAAAGCTCTGACACTTAATTCAGCCGCGGCCAAGGCCCGCGCTTCCTCTTTCACTGAGAAGACAGAAGCCACCAGAGGGGTCTTCCATCTGCCTGCCAGGGCAGCAGTGGGGTCAGAGTTCTTCTTCCTCCCTGTCCCTAGGGAGCAAGCATCCAAGGCCCTCACAGAGGCCACCTTTCCTGTCACAATCCGCATCCTCCACCTCTCAGGGAAGCCCCTCCCACAACAAAAGTACCTCAGTCCCACCCAGCCTCCCCCACGCCACTTCCAGAGTCTCCCTCTTCCTGTTTCTCCTCTCCCTCCTTGAGCCCGTGCTGGCCTCACACTGCCACTCCTGCCGTGGTCAGGGGACCGCCAGGGCGCGGGGGCGGAGCTCATGGCCAGGCCTCCTTGAGGGCTCTACTCAGCCCAATCCCCCTGAAAAGCAGCCCCATCTCCCCATACTGCACTCACCTGCTGCTGCCTCCCCAGCTGTCCTTTCCTCTCTCCTGTGCTGCCCCTGGTCATCACCTGCCTTCTGAGTGTCAGCTTCCCAGGTCCCACTTCCAGCCAGAAGCATTTGGGTGCAAGTGGCTCGTCCCGCCCACGACTGCCACGCCCTCCAGTCCTCCTGGTCATCCTGGCTGATTCTTGGGCAGAAGACTTTCTGCCCACTGTCCTTGCTGCAGCTGGCCCCAGCGCCTCTCCCCTTACCCTCATGGCTCTCTGTTCCTTGGATGGACGTGCCCTTAGACAGCCTGTGTCAATGATAGTTCACTGTCTGTATTCTCTCCCTGTGTGTCCCGTTGTAGCCCTTCGTACTCTGTCCATTCCAGTGGCCTTCCACTGGCGGTGTGAGCCCCGCGAGGTAGAGCTGTGATCTGCTTTTTCCCACTGTGGACCCAGTGCACAGCGCGGTGCTCAGCATGCAGCAGGTGTGAAGAGAACTCTGCTGACTACACCTGCAATCCCAGCTACTCAGATGCCTGAGGCAGGAGGATTGCAAAGTTGAGGTCAGCCTGCGCACCTTAGCAAAACCCCATCTCAACTTTTTTTTTTTTTTACAAAAAGTATAGTGCTTGGTTAGCATGTTTGAGGCCCTGATTTCAATAAGTACCAGAAAAAAGAAAAGAGAATGATCCACTGATGAACCAGGAAGATGTGGTGGGGTGGAAGTGTTTGGCTTGCAGGCTCAGCCATGGGAAGAAGTCTGGGACCCCTCCAACCCACTGGTCCAGTTGGGACTGGGTGCCCAAGGCGGTACCTGGTGGAGAGCCAGGCCTGAAACCATCCAGTCAGGCATTGCCACTGGCCATGGCCACTGGGACCTGGAGGGAGAGAGTCAGTGACAGAACAGAAGGGCCCTGCCGGGGCTGGACACAGCTGAGATGGCCGGGGAAAGAGATGCTTCCACTCTGCTGACCAGCACTGGGAGGGGTCAGGGCAGATGAAGCTGGAGAAGTGGTTAGCACTGGCACCATAGAGATAGGGACCTTGAGAAGAGCAAGTTGGGCAGTGTTGCAAGGTAAGTATTTGGAAAGGAGACATGCACATGGTGAGCGGGCATCTGTCTTTCATTTCGGAGTCGGGTGGGGGTAGGTGAGGGGCCCCGGGCTGTGTTGCACAGTAGGTCTGAGTGTGTGCCAGAGGGAAGGAAGGGGATGCAGGCTAGGAGAGGGCTGCCCCAGGTTGGAGGCGTTGAGAGAGAGAAGGGGTGCTGCAGGCCTGGGGTGGGTGCCGGGATGTGTTTTGTGACACTGTCCCAGCCAGTGGAGAGCAAGATGGTCCCGGGTTGGGTAGGACTGGCAAGCAGGCCTGGATCCCCTTCTAGGAAGAAGTAGATCAGTTGGGCGCTGGTGGGTGCCATGGCTGTCCTTGGTCATCTCGGGCTGCCCCTCAGCCAGTGTGGCATGGCCCTCTGCATCCCTCCATGTGTTCAGGGACTGGATCCTCACTGGCCTTCCCCAGCTCCCTGGAGAGCAACTGACCCCTGACTTGTCCATTGCACTCCCTGGGCTGCACTTGTGCACGGAGGTGCTTGCCTCAGCCCTCTCTGCAGGGGCCCACCCTGCCTTGCATCGCCATCCTGCGGTCCTCCAGCAGGTGCTTCTTGGGAACCCACAGAGCTGGCCCCATCTCATGCTACTTGTAACCAGGTGGTGCAGGCAGAAACCACAGGGCCCAAGATGGGCCAGGGTAGGCTCCAGAGCGCCATGGCTGAGGGCTGTGTGGGGGAAGGGCCGCCAGAGAGCTGTGAGCTGGAGGCTGGAGCCAGGAGGGCGGGTGGGTCCCTGTGGCTTACCATGGATGCCCAGTGTCACCAGGGGAAGTGGTGGTGGTGCTGACCAGGGTGGCGCTGACCAGGGTGCTGACCATGGCAGATCGCATCAACATCAAGAGGAAAGGTGCATGGCCTTCTGCCCTGCTGTCAGTGCAACACGTCATTGACTGCGGCGACGCAGGCAGCTGTGAGGGGGGCAGTGACCTGCTGGTGTGGAAGTACGCCCACGAGCACGGCATCCCTGATGAGACCTGTAACAACTACCAGGCCAAGGACCAAGGTAGGTCCTCTGACCCTTCACCTCCTCCTCCAAGGACAGGGTGGCCATGAGCCCAGGCCACCCCCCAGCCTTGCACTCTTTACCCCATGGCTGGGACACAAGGGAGGGAAGGCAGAGAAGGCAGGCTCCAGGGAGTGAGCCGCGGAGATCCACCTCCAGTCTTGCCCTGGGCCACCTTGAATGTGGTGGGGCTAGGGCAGAAAGCTGGAGCCCATGGGCCTTGTTGAAGCGAACAACCAAGGCTGGCATGGAAAGGTATCAGAAGAGCACTCGCCCATCTGCAGGCCTCCAGGTTTGGGGAAGGCCAGCCCAAGTGCCCTCTGTGGTTGGGCCTGCATGTGGCGTGTACGTGCTGACATTTGGCATTCTGGTAGCTTTAGGGGCTCTTTGTAGGGGAGAGGGGCACATGGCACTGTGGATGCAAAGGTCCATTTTCCAGGGGCTGGGTGCAGAGGGCAGGTGAGGGAGCTGGAAGCCAGCAGGCCCAACTGGAGCAGAACATGGGCCCGGCCCCTGCCCCGGTGACCCTGGGTCGAGAATGGATGGCCGGGAGTCCCTGTGGTTGCACATTCCCTTGAGGCTGCTACCTTGGAAACTGAAGGAAAGGAAAAGCCCAGACCCAAACCTGGAATTGGCAGCTTTCAGCCACTGGACCTCAGATCTCCCTCACAGCCAGATCGGAGAAGGCATCTGAGACAGGAGCAGGAAGGGAGGGCGGGACGGACCTGTGAAGGCGGCTGCAGCGCCCTGTCCACCTGAGTGGTGGAGGAGCCTTGGCACTGCCTGTGCCTGCAGGGTTTCTTCACCTGTCTCCTGGGCGTTACTGCAGTCTGGAAGTAACTCTGGAGCGGTTAAGTTCTTTGTGTGGTTGGGGGAACCCAGCGGGGTCATGAAACCCAGACCAGCGATGGTGAACCTTTTAGAGCTCTCAGTGTTGCCCAACAGCATGGATGCCAGAGTGGAGGGCCGTAGGGAAGGCTGGTAGATTGCCCTGTGGAACTGGGTGGGCCCTGGGGCCATGTCCACTCGAGTCCCAGACTGGTGGTGTCTGGCCAAGGCCAGGCCCCTGCAATCCTACCCCGCCTGACAGGTGGATAGAGCTCATCAGAAACCTGCTTGCAATAAACACTCTTGCCTGACAATTTGTTATTATCAAGTGTGGCCAAGATCCAGTTTTCCAGTTGTGCCGGGCACTTGGCCTTGGGTGTCTAAGGGACGAATTAACCAAAAACTTAATCCTCAAGGACTTTACTGTCCTGGGGGAGGACTCAGGCAGATATGTAACTGCAACAGAGGTAGTAACTGCACAACAGTAAAGACATGCTGGGGCCTGGGTAGGCCGGACAGGTAGAGGGAAGAATGATCCAGGGCCGAGAACACAGCAAGCAAGCCTGATAGCAAGATGATTTGTTAGTAGCGAATGAATGGTAGTCTAAATAGAAAAGTGGAGGGGATCAGGGTGTGCTTTGTTAAGGTGTACTTTGCAGAACAAAGGCGGTGCCTTTTCTTTTTCCCTTTCCCTTTTTCTTCTCCCTTCCTTCTTTCCTCCCTCCCTTCTTTCCTCTTTCCTTTCTTTCTCTTTTCTTTTTTTTAAATTTTATTTTAAAGAGTAAAAGAAGGATAACATAATAATAGGGGGGACTTAGCAAATTACAGACAAAATGGTAGGAAATTATCAATGGTTATCGTTTTATATATTGTTATCTACAAAATAGTTTCTCAGAAAAACAAATAGACGAATAATAGGGAGTTAGAGACAAAAGAGGTAGAAGATTATCAAGAGTTGTTGTACTATACCTTGGTATCTTCAAAGTGGCTTCTAAAGAAAATAAATAGAGCTATACATGACTGACCTATTGAAAAATCATTAACTATTCTCAATGGTTGTTGTAGGAAACACATAATAATAAATATACATCCATTTATGAAATAGGATAGGAACATTACAAACTTTACACAGTTATGGATAGATTAGTAGGAAAATATCAATGGCTGCTGTAGTACATGGTGGTATCTTCAAAGTGGTTTCTCAGGAAGACAGAGATATGCAAGAAGGATCTAATAAGTAGTTACAGCCTAAGGGTTGTCAAAAATAGCATATTACCTCCTCACCAGTGACTCCTTGCACTGAGGTATGATGGCTGGAAGGAAGGCCAGGATTGAAAAGAAGGACGGAGAGACTTGCACCTGTGCCTAGTAACAGGCTGTTTTCTTGTTCCTCCATAGTCATGATTACCCAGGACTCCTTGATGGAAATGACGGTCTGGCCAGAGGGAGAAGGCAGACCATGCCCCAAGCCCTCTCATTCCTGTTGGACTAACTGGTAGCATGGGTCTGAGCTCTGGGGCCTCCACCTCAGAGGGCAGACCGATCTCCAGTGGTCTCCTTTGCATCCAGGGCATGGCCCATGGGGCCTCTTAGGGCAGTTCCTCTTGAGGTGGCCTGGCTTTTAACAGTGGTAGCAGATGAATGCAGTTGTCGAGTTCTTCTTGGGGCCCCGGGAATCAGACCTGGGATCTGTTTCTCTTAGTGGTGCAGCAAAAGCAGCTGCTTTTTCTCGGTCTCTTTGTTTTCTCTCCTTGGCCTCCTTCTCATCATGGCTATAGAATACTGAGGAGGCAATTCTTACTAACATCTCAAGTGAGCTATCTGGGGTGAAAGCCATTCTTTGTAGCTTTTTCTCTCCAGCTTCCCATTGCTTTGGGACCCCACAACCAGTTAGTGTCCTCTCCCCAACTGTCAGCACAGGCAGCAGGAATCCTGCTGCAGACTTCTCCGGAGCTCCACCACAGCCTGTACTGTCAGGGGAAGAATGGCTTCCAATGAGTCTCTGCAGGTATTGTGCAAGGTCCTCCTCTTTTACAGCTTCCGAGTGGCTCTCGTGATCCCAGTCCACTAGACCTCTGACTCCGTGGGCTTAGTCTGCATTCTCATGTTCTCTGAGTCCTTGTTCAGCAGCAGCTCCTCCGCTGGCTCTGGACCTTTCTGGTTCTCAATGGCAGGAGCAAGAGTGGCCCGTTGTATGGCATGTATTCCCAGGGGTTGTTCAAAGTTTGAATGATTCACACACATCCGTGGGTGGGCAACTGCAGTCAGTGCATGGTGGGCCAATTGTGTCACTGTTTCTCTGTGTCATGATAGATCTCAATTGAGCGGTGGCTGCCGGCCTAACGGCCGGCGTGCAACAGCACTCGCCAGCGCCGCATGGCTCCCCATGCGCTGGGGGCCCACCCTCCAGGAGCCACCAGGCAGGAAGCTAGCCAGCCGGAAGACTGGCGCTCCCCACCTGTGGCTCCCTGTGCGCCGGAAGCCCTCCTTTCGGGGAACGACGAGGCCAGGAGTGAGTTGCCGGTCCGAAGACCCCAAAGACCGGCGCTCCCCGCCTGAGGCTCCCTGTGCGCTGGGGGCCCACCCTCTTTCCTTTCTTTCTCCTTCCTTGTTTCCTTTTTACCTCTCAAATCAAAATAACAAGCAAGTACGTATTTTTTTTAACCCAATGTATTGGCCTGTTTATTCACTAGCCAGCAATAGGGTCATCTTACTAAGTTTTAAAGATTTAATTACACTACATTTTCAGCTATAGAGAATTGTGAAAAGCTCCTTCTCCCGGCATATAAAGACAAGACAGCATGTAAAGAAGAGCAGGAACTTTAGAGTGCCTACTATGTGCTAGTTACTGTTTGCTTTCTTTCTCCCTCGGCCTGGGAAAGGCTTCTACCTCCTTTGCAGCTGACAGAAGTGTAATTAAACAGCACCTGATGGCAAGATGATTTGGTATTAGGGAATGAATGGGAGGCTGAATTAGAAAAGTGGAGAGGATCTGAGTGCACTTTGTTAACAGGTTAATGAGGACAGTCTCATGCCAACTTCTTGCTCTCCCCTAGAGTGTGACAAGTTCAACCAGTGTGGGACCTGCACCGAATTCAAAGAGTGCCACACCATCCAGAACTACACCCTCTGGAGAGTCGGCGACTACGGCTCCGTCTCGGGGAGGGAGAAGATGATGGCTGAGATCTACAAAAACGGTCCTATCAGGTGAGGAGACCCTGCCCACCACGGGGGGTGCCACCCGGTGAGGCCATGCCAAGGCGTGTGTGCAGGTGTGGGTTCCTGTGTGTCATTTTTGCTTTACTTCTGGCCAGTTTTACTTTCTTGGTGTGAGCGACAGCTCCCACATACCTTCACCTGTAAGAACTTCAGTTTTCTCAGAAGTCACCCTAAGCCTATCACTGGGCTGCGCCTGAGGCACTGTGTGGAATGTGCACGAGACGCCCCGGCTGCAGTGAGTACTTGGGTCACTGGGGCTGCCTCAGCAGGACGACGCCGAGTGTGGGAACAGCCAAGCCGAGTGCACCGTGTGTCGCACTGACGCATCCCTCCCTTCTTCCGGGTAAAGTGGGAATTCTGCTTGTTCACAGCTGTGGTATCATGGCAACAGAAAAGATGGGCAACTACACCGGAGGCATCTATGCCGAGTACCACGAGGACGCCTTCATCAACCATGTCATTTCCGTGGTTGGGTGGGATGTCAGCAGCGACGGCACCGAGTACTGGATTGTCCGGAATTCCTGGGGTGAACCATGGGTAAGACACTCTCTCAGGCCAGACTAGGAGTCCACCTTCTCCACCGGTGGCTGACGACTTGTGGCTGAGAACTGCAGCTTCCACCTTCTTGCGCTGGCCATTTCTCCCACACAGCAGGACAGACATCAGGCTAGATCCTCCCTCAGTGTACAGCTGTCAACATCTCATGCATTGTAGGGTGCCTCCAGCACCCCTAGCCCACAGTACTACCTGCCAGTAGTTTCTCCTGCAGCCCCTGTGTGAGCAGGCAAAACTGCTCAGCCTCCACTAAGCCCCCAGGGCAAAGGGGCCAGAGTGGCATCAGCTGCCTTGTCCTCGACAACCAGTTCCCACCTTCTCCTGTAGTTCTGGAGTCTCCTGAGTAATACTCATTTTTCAAGAATACTCTTTTGAGTTGGGCCGGAAATTCAGGGGAGATAAATGCCATAGTTCTGACTTTTAAAGCCTAGTATGAACCATTACTAGTTTTGAGACACAGAAATTCATTATTGTGAAATGGGGGAAAGTGGTAGATGCAGAAATTTAAATACCTACAGATGTCAGTATTAATAGGTGGATAAGTCAAGAGTCAACATGTTTTGTTAATTAGCTATCTGGACAGAGGGCTCTGATGTTAAATGGTCACCAACTGAAATACCTCACGGAGGATTATTTGCAAAGAGGGGTCATGGGAAAGGTGACGGGCAGTTGTGCAGGGTGTTGACACATGTCCTGCGGGGCTAGGCTAAAGGGCAGAGGCCCCGCGCAGAGCCTGGAGTGCAGGGGATGGAGCGGGCTACGTGCAGAGGACTGATGCTGACTTTCCTTCTCCAGGGTGAGAGAGGCTGGATGCGGATAGTGACCAGCACCTACAAGGATGGGAAGGGTGCGAGCTACAACCTCGCCATCGAGGAGAACTGTGCATTTGGGGACCCCATCGTGTAGGGTGGCTGTGTCTTAAAGCAGCTCTTTAGGTGTGAGATCAGGAAGCCTGTGGCATGTGCACTAGGCTGGTTAGCAGGACCAGAGAGACTATCGACACTGGCACCGTCATGGCACAGAACACCTAGAAGCCAGCTTTCTGGCTGAAAGAGCACCCTGAGAGAACATGTGACAACAGGGGGTCTTTAACACGGCACAGGGCAGCTCTGCCTCCGAACAACTGTGTCAGCCACCTGGTGAATAACGACCCTGCAGACGGGAAATGTGTGGCCTCAACTTTCTTCAGTTTTCTTGGTATTTCATGTTACCAACCATGGTCTGTAAAATGGCATTTAAGAGATAAAATGGTTCGGATTTGTCACCAGTTCTTATGTCACCTGCCCAAGTGATGAATAAAATATCAGGCTTCACTCAAGGACTTGAGCCTGTATGTGCCTTATTTATAATAACGTAACATCAGGACCTATACATTCCAACCCAGCAGAAAGGCTTTTTAAAAATTTATTTCATGTTGTTAGGAAATTTAAACAATTATCCACACACAAAGAAAAAAAAACTCAAATCAACCAACCAACTTGGTTCTTCTGAGGAAACTTAAATCTACCTTGAAAATAGTTCACCAAAGTGTCTCTTTCTGAATTCCTACCATCCCTGGCCTGACGAGTAGACTCGTCCCAAGAGGTAATATGAACCTGGTTCCTAAACTGAGGGAAATGAGCACTGCACACAGGATTTAGGAACAAACTGGGCTGACAACACAGAAGGGACCATCCTTAACGGTAGGTTCTCACACTGCTAACATTCTCCTCTTAAAAAAATTATCCACACCCTCCTAGCAGACCCCACATCCAAGATGCTGACTGAGCCTCTTCAGATGGCAGCTGCTTGAAGGGGTCCCCCAGCCACGCTCCACAAGGCTCTGCTTCAGCTCGGCAGGCTGTTCTGACTCAGTTCACCATGATGAAGTTAGACTTGCAGTGAGCTGCAGCGAGAGACACAGTCACAGGCTAGACACGGATGGGAAAGGTAGCACGCAGCACTGCAGCCAGTGCACATTCACATGGGCCTTACCAATGAATTCCGTCACAGGGTCATGTTCGCCCTCTGTTTTGATGGTGCCTGCAATGCTATCGTTTTCCAAGATGGGGAGGAAGAGCTGCACAAAGTCAGAGGTGTACGGAGGAGCAATAACATCCAGCACCTAGGTGGGGGAAAAGTGGGGTTACTCTGCCTGCAGCCAGTGTGGAACACCACGCCAATG
The DNA here is from genome assembly GCF_000276665.1 of Chinchilla lanigera. Taxonomy (NCBI): domain Eukaryota; kingdom Metazoa; phylum Chordata; class Mammalia; order Rodentia; family Chinchillidae; genus Chinchilla; species Chinchilla lanigera. The sequence goes on from NW_004955445.1 coordinate 598,600, forward strand.
GGGTGAAAAGACAGTCAGTCTGGAGATAAGCCCCCCACCCTCTCTGCCTTCCCTGGTGACATCAGTCTCCAACACTAAGACACCAGGGTGCTGATGTGGGGAAAACATATAACACTTCCTGCAGGTAGGAGGAACTCAGCAAAATTGCTATCTGTCATTGCCATCTCCATGATTTATCAAAAGCACAGTTCCCAGAGTTAGGCACAAACTGAACTAAATTAAGTCAAAAAGGGCACTGCTAGTGTAAAGAGCATGAAACACGAAACCAACGGTGCATTGCTGACCTCAGTGACAAAATAGCGAATGAGTGAAATGTCAGTGTCCAGCTTCTCCAGACACTTTCGGATGTAACTGACAACAGGAAGTACATAACCTCGACTCAGCAGGTGAACCATCCTGTCCAGCAGGGTCTTCTTCAACTCAAGCTGTAGAAGAGCAGGGGCAGAGGAGTCGGTCAGAATGGGGTGCTCCCCCAGGCCCAACAAGCCCTGGGGTGCTGCTCACCTGCTCCATTACATCCAGCTGGGAGTGCTCAGTCTCAAAGAGCTTAACGAGCAGCTGTAGAACCTGGGGGTGCAGGAGCTGGTGGCAGGTGCTGATCTACAAACAGGCCAAAGGGAATCTTGCTGAGAAGTATGGTCAGGTCTCCAGGCTCCCTCTCAGAACACACAGAACCACTCTCACTGTCACAGCTACCAAAGCCAGGGTACTGCTGAGGGTGACAGTCTTAAATACTGGACCAGGCTCATCTTTCCCCTAACATGTAGCAGACACCAAAAAATCTACACAATCCATTGAAGTCTTCATTTAGGACAGAAATAACTAGTTTTAGAAAGAGTATCTACTGAACTCACCATGAAGATGCAAGGGAAATACGAGCATGCGCAAGACAAGACAGACTCACTGTGTACAATGCAAATGGCCCTCTGGCCCCATACCTCATCCAGCAATGCCAGGTGTACTGGAGTATGGTCAGTCTGCAGCTGGAAGTACCTTGGTTCGGACACAGTCCAATCCACCCATTTCAGCACACCCATTGCTACCACTGGAAACCTACAGATAATCAGGTAGAATGACTCCTTTAAACCAGGAGCAAGAAAGGTGCTGAAATATGCCGCAAGCATCAGGGATTACAATGTTTAAGGAAACTCAGAATGCCCATCAGTTCACCCTTTAGTATGTGCTGCCAGGAGTCCCTTACAGCGGCAATGGCTTGATGAGATAGCAGCTCCCATCGGTGCAGAGTGCAAAGCAGATTGGATTCTCAGTTCATGCAAACTACTTTACTAATTTAAATGGAAGACCATTCCTGTGAAACACGCTGACTTTGGTGGGACTGGGCTCAAGTTTACCCTTACTTAGCAAACATTTCCTGGGTTCACAGTATAAATAAAAGAGGAAAGACTAAACTGCCTAAAGGATGCAGTATTTCTCAGATACACATTTACATAAATGGCATAATCATGAAGTCATTTCTATATAAGCAATACTTTGCTGCTTTGACTTTTACTACAAATGAACCCTCTCTTTAAACAATTTTTGTAATTCTGGGTGGTTTTCCTTTTACTGAGTCTAATCTGAGTATTTACTGAACAGATTTCTGCCTAGTAAACACCTGAACATTACTCATGCTGCTAAACCTGTTTAAAGTTCTCTACGTATGTTGAAAAAAATAAACATAAGGCCTAAGTATTCCAGAAGCTTTTGTTATGTGAGCTTTGAATATGAAAACCTGAGCCACCTCCCCTGAGGATTTAGTTTGGGAATTGGTTCCACTGCTCACCTAATACACTGATAAAGTGTGCTCAGTTCTGCCACAAGTTCAGAGGCGCCTTTGTTCTCATTGCAACACAAATTGTGGACCGTCTCCACAGCTTTCGATGTTGACTTCAACTCATCCTTATTGATGCTCACCCGCTTGTTCTGAAAACACACGCACAAGCTGGTGAATCCTGATGCACCACAGCCTTACTGTTAGGCATCCGGGCATCGGCCACTTCCCTCTGCAGGTCCCCTTCCCTATCTCTGCAGTCAGAGATCAAATTAACTGTCCGACTACAAAGTCACATGGTACGGAAAATGAAACCCAATAAGACCAGTGTTTGCCTCTGGCTTAGGCAATCAATTTCACCTCTTTAGTTACATTTCACATCACAGTCTGGAGAAGTATCAAAAAAGCAATGTATAGTTTCTTGTGACGTTTACAACTTTTGCCATCTTATGCACAAACAGAAGAGAACAATTCTAACTCTAGGTAGGCTCAAGGGTTCTTGCAGCCAAAATTCCCCAGTAATACTACAGCAGAGGACACCTGGCTCCTCGAAGTCCACAAGGGCTGACAGTACCTTCTTCCAGGTCTCAACCACACTTGCTGCATAAGCCAAGATGTGGATGTACTTGTGTTTGTGGTCCTGGTTGATCCGGGCGCCTGGTTTGAAGAGTGACTGCATGAACAGGTCCAGGAAGGCTGGAACCCGGATCTGAGAAGCACATACCAGAAGGGGGCTGGCAGGAGGGTGAGCACACACGCTCACGTTCACCCTGCACGACTCTGGGAAGCAGCGGCTCCACCTTGCCTGAAGGCTGAGGCGCGATGCGGAAGGACAGAAATATTTCCATGTCAACAGGGATTTGCATTCACACTGCCTTAAGAGAGTCAGGGAAGTGGAGAGACTTTCTAAAGCAGCCCTACCAATCCGCCCTGGGCGTATCCCATCTTATCAAAATGAGAGGTAACTTACGAGTTCAACAGGAGGGGGGTCCATGCTCGTGAACATCTTGAACAGGACTGTGATGTCTGCGGGGTTCAGGGCTCCTTTGGACAGCATGGCCCCAAGGGCCTGACAGGCACGGGGGTAGGAGGCGGCTGTGCCCAGGGCCAATGTGATCTGACTGGCATCATGGCCTCTTGATGGAAAAACCACACAGCTTGTCACTAACAAGCCAGTTTATGTGTTTCTGTTTTTCTTTTTCTTTTCTACCATGTAAGGCTTTAAAGTGTTGACATCTCTTTTTCATATTTCTGTCCTTCACTGGTTTACTGACTAAATGACCCATGAAAACAACATTTAGAGCGAAGTGGAAAAAATTATTCCAATACAGCTTACAGATTTTTTTTTCTTCTTTTTTTCTCCACCCCACCACCCCGGTACCGGGAATCGAACTCACGACCTTGTGCTTGCCAGGCAGGCGCTGTGCCGCTGAGCTAAATCCCCAGCCCTCAGCTTACAGATTTGAGAAAGGAAATCATACACTTTTAAAACACCTTAATAAGACTATATTAGTAGAAGGAAATAAAGTTAGTAAGAGAAACTGCTCTACAAGGTACCGACTATAATATATCAGACCAGTGAGTTACTATTTTAAAACTCCTGTTAATTGCTACTGATGATCCCAACATACAAAAATGTCAGTTACACATCCAGTGAATTGAAGAATACTCAGTTACTTTACAGAACAGTCATTAAAGCAAGAATCCGAAAGACAAGTTCTCCGGGTGAATTAAAAACTACCCCGACTTCCAGCTCTGCAGGGTATGAATTCACCTAGACGTCAGAACGGAAGGGGCTGCGCGTGGCTGGGACTAGGGACGGGGGCTTCATGGGGAATGGCGGGAAGCAGAGCATGGCCTCACTTCTCCTGGGCGAAGCGCTGCACCTCCTGTGCGACCCTGCGAACCGCAGAGCCGCCCTGCTCCTCCTGCGCCAGCACCGACATCACAGCCTGGGCGAACAGGTACGTGTGCTCCCCGTGGCACACCATCTTCTGGAAGGGGACAGTGAGACAGGGCTTGGGGCTTCACAGCACTCACAAGTGCAGAGAACAGTTCTCGGGCAGGGGAGTTACACTCGGGGCAGGCGCAGGAAGCCGTTTTTCATGCTTGAAACCCAAAACCCCACAAAGCTTCTCGATCCAAGATTCACAAAGTAAAGAACTTACAGCAAACTCAGGAAGGTTTTTTTCAAGGTTTTCTTCTCCTCCATCCAAGATGGTGGCTAGAGAGGTTCGAAGCACTCTGGAGAACACTTCTAGCTGCTGACAAGCAGTGGACACGCTGGTTATCTCCCCTTGATAGCCTGCATCAGAAATCAGCTGCCACACAGAAACAAAAGTTGAGCGTAAGGACTCAGTGACCCCACCTTTCAGAGCAGGGTGTCTGGTCAGTGTCTGCGGCGAGCAGAACACATAAGCACGGGTCTCAGGTCCCCAACCTTCGCTGTGCTTCCTGCTTTGCAAGCATCGAGGCCATGACCCACAGTTACCACCTGTGCAGGGTCTCTGTGTACGAGAAAGCAGAAGGAGCAGGCACACGTACAGGCCCCTCAGAACACACGCACATTCTAAATATGTCCCCGTTAAACCCTAAAACAAAGCCAGGTGTAGTGGCGCAAGCCTGTAATCCCAGCACTTGTGAGGCTGAGGCAGGAGGATCCCTGGAGTTCAAAGCCAGCCCGGGTACATATGATTTCAAGGCCAGCCTGAACTACAAAGTTAGGCCCTATCTTAAAAAATCTACCAAAAAAAAAAAAAAGTATTAAACCTTCAAACAGACTCAGTGCTTACATAAAAACACATATACAAATTCTATGCTTCCCTTTCTCAGTGTAAGGCTTACTGACCGGAAATGATGTAGACCTTCACCAAAAAAACACATACGATTTGTCAAGGGAAACCGACCACCAAATAACCAAAGAATGTTCACACACATTTTTGTTTTTTCTCTGACCCTAGGATTCTTCCTACCTTCACAGTAAAGTTAAGCATCAAACAGTCCGGATGAGCTTCAGCCAGTTTGTAAAAGAGATCCCTCCAAGTGGTGTGTGCAATCATTTGTTCGAGCCAAGCTGGGGTCTGCCAACAAACACACAACAGCAAGGTAAGAGGCCTGGCTTCAGCCTGAGTGCAGACTACACTGTATAAACAATCACAGGACATTCCAGCGGGAAGAGCCCCCATGGGCGTCCAGCCATGGAGGAAGCAGACCCAGGGCTGGTCACAGCCACAGCCAGCTAAGTGGCAGGAGGAGAGTCCCCAGACCCCAATCCCAGCTTCTGCAAGCTCCAATTCACCGTGAGAGGATGTGGAAGGGCACTTCCTGGGAAACACGCAGTCCCACGCAAGCATGTATATAGTGGCACTGCCTCGCACACACGATTAACTCACAGTCAATCAGCTGTATGCCTTCGGCAGGAGAGAAAAAGGCAACTCAAAGTGCATAGATGGCCATGAAAATGTGCCTCTAGGCCAATGGTGGCAAACCTTTTAGTTTTCAATCCTAACACCCACCGCGGCACGGGCGCCATACATTCCCACCACTGCTCCAGGTGTTCCTGCAGGTGACTGACGGACGGACGGGGCACTGCACTCTGAACCTGCCATCCTGTCTGTGCCAAGGCCAGGCTCCCTGTGGCTGCTCCCAGCCACCGCCTGAGCACAGTGGGGTTCCTGAGGCAGCCCTGCCCTAGGAGACATAGGCTTCTGTAACAGGCAACTCGCTGGGCCTGCAAAATGCCCTAAATGCTGCATGTAGCCTGTCTCTCTCCCTACCAACCACCCTCTGTCCTCTTGGGCCTTCGGGATCAGATGTTCACCCTGGCTTCCCAAACTCCTCCAGCACCTTCCTACTTTTCCTCACAGGGTCGGCTCTATCCTCTCCACATGTCCAGTGCAGTCGCAGTGTCTGCTTCTCAGAGGACCCAGGGTCTCTCCTCTCACAGAGCGGCATCCTAGAGCCCCGGTGAGTCAGGAGATAAGGGCTGCAGCTCGTGTTGGCCTGGTACTGGGAGCCTCCTGTGGGCAAGCACCTCCCTCTGCACAGCAGAGAGGGTCGTTTGCACCACAGGACCCAACTCTTAGCATTCTATAGTATGCCACATGCCACTCACACATGGGGCTAGCAGACGGTGCTGGGATGTGCGATACAGAACAATATTCCTCACCTCTCCTTCTTCAGTAAAAATAGAATCTGCTTTGCGAGGGTCAAAATGTTTGATCAATAAACTCTTCAAGTGATTTTCCACCGTTTCCTGAACCTGCACTGGCTCAACACCTGCAAGAAAATGAAAGCACTAAGAGACAATGGCAACTTCAGAAGCCACTCTATTCCTGCGGAAAGAGGCAATGGCTAAAGTCACTCTAGGAGCCAAATAGCACAGAACTGCTTCTAGCCACTTCTGAAACAGTTAAATGTGGCCCTCTTAAAAACAGTTATTCTGAGCTCGGCATGGTGGCGCACACCTGTAATCCCAGCCTGAGGCAAGAGTATCCCAAGTTTGAGTCCAGCCTGAGCAATTCAGTGAGACCACATCTCAAAATAAAAAATAACACCTATAATCACAGCACTCAGGAGGCTGAGGCAGGAGGATCACCATGAGTTCAAGGCCAGCCAGGCCTACAAAGTGAGTTCAAGACCAGCACTATATAGCAAGACGCTGTCTCAAAAAATCAAAAATAGAAATAAACAGGTAAATAAGGGCTTAGAATATAGCTCAGTATGAAAGCCTTGGGTTAAACCCTGTACTGCCAAAAAAAAAAAAAAATCCATTCACTGGTAAGACAACAGAGTGGCGCGCAGGATGTTCTATCCTGACTACATACAAAGGACAGCAACATCTTCAAATCCTCACCAAGGACAAAGACAGAACCAGACAGGTAGGAAGGTGGGAAACACACCCTACTCCAGAGAAGAGAGCAGATGTAGCAGCGACTCACTTGGGTCTAATCACTGTGACAGCACTCGACTGGTTTCCGGACAGCCCTCCCTCCAGTGATGTCATCTGCACCGTGTCCAGTGGGTTTACAGTAAGGCTCCACTGGGATCGTATTAGCTAAAAGCCATAGCCACAGCTGGTCTTAAATTATCCATCATTTACTGCTTGCTATAATAGGCCTCTGAAAATGACACACTCAACACACACTGTCTAATTCTATAACTCTACAACACGGCAGGAAAGCAGCTCAATGAGAATCATAGTTGCAGGCTATCTGTAAACCTCAATTACTGAATCAAATAGAAGAGTGGAGTAGATAAAAACAGCTAAGAAGTTCAACTCTTACTTATACAAATCTTAAAAACCAGGAACGCAGAAATGCATCAGAATGGTCCAAAGGTTTGTTAAGGAAGTGGGGGGGATGAGCCAGGACAAGCCCCGCCCAGCACCTGTCTGAATGAGCCACTCGGCCAGCAGGTTCACAGTCTGGGCCACAGCAGTGTAGTTCTCGGATAAGAGCTGGATGACGTTTTCCGGAGACCCTCCTGCCTGAAAATACCTGGGAAAAGCAAAGAGCAGCTATCACCCTGGAGTGCGGCAGGCAAGCCGGGATGGACAGGGAGGTAAGGAGCAAGGTAACTGGGTTGAGGGTTTTTAAGTGAGGAGGCAACTCTCGAAGCCTTCCATTCCTGGAAGGTTATCTTCAGGGTCTGTCTATAAAACTCTCTCTCAGCTGTGGCCTCCCTCGGAGTGCAAATACTGCCCTCACCTACCTCTTCAAAGTGTTGAAGATGGAGGGCTCCATGATATAGTCCCGCGTAGAAAACTTATGCAGGCATTCCTGCTGCACCTCTGCATCATCTTCTCCTTCTCCAGAATCATCTTCCTGCTGCTGGGAGAGGCGAGGGGCCAGTGCACCAGAAATATCCTGTAATCTTTCCTTAAATCTGTATAATCCTATTCATTTTGAAAATTTTGCTCCACATAATTTTCTTTTTTTTTTTGAGACAGCATCTCACTGTACAGTCAAGGCTGGCCTTAAATTCACCAGGCTGGCCAAGAACTCCCAGGTGATCTTTCTGTCTCAGCCTCCCGAGTGCTGGGATTACAGATATATGTTGCTGTGCCTGGCTACAGTTTCATTTGACTTCCATGATAATCTCATGAAAAGGGGCTAGAGGAGGGGTGAGTAGCTATGAGAATGGGCTCTAGAATCACACCAAGTGGAATGTGTGACCAGCTTGGTAAACTGTACTGCAGTTACACAAAGCACTTAGCCTCTGAGTGGCCATGTCCTCTTCTGTTGGCTTCTGTGAGGATTCCATTAGCTAATTTTTGGAAGGGCCAAATACAATATCAAATATTTAATAAGTTTAACAGATATTGGCTACTACTATTGCTTTCACTGGTTTTTTTTTCGTTTTTTTTCCCTGTACCAGGAATTGAACTCATGACCTCGTGCTTGCCAGGCAGGTGCTATGCTGCTGAGCTAAATCCCCAGCCCCTTCACTGTTATTATTTCATATTTATCATTTAATGCCTTCCAACTAAGACTAACAAAGTGATTCTTAAAAGTCTGAGCTGTCTATTTATGGTTCAAAAGGAAAAACTGCTAACTTGCTTCGAATCAACAAGCCTGCCTGGATTCCAGTCTCACTTCTAAGTGGAAGCAACCTCACACAGGCTGCTTCACCTCCTGACAGCCACGTGATAACAGCTGACTGAATGACCCTCATGTCTGTCCAGCTTTAATGCTACCATCCTAACTAAAAGCAGATGCGTTTTTGAATACCTACTCTATGCTGACTGTACAGTCACTGAAAGACTAAAAAAAAAAAAAAAAAAAAGACAAAGGGGGCTGGGGATTTAGCTCAGCGGCAAAGTGCCTGCCTGGCAAGCGCAAGGTCGTGAGTTCGGTTCCCGGTACCGGAGAAAAAAAAAAAAAAAAAAAAAAAAAAATATGAGAGATGGCTTTTTCCACAGTAGTTCACAACTTCCCTGCAACTAACATAACGGGAAAAGAACTGGGCCAGAGACCAGTAAACTATGGCCAACTCTAGCCCTCTTCCTGTTTTTGTAAATAAAGTTTTATTGAAATACACTCATACCTATTTTACCATGTATTATCTATGATTGCTTACTCCCTAATACTGCAAAGTTAAGTAGTCGTAACAGAGTCCTGTACAGCCTATTGTATTTATTATCTGGCCCTTTACAGAAGTTTGCCCACCACTGGTCTGAAATAACAATCTGAAAGCAATGTTTTGGAAGTAAACAGAAAGGGCTTCACTGAAGACAGAGGAAGTCTTTTCCGAGACTGTATTTGTGAGAGAGACCTTGAGGAAGGCTAGACTTCAGCCTGAGGCTCATTCTCCCCTGGCCTCCCATTTCCTGCTACTACATCCTGTCCTGCACTGTACCTCTAACTGCTCACACCTCTAGTGTGGCGTGGATCTCTCTCCTGAGCTCTAGAATCACGTATGCAGTTGTCTAGGACACCACACTCCTGAGGTCCAAAACTGATTTTGTCCCTCACTGACAACAGATCTGCCCACAAACCATGTTCTAGTAAAAGGCCCTTCCACCTGTCATACGCGCACTTTGCAATCATCCTCAGTTTCTCCTCCCTTACTCTGTTACCTCCAGTTACAAAGACCCAGTAACTCCACCTCCCACACATCACCCCAATTTGGCCCTTCTTCCCTATTTACTGTCCTCTTCCTCATTCTGTTAATGCGTCGAGTGGCAACATTCCCCATATGCCTCAGTCTCAGTCCTTCCTTGCAATCATCTTTCACACTGGATGCTACAGTGACCTTCATAAGCCACAACGTGCTTAGTTTCCTGTCTTCCTCGGAAAAATATCCAAGCAGCAGCAAGACCTTGCTCTTCCCAACTGCTCACCCACCCACACTCCCATCTTACCACTCTCCGTGTGCAGCTGCAGCCGGACTAATCAACACGTCAGCTGTTTGGACTTAACAACTTGCTGCCTCCTTACACATCTTCCTGCCCCTCCAAACCAAGTAAAATGGCATCAAGTGCATGCAACGTGGGTCACCGGCTATCTTTCCAAACCCAGCGAATGCTACCTTCCCCTCATCTCCCTGAAAGTTTTCCTCTTCCAAGAGGTCACAGGTGAAAGGACAAGAAATGAACACGTGGCCCATCCTCTTCATCACTACCAGTCCCGTATGGTCAGTGGGCCAAACCAGGGTCATGATGAACGTTCTCCAAACATGAGACTTCCCAACCACTCTTCAGTAAGGTCTAGGCCTGGCTCTGCTACTCCTAATTGCATAAACTGGGGCACATAACTCAGGTGCTCTGTCTACACAAAGACAGCATAGGGTTAGATGGCCCGGAGGTATGCTCTAGTTCTAACGCTTAGGACTCAAATGCTCAAAGTGACCAGCAGGCTAATTCAGACCTTTACATTCCGCTCACCTGAGCCTCCTGAGTAGTCCGCAGTTTAGTGAAATAACGATGTGAAAAAAAGAAATAGATTTGCATCCCCATTCCTTATTAGTTTCATGACGCTGGGATGGTCACTTAGTCTTTTTGTCTCACTTTATTCACTTATGAGAAGACTATATCCAACTCAAAACCCTGAGCACGGAATGAGAAAATTCATGCTAACACTCAGCCCAGACTCCCAATTAACTAATTCTGACTCTTTATCCCTTCCACTAACATCCCCAAAGCAGCAGAATGAAGCAACGTGAGAATCTACTCATGCCATGCCCTGTTCAAACTCAACTGGTCAGCAGCTCTTCGACACCCTTGGGAATCTGGTCCCTCAACCTCTGCCCCACCACCAACTAACCCCTCAGGTCTTCCTTCCGCTCCAGAAACAACTCGCCTCTTCAGTGCCCTCTCAGCACCACCTTGATCGAGGAAGTGAACTGCACTTTTTTTTTTTGGTAGCAGGAATCGAACTCAGGACCTTGCGCTTGCCAGGCAGGCGCTTATGCCGCTGAGCTATACGCCTGGCCCCGGTGCATTCCACTTAATCCTTTATTCCTTCAAAACAAAATCTTAGTTCCTGCTATAAAGGCACATTCCCAGGATCTCCTACCCAAAATCTACAGGGCAGTCTACCAGAGATGAGCCTGGGCAGCTGTTCGGCAACTATACACCTCAGGGGCGTCTCCTCTGACTTCCCAACCTGTCTTTAGGGGAAAAGAATGCTGCCCCGGGCTCCCACCGCAAACGCGGACGGACGGTCAAGGCTCCAAGATCCTTTCTGTCATCCAGTCCAAGGATAGATGAAATTTGCCCAAACTCCTGAAAAGAGTTTGGTTTACCGAACAGCAGAACACACGTGAGAAAAGTTTACTTTCCCCGCAGGATGCTGGTTTGGAGTTCGGAGTTTCACTTTGTTTACAGCTGTGCGGGCCCTCTACCCCACCTGGGAGTTTGTATCCCTCCCGCCCCGGGGCAGCCTCGCTCGTGCACGTCCGAGGCGTCAGTCTCCAGGCTACCAGGGTCCACCGGCGTGGGGAGACTGAGGCTCCGCGGCGGTGGCAGCGTGGGGCGGGCAGGGGGGCCGGGCGGGCAGCGGAGACCCCGGCGGCCGCGGGCCGGCTTACGCCCCCCGGACGCCCCAGCCCGGTCCTCTAGGGCCCAGCGAGGAGGGGCCGGCCCGGCGGCGGCAATAAAAGAGTCCGGTCAGAGGGCGCCCGGTGACCCCTCTCACCTGGCCGCCGTCCGCCTCCTCGCCCCACTCGGCGGTATTCCCAAAGTAATCTTCAGCCATGATAGTACCCGGCGCGGGGCCCGCCATACTTCGCGAGTTCTCGCCGCGCATGCGCAAACTGGGTCTGGGCGGGAGGACGCATGCGCAGTCCCACGGCACAGCCGGCGGTCTGGGTAGGCGAGAGGTGGGGCTTGGTGGAGGGGCGGGACCGCGGGGCTTCCGCGCCCGGACTCACGGGCGGCGCTGAGGGAACGCCCCCAGCCGACCTAGGATCCCCGACTGGAGGCGGGCTGGGGGCTTCCGCTCGGCCCGGAAGAGTCCCACTGGCCCGGCACCCTTGGTCCTACCTTGCTGCGGCTTCCGGTACTGCCAGTACCTGAGAGTTGGGCACAGGTGTGTCAGGGACAGTGTCTAGTGCCCAGGAAAGTGTGGTTAAGTTTCTTTTATTGTTGGCAGGAGGTACCCAGTGCAGGGTAAAATAGAATTGCTAACGTGTGGTTTAGTGGCCGAGGGGCCTCAAGGCAGAAGGGCCCGGAGCCCACCGAAGTCATGATTCGGCCCTGGAAAAGGGTCTACCTGAGGCCCCTGCTGAGGGCAGCTGAGATGGGGGTGGGGGTGGGGTTTGTTTTATTTTGTTTTGTTGGGGAGGGTGAGGGTAGTAGTGGAGATTAAACCCATGGCCTTGCACATCTCCAGCCCTGTCTGTTTCTTTAAAATTTTCAGATAGCGTCTCATGAAGTCACTAATTGCTCAGGCTCCTGGAGCTTGTGCTCCTCCCGCCCCTGAGATGGTGCTTTTATGCCCGAAGCCCCCTGGCTCCTAGCAAGCGGCCAAGAATGATGGCCAGGGAGGACGAGGGTGAGTTTGGGGCAGAGTTCAACACCATCTGCTGTGGGTGATTGAAAGGTAAGACTGTGCCCCTGAGGAAGGCCCTCAAGAACCCCGGAGTGCGAGCAACACCCTACCCAGGGTGTAAGGGGCTCTGGGCTTCCAGGCACTCCTTCCTTCACGGGCTCCACAAAAGGTCATTGAGTGTCTCCTCAGTGCCTGACACTCCGCTACTCCCTGGAGCTCCATGGTGAATAAATAGGTCACGGTCCTTACTCTGGAGGAACCTACATTTCATGGAGGGAGCTGAAAAGGAAGGGAAGTAATGACAGGAGGCCACAAGCGCTAGTGCTATTGATGGACATGTAGGCCACTTTCGAGATTTAGCTATTGTGAATGATACTGCTATAAACATGGGTGTGCGTAGCTCACTGTGATATGATGTCTTTAATTCTTTCAGGAAGATACGGTAAGAGGGGAATGGCTGGGTTGAGTGGAATTTCTTTTTTTTATCATTTTTTTTACGGAATCTCCATACTGGTTTCCATAATGGTTGACTAGTTTACATTCAATAAAGAAGAAGGGTCCCCCACCCAGCCTCACCAGCATTTGGTGTTACCTGATTTCGTGATGGTAGACATTCTTTCTGGAGTAAAGTGGAATCTCAGTGTTGTTTTAATTGCATTTGTCTAATTGCCAAAGATGGTGAGCAGTTTTCATATATTTATTGGGCGTTTGTATTTTTTCTAGAAGTGTCTGTTTATTTCAGTTGCCCTCTTTTGCTTGGGTCTTTGATTTGGGGGGTGTCTAGTTTTTTTAATTGTTTACATATTCTAGATAACTAGTTCTTTGTCAAAGGAATGGATGACATAAATTTCTTCCCATTCTGTAGGTTGTCTCTTCCTTCTATTGGTTGTTTCCTTTATTACTGCGCAGCAACTTTTTAATTTAATATAGTACCAATCGTTGACATTTGGTGTTGTCTCTTGTGCAATTCGGATTCTGTTCAGAAAGTCCTTGCCTACACCCATGTCTTCAAGAGTTTTACCTATTTTATCTTCCAACTGGTTAAAAGTTTTTAATATTTAGATCTTTAATCCATTTTGATTTCAGTTTAGTACAGGTGAGAGATACAAGTCAAAATTCCATTTTACACATGTGGCTAGCCTGTTTTCCCAGCACCATTTGTTAAAGAGGCTGTCTTTCTTCCAGTGTAAGTTTTTTGGCCCCTTTGTCAAAGATCAAGAAGCTAAATGTGCTTGGAGTTGCTTCTGCATCCTCTGTTCCGTTCATTGATTCATATCTTTCTGTTTCCTAGTACCATGCTGGTTTTTTTGTTATTTTTTGTACTAGGAATCGAACTCAGGATCTTGTGCTTGCCAGGCAGGCACGTGTGCCACTGAAATGTATTTCTGGCCCCACCATGCTGGTTTTATCACTGTAGTTTTGTAGTAAAACTTGAAGTGCGAAATTGTGATGCCCCCTGCCTTGCTCTTGTTGCCCAGGATTGCTTTTGCTATTCTGGGTCTCTTCTGGTTCCATATGAATTTTAGAATTGTTTTCACTTGCTCTGTGAAGAATGCTCTTGACATTTTGATTGGGATTGCATTAAATCTGTTTATCAGTTTTGGAAATATGGCCATTTTGACTATATTGGTTCTGTTTTCTGAGGAATAGAAGATATCTTTCCTTTTTCTGATGTCCTTTTTGATCTCCTTTTTCAGAGTACTGTAGTTTTCACTGTATGGGGGTCTTTCATTTCATTGGTTAGGTTAACTTTTCAATATTTAATTTTTCTTGATGCTTGTAAAAGGTATTGTTTCCCTGATTTCTTTCTTGGTGAGTTTATTATTGGTGTGCAGGAAAACTTGATTTTTGTGTGTTGACTTTGTACCCTGCTACATTGCTGAACTTGGTTATTAATTCTAGGAGTCTATTGGTGGAATTTTTGGAATCTTCTGTTAGAGTATCGTGTCATCTGCAAATAATGATAATTTGACGTCTTCCTTTCCTATCCATATCTGTTTTATTTTTTCCTCTTTCCTGATTGTTTTTATGTTTCAAGAACTATATCAAACAGTAGTAGTTACAGTAGGTAGTCTTGTATAGAAAGCTCTTCCCAGACCTGTCAAGGTTCGGTGTACATTTGTAATCCGAGGGAAAGTTGTTGGAATTCCAATAAATTAATTCCAATCCACCACTTCGAGTGTGACCCATAGTGAGAACAAATACACTAAGGCATTTTTGTAGTTGTGGGGAGCCAAGGGGGTCCTAAGTCCAGCCAGAACAATGGCTAATGGGAACAAAGTCCTCAATCCAGGACCAAACCAGAGTTTTATTAATTTGTAAAGAGGGGCATGGCTCAGGTATGGGTGACTGAGAGAAAGACGAGAAGTATGTGTGTCTTGTGAGCTAGGGTAGGTAGGAGGCCTGCAATATGCAGAAAGAGAAATAGGTAGAAAGCAATCTGCATATCACTGATTGAGTAAGTATCTCATGTGTAGGGATCAGTGCTTTGGCTCTGATACATAATTTTCATGCCCTGAGACATCATAGATTCTTTCTGGAGCCTCCGTCTCAGCCAACATCACTCAGCCTAGCTCATGCATACTACTTGGGAGCTATAGGCGGGGCATTACTAACCTGTCATTGCTTTAAAGACTACACATCAGCACCTCGCTAGACCCATTTGCATTGCTTAAAGCTAATTGAGAGGATGAAAAATATCCTAGCCTGTTCTGTACATATCAGTACACAGCAGTAGGGCCAAATGCTGTTCTTTCAAGGGGAGCTGTCCTCCACAGTCTTGTCTTGTTCCTGATTTTAGAGGGAAAACTTTCAGCTTCTTCCCATTTAATACAATGTTGGGTATTGGTTTGTCATAGATGGCGTTTATCAGATTACCTGTTTGCTTCAGGATTTTTATTTTGAATGGACATTAGAGTTTGTCAAAAGTCTTTTATGTGTCAGTTGAGACAATCATGTGATTTTTGTCCTTGTTTCTATTTATGTGATGTGTTACACTTACTGATTTGCATATGTTGAATCATCCCTGGATCCCTGGGATGAGTCCTACTTGGTCATTGATAATCCGTTGCATCCCATTTGCCATATCTTGTTGAGGATCTTTGGGTCAATTAAAGAGATTGCCCTGTAGTTCTCTTTTTTGGTTTGGTCCTTTTCTGGTTTTGGAGTCAGGGTAATGTTAGCTTCTAGGACTGACTTTGAGAGTACTCCTTCCTTTTTGATTTCATTAAAGAGTTTGAGGACTATTGGCATTAGATCTTCCCTAAAGTTTTGAACAGTGAATCCATCAGGACATGGGCTTTTCTTACTTGGTAGTTTTTGTTATTATCTCTGTAATCTCATTACCTAGTATTGGATTAATTCAGGGTTTTTATGTCTTTTTGGTTCAGCTTTGGTACATGGCTCATAAATAGCTAGTAATCTATCCATTTCTTCTGAATTCTTCATTTTATTAGCGTATAGGTTCTCAAAGTAATTACTAATAATCTTCTGGATTTCAGCAGAGTTTATTGTGGTTTTGCCTCTTCCATTTCTAATTGGATTGATTTGAGTCTTCTTAAGGATAACTAAGGATATATGTATTTTGCGTATTCTTTCCAAGAACCAGCTCTTCAATTCATTAATTCTTTGTATTTTTTAGTCAGCTTAATTAATGTCTGCTCTGATCTTGATAATTTTCTTCCTTGTACTAGCTTTGGATTGGATTGCTCTTGTTTTTCTAGGACCTTGAGGTGCATCATTAGGTTATTGATTTGGGCTTGCTCTGTTTTTCTGATGTGGGCATTTGTAGGTATAAACTTCCCTCTTGTAACTGCTTTCTTTGTGTCTGATAGATTCTGATATGTTGCAGTTGCATTATCATTTGTCTAATTTCTTCCGTGAATTCTTTTGTGACCCATTGATTATTTAAGAGAGTATTTTTTAAATTTCCATTTGCATAATTTCTGTCATTTCTTTTGCCATTGATTTTTAGTCTCATTACACTATGATATGATAAGATGCATGGGATAATTTTGATTCTTTTGCAGTTACTTAAGCAAGCATGTTTTATGGGCTAGCATGTGTGTTCTGTTTTTGAGAAAGTCCTATGTGCTGCTGAGAATAATTTATATTTTGGTGTTGCTGGGTGGAATAATCTGTGGATATCTATTAAGTGCATTTGTTTGAAGTTTTGGTTCAACTCTGATGTATCTTTGTTGATTTCTTGTCTAGTTAATTTATTTTATTTATGACAGTGAGTCTCGGAGTCCCCCATTGTAATTGTGTTGATGTTTATCTGATTTTTTTATGTCTAGTGGTGTTTGTTTTATGAAGTTGGGTATGCTGGTGTTTAGTGCATATATGTTTGTAATTGTCATCTCTTCCTATTGAATTGTTCCCTTAACCAGTATGTAATGACCTTCTTTGTCTGTTGTGATCAACTTTGGCTTGAAATCTACTTTGTCTAAAATTAGGAGAACTAGTCCTGCTTTTTTTCTTGGTTCTCATTGCGTGGAATTTGTTTTTTAATCCTTTGATTTTTTTTAATCTTTGCATTTCCTTTTGGATTAAATATGTTTCTTATATGCTGTATATTGTTGGGTTTTGTTTTTTGATCCATTCTGTTAATCTGTGTCTTTTGATTGGGGAATTCAGACCATTCACATTGAGAGTTATTGAAAGTTACTGATTCATCCTGTCATTGCATTATTTTGCTTCTGATCACCACTTCACCATTTTCTTTTTCCCTTATTTTTAATTTCTTTTACCTTTAGTGTTTTATTTATTATTTTTTAGTTTAAAGAGAATAAAAAATAATAAAAATGATACAGAATTTCAAAACAAGATGTTAGGAAATTAACAATGGTTATTATATTGCATATTGTTATCTTTAAAGTAGTTGCTTAACTGCAGTGAAGGAGGGGAGAGGAAAAAAAAGAAGAAAGAGGAAAAGAATATGTATACACAGGATAGCTAGGATAATTGTACTACTAGTATTTTGGTTTATTGAAAGGAACTGTTAATGTGTAATTGTTTGATCAGTCTTGCACACTTATATCTGGTTATATGTGCAACCATTTTGAAGATGACATTGTGTAATATAACAACCATTGTTAATATCCTATCACCATGTTTTGAAATTCTGTATCATTTTTATTGTTCTCTATGCTGTTTTGTTTATGTATTTGTTTTTGTTATTTTGGGTATTTTTTTCTTTAAAATGAAAAACAATTTATGTGTATATACAAGAATAGCTGGGATAGGTGTATTGCTGATGTCTGTGGTTTATTGAAAGGAACAGTCAATGCTTAAAATTTTCTTTCTTATTGACCAATTTCGCACACTTGAATCTGGTAATCAGAATGACTGATCTGAAAACGGCAATATGTAGTATAGGAACCATTGTTGAACTCCTACCATCTTGTATGGTGAAGCTCTGCATCATTTCATTTTTTTTATTATTATTACTTGTTACTGTCTCTGATTGCTTGATCACTCTTACATTCTTAGGTCTGGTGGACTGAGCAACTTCATTGAAGATAACAGTATGTAATGTAGCAACCATTGTTAATTTCTATCATTTTGTTTTGCGATCATGTATTTGTTGTTTTTGTGTTGTTTTGATTTTGTCTTCATTATTTTGTTAGTTTTTTAAATTTTTAAAATAAAAATAGTTGCTCAGATTACCAGATATAGGCATGCAGAGTTGATCGAACAATATAAGCCCTAATAGTTCCTTTCAATGAACTAATAGAAATTAGTAGTACAGTTATCTTAGCTACCTTGTGTGTATATATATATTTTTTTCTTCCCTTCTTTTTTCCTTTCCCCCATCCCAATTGTTCTTTTCTTTTGAGCAGTTTCTTTCCCTTTCACAGTATCTGTTGTACCTTTTGGATCTTATTTATGCTTTCAATTTCTTACATTAGGGAGACAATATGATGTTTACATATGCAAATCTGATTTATTTCACTTAGGAGTATGGCCTGTAGTTGCATCCATTATTTTTAATTTTTGAGACAGGGTCTCACTATGTTGCCCAGGTTGGCTTCAAACAAGAGCTCCTCCTGCCTCAGCCTCCTGAGTTGCTGGTTTTACAGGCATATATCACCATGCTGGGCTGCTTTAATACATTCGTGTGCTGAATCCAAGTAGTCCTTGCTTAATAAAACATACTTCCTACCAAGTTAATTTGGACATTCTAAACAAAACTTTTTAAAAACAACAGTTCAACAAAATCTCAGGAGGTGAGACCTTTAGATGCACTTATTCTTAATCTTTGCAATTTACAGACTACGTATTAGTTATTTTGATAAAATGAAATGTCTGGATTTTGTTGTTTTCTTTGAGGATCAGACAATGCAGACATGCCTGCGTTTTCTAGGCTCTTTAGCTAAGCAGGATCTGAGGGGAGTGAATGAGAAGGAGAGAGTCAAATCAAGAGGCCTTAACTAAGAGCTCACTGCCGAGAAGGGGCCGCAGCTGCTTCGTGAGATTGGGCCAAAATGCAGAGGATGTGGCGGGCTTGCAGGTGGGGAGGAGAGCAAGGAGCAGAGGCTGAATGGATTTTTCTGAGTAGTGTAGCCCCTGAGTGTGGGGCCAGCCCACTGCGGAGACAGGGAGCCTGACAGGAGGGCAGATTTCTGCCCGGGAAAACAGTGACAGCACATTTGAGACACGTGGAATTGGAGGTGCCACAGAACCCACGTGAAGATGTCTCACAGGAGGTTGGAGGCGGAAGTTTGTATTCTGGATTCAATGGATTCAGCTTGAGCTTCAATTCACGAGATTAAAGTGTATTAAATTACTGAGTAGCCCTGCTGTTGACTTATTTCAGGGTGCGTTTTCATTTGCTTTCTGAAAATGTTGGAAAGAATAGATGGCTGTTAAACTCCTGCTATTTCTCCTCTTGGATTTTTTTTAAACAGTTCCTGAACTGAAAGCAGATAAATTTATATATATATAATTGTGCCTATAGAATCAAGGATTATTTAACTTACTTCTTCCTCAACCAAAAGGTTACTTATTATTGAAAGATGCATGAACTGCCCATAATGAAAGCGTTAAGCCCAGTGTTTAAGTCACAATGATTTAGAATAATTGGAACTACAGGTCTTGCCTCCTGAGATATTGTTGACCTGTTGTTTTTGAAAAGTATTGTGCAGAATGTCCAGATTAATTTAGGGGGGTGGGGTGGGGAACAAAGCTGTACACCTCAGGTAAGCCAGGGAGCAAAGATAAAGGTATAGAACCAGGGAGAAAGCGGCTGGAGACAAGAAATAGGCCCCAAGGTCAGAACCCCAATTTCCACTCCCTTCAAGTATGCCCTACTTCCTGTTTGTATCACCTCCCAATAATGTCATCAGATTATAATCTCATTAGTGGGTTTATCCCCTGATGAAGTTAGTGCCTTCTCTTTCTAGTCCCTTTCCAAAAGCCCATCTACTGAAACACATGAGCTTTGCGGGGGGACATTTTAGACCGAAAACATAATATTGCTCAGCCAGGGATATAGTATATATAGTCCTAATGGCAAAGAAAAAGGATGTCTCTAATGATAGGAAAAGTAGGGAACTCAAAGAGGAGTTAAGAAGAGTCTTTCCACTGGGAATGGTGGTGCATGTCTGTAATACCAGCACTGTGAAAGGCTGAGGCAGGAGGCTGGCAAGTTTGAGGCCAGCCCAGGCCACTGAATGACTTAACAAGACTGTCTCAAAATTAAAAAGGGTTGAGGATATAGCTTGGGGTGGAAACCCTGGATTCAATCCCCAGTAGCACATGTACGTATGCGCTACACACACACACACACACACACACTCACACGCACACATGCCTTTGCAAGGAAATCATGTTTACATGGAGACTTAAGACTTGAACTCAGAGGACAAAGAATAGGGCATAATGGAAAAAATAAAAGGTGACAGTACAGTAAAATGGCCATAGTAGAGATATCACTTCATAGCAGTGCTGCCATGTTTTCCATGTCTTAAGAACACTTCCGATCTCACAGTTTCTGACACAGACATGACACTACCGACCTTAAGTATGACCTTTCCTTGGTTTCTTCTTACCTCATCAGCTGTCCCTTCTCAGACTGCTCTTTTCATTGTCCCTCTGCCTCTTCAGATATTGCAGTTCCTAGGACTTGGATAGTGACCTCTTCTCTACTTGCGTTCTCTTCCTATGGGACCTCATTCCCACATCTTCTGAGCCATCTAATCCTGAGAACTCTCAGCTTTGTGTCTCTAGCCCTCATGTCTTCTCTGATGTCCAAGCTTGAGTATTCAATTGAATTGACTGCCTTTTAACCCTATTGTTATGGCTCCGATGGGCATTTGACATGTCCATGAGCACGTTGTGCTTGATCCTTCTGTTCTCTTCCCTCTTGGATGGTCATGGGACCATTAGCACCATGCTTACCGATGTCAGACACCTGGAAATCATCCTGCACTTCTGCTCCCCCTTCACTTCTATCCAACCCAAAGGCACATCTGATCCACTTGGAAAATACTTCAAATCTGTCCACTTGTCTTCGTCTTTACCACCACAGTGTTAATCTAAGTTCCTATCAGCTCTCACCTGGGCAACTGAAGTAGTTCCAGCTGCTCTGACTCATTAACCCTTATTCTATAACAGTCCATTCTTCAAAGAGTAGCAGCGTAGTTCACAGAGTATAGTATGAGGTTTTTATTTCTCCACTCTTAAAGAGATGGTGGTTCATTTCCCTCCCCTTGAATGTGAGTTGCTGAACTTAGTTCACTTCTTATGAGTGAAATAAAGCAGAAACCTTGGAAGACTACATAGGCTGGGTCATAAAAAAGACATCAGATCTCTATCTTGCCCATACTGTCTCTTGGATCACTCACTTTGTAGGAGGGAAGATGCCAAGTTCTGAGCAACCCTATGGAGAAGCCACTTTCTTTAGCAGCTAAATAAATAAGCAAAGGTGGAATCTCCACCCCGGTCCCACTCGCAGCTGACCTCCTGTGTGCAACTTCATGAGAGAACCTGAATCAGAACCATCCAGGTAAGCTGATTCAAAATTTCTGGCCAACAGAAAAAATTATGACATAACTTGTTGTTTTAAGCATACACATTTGGGGTAATTTCTTATGCATCAATAATTATTTAATATGTGTATCCAAAGCACTCATTTAAAACACAGACAAGATCATGGCCCTCCTTTGCTTGATGTGTCTCAGTGGCTTCCTGTTTCAACTGAAAAAAGCAAATCATTTTCTTTCGTTTGGCATGATGGCATTGAAGCCAACATAGTCTGCCCCCCCACCAAATGAGCAGTAATGTTGGGTACAACTAACAAAAATAGACACTTTAGACCTCTGGAAACAGAACAAAAGCTTCTCATAAACTGAGAAGTTTATTAGCCAAGATTACTGAACTTTAAGTATGAACAACATAAATCTGTGACATTTTTGCCTAGTATTCTCCGATTTTTGAAGGCAAAAAGAGACATGTGATTAGTAAATGACTTCTCATCCAAAACGATGGAGGCCAAAGGCAGGGGAGGGACATATTTAGCTATAAGAAAGTAAACTGTCAACCAGAAACAGTATATCCTTTAAATATAAAAAAATTGAAATTAAGACACTTTCAGATAAAGACAGAGGATTTGTTGCTCATAGACTTGCTTTATAAAAAATACTAAAGGAAATCCTTTAAGCTGAGAGTAATACTACACAGTAACTGCAGTTCATAGGGAGAAATTGAATACCAGAAATGACAGCTACACAAGTCCCTATATACTACTTTTTCTGTTTTAAAGTCGTGTATGATATATATGGTATAAGCAATAATTATAACATTATATTGTATTTGTAATATCAAAAGGTGGGGAGGAAAAATGAGATATATTGAAGCAAGGATTCTATATTTTACTGAAATTAAGTTACTGTTACTCTGAAACAGATTTGCTAAATTAATATGTATATATAATCTCTAGAGCAATCACTAATGAAAAACTCAAAAGATAGTAAAAAAATTAACAGATAAAGTGGTTTGTGAAAGCACATGTAACGTAAAATAAAGTAGAACAAAGAAGACATGAGACAAATCGAAAGCAAATAGCAAAGTGGAAACATAAATCCAAACATGTCAGGAACTTTATTCAATGAAAATAGACTACATAGCCCAAAAGACAGAGATAGACTGAAAGAAAAACAGAACAATCTGCTGTCTATAATGAATATACTATAGATTCAAAGACACAAATAAGTTGAAAGCAAAACACTGGAGAAAATATACATGTAAACAGTAACCATGAAAGTTGGAGTTTCTATACCAATACTAGGCAAAACAGAGTTTAAAACTTTAGAGACAAATAATTATGATAAATGAGTCAAACATATAGTAGATATAATAATTAGGAGTGTCTATATATATCAGGCTGTATTGATTAACTCAAAGTATCTGAAGCAAAAAATTTATTGAATTGAAAGGGATATGGGCAATTTAACAATAACACTTAAATATTTCAATACCTCACTCTCAACAGTTGATAAACAACTAAACAGCAAAACTCAGCCATGGTAGGATGGTAAAATGATGCAACCTCTGTGGCAGTCCCTCCAAAAAATTAAAAACAGAACTACCATATGATCCGACTATCCCATTTGTAGGAATATATCCAGAAAAATTTGGAGCAAGGTCTTCATGTCCATAGCAGCACTAGTCACAACTCAAGAGGTGGAAACAACCCAAATGTCTATCAGTGGATGAACTGATAAATAAAACATGGTATGTGCATGCAAGGGAATATTATCAGCCTTAAAAAGGAAGAAAATTCTGGCACCTGCTACATGAACAGGAACCTTGAGAAAATTATGCTAAGCGAAATAAGCGAGTCCTAAAGACAAATACTGTGTCATTCCACATAAACAGGGTTTAATCTTTGAATTGAATTAATGGAAAGAGAAAGTAGGATGGTGATTATTCTTCAGAAAGCAGAAGAGAGGCAACTTCTTGTTTAATGGTTTTGCAAGATGGAAAAGTTCTGGAGATCTGTATCACAATAATTAAAAATACTTAACGCTGCTTAAAACTTCAAAATGATGAATATGATAAATTTTATTTCATGTGGGTTTTCTTTACCACATTAAAAAAGTCAATAGAGGCTTGAACATCAGCCAACTAGACTGGACATTTCTAGAAAACTCCACCCAAAAAACTAAAAATATGAATGTATTCTTTTCAAAGGCATATAGGTCATTCTCTAGGATTGATTATAAGAGGAATCACAAAGCAAGACTCAACTTTAAAGACAAACCATATAAAATATATTCTTTGGTCATATTTGAATAAAAATGGAGATCTACAAAAGAAACCTCAGAAAACCCCAAATATAAATTAAACCACATATTTCTAAGTAACCTATGAACCAAAGAACAAATGACAAGAGAAGCTAAACCTATTGTAAACAAAATTAAAGCAAAAACACAACCTAAGAAAATGTGTGGGGCATAGCTACCGTAGTGATTGAAAGAGAAGTTACAGCTGCAGATTACTATGTTTGTGACAGAAAAAAGGTCTCAAATCAAAACCCAAGGCTACCACTTCAAGAAAGTTGAAAAGGAATGCAGAAAACTAAATCCAGCAAAATAAGAAGGATCAAAGGCTATGACAGAGTGGAATTTGTTCCAGGAATTCAGGTTGGTTTAGCATCCAAAAGTAAATTAATGTGTTAGTGACACACAGGACACACCTTTGCATATAGTCCTTTCAGTAGGCACTTTACATGCATATGAAGACTCAGAAAGATGAATTAGTGAAAGAAAGTTGCGTCCTTGAAGCATGGACTGGAGTTGGCAACTCAGGTCTATTGAATAGAATAAAAAAGAAGTCACAATACATGACTTTGGAGATGAGGTTGTGGAAGGCACTGTGGCTTCCCTCGTTCTCTTTGGGGAGACCCAGCTACCCATGAAGCACACATGGGAAGCAGTTGCAGCGTCCTGCCAGCAGCCTTGCATGGGGGTCGTCTTGCGGGTGGATCCTTCAGCCCTGGTCAGGCTTTCAGGTGATGGAGTTATAGCTCAAATGTCTATATTCCTACATTCTTTTCTAGTTGGACTGTTCTTGTCATCTGAGAACTGTGAAAAGGTGAGATTAGTGAAGACAAAACCCTCAGTGGGCACCTCTGCAATCCTTCACTCCACCCTTCCCATGCACACTAAGGGCAAGCCACATGCAGACCAAGGCAGGAGCTGAAAGTAGAATTTTCTGTGAAACTGTTGTGGACAAGATGAAATTTTCAGGGTGATAGAACAAGAAGGAGCATCAGCCAGGGTTGGCGACTGCTGGTCCTGTACTGCAGAGCTTTCCTGTCCCTGGCCCCTGCGTGGGTCATGGGCCATACATTGTTGTCACTGTCACATGTCACGATGTTAAGAAGTTGGGGCTGAGCTTCATTGTACTGGTCTTTCCAGCCCCAACTTGCTGGAATCTGTCCTGGGTACTTGGTGTAGTCTCTCAACAGGCCTGCCACGGCATTTTCATTTTTCTTACTATTTCTGACCTCTAGCTTGTTTTGGTGATGTTACTAAGTTCCTTTATCAAGTTTGTGGAAGTCCGTTTCTGGAGATTCTCACTTTAAACTTTATTTTTATTTTGCAGTGCTGGGGAGTGAATCCAGGGCCTTGTGGATGGATGCCAGGCAAGTAAGTGGTCTGCCACTGAGCGACACACTCCTAGCCCTTATTTTTATTTTGGACATTTTGAAACATATAGAAAAGTAACAGTAATAAAGCTTCATGAATTATCAATTCTGCCAGTCTTAGGTGATCATATCCATGTAGTACTAGTTATCCCACATTCATAATTATTTTGATGTAAATTTCTGTCATCAAATATTTTTATCTTAAAATATGTCAAGTAATTATTGAAAAACACTAACCATGGTACATTATAAGTGTCACATGTTAGGGTTTGTGTCTAGTTGTCCCCCCAAAGCCTTGTACAATCATGGGGGTAGGCTTATTGGGTTGTGATTGATTTATGGTCGAATGCTGAGATTATAGGTGTGAGTGCTATACCGCCCTGAGGCAGGTGGCTTGCATACAACATAAGGGAGGTAAAGAGGCTTGCTCCTGCACCTCCCTTTTTGCTTTTGTTTATTTTGCTGTTTTCCGTAACCAAGAACTGTTGCCCTCTGCCATGTGCCACTCTGCCTTGGAGCGAGCTGAATATGGACTGAAACCTCCACAGAGCGTGTGTTAAATAAACTTTTCCTTAATTCTGGGTGTTCGGTATTTTGTCCCATCAATGAGAGAAAAGTAACTAAGACAATGCATAACTATTACATATATTGATTGTGGTATGATATCTAAAATAATAACTTCTTAGTATCATCAGATATCTATCAGCATTTCATTTCTCTCATTTTCTTCAATGTTTATCTCGTCACTGTTCTTTGGACTGGGTAATTTCTGTTGTTCTTTCTTCTACTGTCTCTAATATATGACTGAGCCCTTCTGGTAAAATTCTAATTTCAGTTGTTGTACTTTGGAACCCCCCAAATGTTTCCCCTCAAATGCATGCCCCCCAAATAGTTTCCATTTCTCTACTGTTTATCCATTTATGTCATTTTTTCCTTTAATTCTTTTACATCTTTCTCATGTCTTTTGGAAGTATTTTTCTGTTAAATCCAACATCTGATTTCAATCATGTTCATTTTTGCTGACTGTCTTGTTTTCTGTTTTGTTTCTGATGGCGGGTAGGGGACATATCTGATAATTCTTGATGGAATATTGGACATTATAAATAATACAGTGTGGACTCTGAATCCTGTTGTGTTTTTCTGAGGACCGCTGCCTTGTTCCAATAGGTAATTAAGTTGCCTGGATTCAATCTGGAAAGTTTTCCTTCCCTGTTTCCTCCCCTCACTGCTGCTTTTCAGCTTGGTCCCTGGGGGTCTTCCCTGAGCCATCTTAATTTAGTCATCAGCAAAGCACCTTTCTGTTGCTTCTTGATTCTGCAGGTTTCCACCTAATTTCTAGTTGCTGTGCAGGCTTCAGGATCTGTGCATGATATTTCATTCTTGTATGACTTAAGGTTTTGTCTCCCAACATGTGTGTATTTGGGCAATGCACTTAGAAGGAAAAAAAAGGACAAAAAGCAAACTCACAAATCTCACCTTCTGCACCTCTGGCAAGAGCAGATTCTTCCGTGGTCTCTGCTTCCTGTTCCACCAAGACCTTCAGGTTTCCCCTGCATGTGTGTGGGTTATCTGTCAGCCAGGGAATCAGGCAGAGTATATTCAGAATTCAGGTCTTTCTCCTTTGTAATTCTTCCCGTCACAGAATTTCCTATTAAGACTTCCATCTGCTTTCCCTGCTTGATACTAACTCTGATTGATGATATCTTGAGTTGGTCGGACTGTGCTTTCATTGCAGATTTTGGTGGCTGGTAAGCCACTGCCGCCCCAACTCCACAGCTACCTGTTGTGTTTTATATTAAACCTTCCTCCAATTTTTGACTGGTTCTGTACATTTTCAGTACCTTTAAGTACTCAATTCTATCTAATTTCTGAATGTGTTACATATGGGAGAATTTATGTGACCTCTTTGCCCGCCGTCTCACCTCATTCTCTGTCGTAGCATCGATACTTCTTCCTGCAATTGATTCTTAGGTTCATTGGTTTCTACTCTCTAGAAGATCTTTCTCCTTGATTTGTTTATATACCTGTGAGGAATCATTGTCATTATTATGAATTTCAGTCATCAAATCATCCCAGATTTTGGCAAAGGGGAACGCCCCTTCAAGCTAATTCCTGTTTCCTTCAGAAAATTTCCACCTGTTTTGAGCTTGTCTTTTTTTTTTTTTTGAGACAGGGTCTCGCTGTGTAGTTCAGGCTGGCCTGGACTCACCATGTAGCCCAAGCTGGCCTTGAACTTGCAGAAAGCCTCTTGCTTCAGTATCCCAAGTGGACTTTGTCTTTATATTCGGACAAAGTGCTCCAAGCTCCTTGTACTGGTCCAAGTGTCATTTCCCTAAGGAGCACTATTTTTTTGTGGGAGGGTTGAGAATAGTATGTAAGAACTAAGAAATGATCACTAGGTTTGCTTATCAGTACTGGGCTCTTCCAACATCTGGACTCATACATGTAATTATGAATTACATAGATAGAAAATGTAAAATGTTATATATGATATGTATTTACATACACAGAGATATATGTATACATGTATATATTATCTCTCATGGCATATTTTAATATGTTTTTCTGTCTCTTGCATTTTCCTTAAATTAGTATGTTGATCTAGAGTGTTGATCAGATTCAGATTGAATTTTTTAAAAAGGTGAACTATTTCCTATGTAAGATCTATTTTTTTTTTTTGGTACCGGGAATTGAACTTGGGACCTCATGCTTGCCAGGCAGGAGCTTATGCCACTGAGCTATATCCCCGGCTAAGATTTATTTTTCTGTCTTCTTTTTCTTTTGATGTTAGCAACCCTCAGTAATTATTGTTAGATACATTAATTCATCAGGGGTTGTGGCAGATAAAAATGGCCACAAACACTCTGACACTGAGGTGGAGAGAGCCATGTGAGTCCAGCCACCAACCTGACCCCACCAACGTATCAGGTAAGAGACTGAAGTCTTCTGTGCTCCCTGGACCAGCTCACCTGTCCACCACATGCCACTGAGTGAGCCCAGGCAGTGTCCAGAGGGCCGGGAGAATTACCTAGCTGCCCTGTCTTATTTCAGAAGCCACCAAATTGGGAGATATAATAAAATAGCTGTTGCTTCGAACCATTACATTTTTTTAAAGGATTGGGATGGAGGTAGTTTGTCACACAGAAGTAGATAACCAGAATGTGTTCCAATTGTATAATTTTTCTTCATTTGTTTATTGTAATACTTCTGTAAAACCTACCAACTATGTTGTTACTCTGAAGTGCCTTTGTTTTGTTGTTTAAAATCAATGGGTCTTGGAATGTGTCTCAGTGTTAGAGTGCTTACCTTGTAATTCTGAGACCCTGGGTTTGATCTCAGAATTTAAAAAAAAAAAAAATATATATATATATACACACACACATATATATATATATATATATACACACACACACACACACAGAGACATATACATAGGTGATTATATACAGTAAAATTCAACCTTTAAGGATACAGTTCTATGAATTTTGACAAGTGCGTAGTCATCTGCCCCTGCAATCAAAATATAGAATGTTTCAATTCCTCCCAAATCATTCCCCATTGCTCCTCTATAGACAACGGACCTCCCGGTCCCCCTGTCCCTGTTGAACGCTGATCTAGGCTGATCCCCATGACTTTACCTTTTCCAGTCACAGAATGAAATTACATAGCATGTAGACTTTTTATCTGGTTTCTTTTGCTCTGAATAATTCATTTGAGATTCAACTATGTTACTGAGTTTTTCAGTAATTAATATCTGGCTAGTAAGTACAATTCCATTGTATAGATGGATCATAGTTTATTTACTCACCAGGTTAGACACATTTAGGTTGTTTTCAGGTTTTTTAAATAATTATGAATAAAGTTATTATAAACACTGATGTGCAGATTTTTGTGTAGACTTAAGATTTTGTTCCTCTTGGATAAATATCTAGGATTGAATTTCTTGGGTCAGTATGTTTTCCCATATGGAAACTGCCAAAAGTTTTCTAAGTGAACCCATCGATTTTGCATCACCACTGGCACTGTAGGACAGTTCTGGCTTACCTGTGTTCTGTTTTGTTTTGTTTTTTTTTAACTTTGTTTTCTTTTTTTTTTTTGGTACTGGGAATTGAACTCATGACCTCAAGCTTGCCAGGCAGGTGCTTATGCCCCTGAGCTGCATCCCCAGCCTATGTTCTTGTCAGTCCTTGGTACTGTCAGTTTCTTGTCGTTTGAGTTTTGTTTGTTTGTCATTGTCTTGTTTACTTTTCTCTCATTGCTGGGACAAAATACCTCACGCCCAAAATTAAGGAAGGAAAGGTTTATTTCGCTTACAGTTTGTGGAGCTTTCAGTCCATACTTGGCAGGTTACAAGGCAGAGTGGCACATGGCAGAGGGCTACAGCTCATGGCAGCAGAACACAGCAAAAGCAACAAGCACTAAAAGGGAGGAATGGCGGCAAGTAGCCTCTTCCTCTCCCTTACACATGCAAACTATCCACCCCAGGGTGGGTGTAGCTCTCACACCCATAATCAATCAAACTCTAAAAGCCTGCCCCATGGCCCGCATGAGGCTTTGGGAGCACACCTAGACACAAACCCTAACAGTCATTTTGTTCATACTGTAACATTCATTTGCATTTCCTTAATGAGTAATGATGGTGAACGTCTTTCCGTGTGCGTACATATTTGCTGTTTATTTTTTGTAGTCAAATGTCTATTCACATATTTTGCCCATTTTTATATTAAGGTGCTTACTATTAAATTTAAAGTTTTAAAAATACATTACAAATGCCAGTCTTTTCCATATACACGTTTTACCAACATTTTCTCCAGTTCTGTGGTTTCCACTGTTCTTTTGCCATGACAGTGACTTTCAAAGAGAAATCTTGGTAAAGTCCAACATATCACCTTTTTTTTTCATGGATTTTTTTTGTTTTGTTTTGTTTGTTTGTTTTTTTTCCCCAGTACCGGGAACCGAACTCACGACCTTGCACTTGCCATGCAGGCGCTGTGCCGCTGAGCTAAATCTCCAGCCCCTTCATGGATTGTTTTTGGCATCATATCTTAGAAATGTTTGCCTAACTCAGGTTGTAAAACTACATTTCTCATCATATCTTCTACTTTTGTAGTTTGGGGTCTTATTGTTACATATATGGTAAGTTTTTTATTATGGTGTAAGATGTGGATCAAGTTTCATATTTCTTCATGTTGATGTCCGATTCATCATTTGTTGAGATGACAATCATTTCTTCATTGTCCTTATATCTGTGTAAAAAGTAAACTGGTCTTATGGGTGTAGATCTTTGAGCTCTTAATTCTAGTTCATGATTTTTACATCCATCCTTCCATCAGTAGCACACTGTTCTATTACTACGCCTTGAAAGTAACACTTGAAATCAAGTAGAGCCCTCCAAGTTTGTTCTATTTTAAGATTATTTTGGCACTTCTTTTTCTTTTCCTTTTATGTATAAATTTGAGAATCAGATTATTGATTTCTACAAAATTCCTTTTAGGATTTTAATTGGAATTTCATGGAGCACCTAGGTCAGTTTTTCTCTTCCAGTACTGGAGACTGAACCAAGAGCCTTGTTTATGCTAAGCAAGGACTCTACCATTTATTTATGGTCCCCAAACTGATAGGTCAATTTTGACGGAATTCGTATCTTAATAATATTAAGTCTTCGACCCATGAATACAGAATATTTCTCCACTTATTTCAGTCATATTTCTTTCATTACTGTTTGGTATGTTTCATCATGCTGATCTTCCACTTTAGATTTTAGTCAATGTATTTCATTTTCAGTGTTCTTGTAAATGGTACTTTAAATCTTTTCATTTTCTAGTCATTTGTTGCTAGTGAATAGAAATTCAATTAATTGAATTTACCTTGCATCCTGTGACCTTGCTGAATGCATTTACTGTACTAGTACTACAGACTTTCAGAAAATAGACTCTTCAGTATTTTCCTCATTGTGTTGTCTCTGAATCAAGAGTTTTGTTTATCACCAAACTACATTTATATATATAGCAGTATAATTTTTCATTATAAGTTACAATGCTTATTATTATTTATTGTTTTTGCTTTATTCCACTGCTAAGGTCTCCAGTATGATGTTGAACACAAGTGGTATGTAGTAAGAGTGAGCATCTTTGCAACGTGCCTTCTTTGTGATGCTGGGAGTTGGAACTAGGACCTCTTATGTGCTGACCCTGCACACTCCTGCTTACCTACATCCCCAGCCCCTTTACATTATTCTTAGGAGAAAGTTTTCAGTCTTTTACCACAAAATATGATCTTATTAACAGGATTTTCATAATTACCCTTTATCAGTTTGAGAGTTTCCCTTCCATTCCTGTTTTGTGGAGAGTTTTTATAATGAATTGAAGTTGAATTTTTAAAAAATTACCTTTTTTATTCTTCTGTTGAAATGTTCATCCCACCCCACTGCCCCTGGTTAATCAAATTACATTAATTGATTCTTCAGTGTTGAACCAATTTTGCATTCCAAGAACAACTTTCCAAATTTTGTCACGTTTTCTTCTATGTATTGCTGGATTTAGACTGTTAGTATTTTGCTGTGGATTTTTGTGTCTGTGTTTATGAGGGATAAGGATTTGAAGGATTTTTTTTTGTATGTTTATTTCTGGTTTGGATATTTGGGTTGGCCTCATAGAAATAGGTTGGGAAATATTTTGTTCTCTTCAATTTTCTGGAAGAATTTGTAAGAAATTATATGATTTCTTCCTAAATGTTTTGTAGAATTCACCACTGAAGCCATGTAGGCCTAGAGTTCTTTTGTTGGAAGATTTCACATGACAAATTCAATTTCTTAGAGAGATATATATGTGATTAGATTATCTATTTTCTCCTTACTGAGCCTTGGAAGTTTGTGTATTCTAATTCATGTAATGTCAATTGACAGTCAATATTTTGCTTAAAATATTTTCTTATACTTTCAGCATCTAAGATTTATAGTACATGATTTTTCATTCTTGATACTGGTAATCTGCATTTTCTCTTTTCTCGGTTAGCCAAGCTAGGGCTTTACACATTTTCTCTTTCTTTCCAAAGAACCAATTTTAGGTTTGATTGATTTTTCTCTACGTTTTTTATTTTTAATTTCATTGATTTCTGCTCCTTATTATTTGCTTCTATTTGCTTTTGAAAAATCTATCATTTCTTAAGGTGATAGCTAAGATAATTAATTTGATACCTTTCTAATATGCATATTTAATGTTATCAGTTTTCCTCTAAGCATTGCTTTTAATTGAATCCTACAGCTTAATAAGTTGTGTGTTCATTTCAGTGTAAATCAAAATATTTTAATTGTTCTTCTGTCTTTTTTTTTTCCTACAGGTTATTTAGAAATGTACTAATTTCTAAGTAGTTCAGGATATCCTAAATATCCTCTTATGGGATTCTAGTTTGATTCTTCCATGGTCAGAAAACATACATGACATGATAGAAAATATGGTGAATAGTTAAACTTTTAAACAGTACTGTAAAAGGCATATTGCCCCTAACCCCCTCCAAGTCTTCCCCCATACTGAAACACACTTACCCATCATCCTTGCCACCTTCTGAAGTGCTTCTAGGAGTTCCTCTTCCATGAATGTCTTTGTTGTGCTGCTGTGGCTGGCTCAAGTGTCCTGAATCCACTAAACACATTCACCTTTCGTGGTCATTCTAACCTTGGAGAAGAGCCAGAAGTCACATGTTACCAGATCTGCTACGTTACCATCATGTTTATACAAGTCTGCCTTTCCATCGGATGGCACTTGCCGGTAGCATGTGCCACATTTTTTATGCTACCTCAAAAAGATACTCATGCAAGAGGGCGTGCAGAACTGATCCAGAAAATGTCAAGAACTGTGGGATGAGTGTATTCAAAGTGGGAAAGGGGGTATTTTGAAAGAGATTAATGGCAATATGTCTTTTACCGTAAGACATTTTGAAAGGGTAAACGTTCACCATTTATTTTGATTGGCGCCTGTATTGTATGTGATTGCATTTCTTTAAAATTTGTTGGGGACCGCTGTATTTCCTAGAATGTAATTTGACTTGGTCTGTGTCCCATATGTACTTGAAAAAATGTGTACTTTGTGTTGTGTGTTTTATAATTACTACTTATGTTTGATGTAGAAAAGCCTTTTTAAAAAAATCTCCTTGGGGCAGCTGTTACTTCTTACCTTCTTGTAAAAGATTGGGAGATGTAGCAGACCAGTTAGCTGTCTGGGTTCACTGTCCATGGTGACCATTTTATGCCCAAGGTGAGAGAGGATTTTAAGGAAGGACTTTAAAGGAGAAAAATAGAGAAAAAATGTAAAATCTTATGGTATTTTCTTTCTTTCTTTTGTGGGGAGTGTGGAATAATGCATTTGCTCAATTGAAAGTATATGCCAGATTCCAGATACCATGTGGATTTTCTCCAGGAAGTTAGTATGAAAGTCAGGTTGGGATCCACAGTTGGTGAAACCACTTGATTCCATTGGTTTCTGATTTCTACAGAAATCCTCTGCAGTGGCTGAAAAGTAGATTCAGTGAGGATGTCATAGGAATCACCAAGCATATCCCTTCCAAGTATTTGATGTTCACAGTGATCTCTGTTTTCCTCTGAGAGGTAATATTTCTTTGACTGCTAAAGGAGGAGTTCTGGTATCCTTCTCTGGGTCCTGATGACCATAAGTGGCACTTAACCCATGCCTTAGCCTGTGAAGGGGTTGTGCCTGGTACCAGTAACATCATACATAAACTGAAAATAGCCTCAAGATGGGCTTGCCATTGTTGGCTTCAATCATAACTCCATCTCTGAATCTTTTCAGACCTCATTCTGTGGGGCAGACCATAGTGACAGTCAAGGTTCCTAAGATTCCAATAATTAGCAGTAACTTGGATCTAGT
Source organism: Chinchilla lanigera (assembly GCF_000276665.1). Taxonomy (NCBI): domain Eukaryota; kingdom Metazoa; phylum Chordata; class Mammalia; order Rodentia; family Chinchillidae; genus Chinchilla; species Chinchilla lanigera. The sequence continues at coordinate 632,398 of NW_004955445.1, forward strand.
ATCCAGTAGACTAAAGACTTAGGTATGTTCTTTATCTCAGGGCACATTTGGAGGGAGGTGAGGAAGAAGAGCAGCTCTTTGTCACTGTTTGTGTGGATCTCAAGGCTCCCTAGCATCTATTTTATTGTACAGACTCAGAATCTGTGAAGTAACTGAGCACAGGGAATTACATAAGAAGTCCTGACTTAGTTGTGTCTTGATTTTCTTATGCTAAAAACTAACTCCACTAGGCCTTGATTTGTATTTTATTTTTATATTTTATGGTCACCTACAAAAGGTGACCTGTCACTTTAATTCTGGAGAACAATCTAATTAATTAACTGCGGCCGAAGATCTTCCAGGCATTACACCATTTTGTGAAACCTAGTAACTATGCCTGCCTTGTTGCCCATCATGATAATTAGGCCCATTTTGCTTCTGGCAGGTAACGGGGGCCACCAGAACCAAGCCAGCCTGGACTGTTCACATCAGTGAGACCAGTGAGGTCTCTGTCTGCAGTATCCCTGGGATAGGAGAACAGCCAATAAAAGAACACCATCTCCCACCAATCTACTTCTCCAGGTACAGGTAAGCAGAGAGCCTGCTGGGACTGGTGGGAGACCCATCATGCGGGTAGGAGTTGAGTAAGTAGGAAACTCAGGACCGTTCTAGTGCAGCATTCCTGTCTCCGGGAGTCTTTGAATTCTTTCCTGTATCTTATGCCAAAGTGTTTCTGGCTTTGCCATGTCATTTTGCACAGAGCAGCATTCAGAACATGGGCCAAAACAGCAGACTGCTAAAGCAGCTGCCCACACCTCCTGAAAAAATGCTTCCAGATCAACAACTTCATCCCAGTGGGAAGCCAGCTCTACCTGTACGCCAAGGGCCCCCAGCTCCAATCACACAGATGCCCTCTGTGCCTGTGCAAGCTACCAATTCCTGCTGTTCTCTCCAGGCGTAATTCTTCATTCACCCACCCTGCTGATGGCTGTCATTCCCAGGACTTGTGGAATTTGGATTCTGGTCACCAGCCAAGCACAGATTGGGGTAGCAGGGCGTGAGAGAAGGGTTCACTTCCCTGAAGGGAAGGGACTGTGCCTTAGGGGAGAAGCACACAAGGAGTGTTTCAGAGTGGCGGGGCTGGAGGTCCTCAGAATATTTCTGGATGTTTTCATCTCATCAGGCTTGCCTTCTGCCTTAACCATGGCTCTCACTCTTGTTAAAGCAGACGGTGACTTCCACGGTTAACTCTGGAGCCACCTGAACCAGGCCAGCCTGGGCTCCTCACGTATCTGGTTGATCAGTTGTAGGGTGAGTCTCAGATGGGGTTGGTTATCTGCAGTCTTAGATCTGCTTATTACCAGTTACAGAGTTTTTGAAAACTTAGTTCCAGGAATGCTTTGAAATTGTGTTTTCTTCCTTGAGGCAGATATTTTGAAGTTTAGGCCATGAAATCTTTGGTTTTAAGTAAGGTACTAGTAACAGAAGGAAGCATTTTATTTCTGTTTCTCATCCCCTTTTAATAGGCCTCTGGATAAGGTTAAGGGAAAAGACAGGATTTATATGTAGTGTGCCACTTTTTAAAATTCAGATCCAGTTTGCATATCATACTTTATTTGGTCTTTCTGAGATAAGGTTTCACTACGCAGTTCAGGCTGGCCTTGAACTCACTTTGTAGCCCAGGCTGGCCTTGAACTCACAGTGATCCTCCTGCCTGAGCCTAACAAGTGGTAGGATTATGGGTGTGCGCCCCCATGCCCCGGCACATATCACACATTTTTAAAGCACACGGTTCAGTGGTTTTATTATATTCACAAGGTTGTACAACCATCACCATTATCTAGCTTTGAAACATTTGCATCTCTCAAAAACGGAATCTCATCAGCAGTCACTTCCCATTCCTCCCTCCTACCACTAATCTGCTTTGTGTCCCCGTGGCTTGGCCCATTCAGGGCATTTCATATAAAGGAAATTATACAATATGTTTCCTTTTGTACTTGGCTTTGTTCACCGAGTGTAATGTTTTCAGGGTTTTTTCATATTGTGATGAAAAATGCTATTTACTTTTATAGTTGACTGGTATTTAATTGCATGTATATGCCACACTTTACGTATGCATTCACCAGTTAATGGACATTTGAGTGGTTTCTACTTTTTAAGTATTACAAATTATATGAACATTAGTGTACAGAGTTCTGTATATTTTTTGTTTTCCTTTCTCCAGTGATATAAATGGTGGTGACAGTCTGGGTCATGTGCTAAGTGGCTACACCATTTCACATTCCCCCAGCAGTGCAGGAAGGTTCCAATTTCCCCATATCCTTGGCAACTTTTGTTATGTCCACCTTTGATTATAGCCGTGCTGGTAACACAAAGGGGAGTGTGCTGCCTTTTAGGTAAACATGAAGGGGAGAGAGGAAGTATCTATTTGTAATTCCTTATATGCACATGGAATAAGTTGAAAGATTATAGAAGCGACTGATGGCATTGGTTTCCTCCAGAGAAAGAAGCTGAGTAGTTGGTGGTAAGCACAGGAGAGAGATGCTACCCTGCTCTGCTTATTAAGTTTTAGACCATGTACAAGTATTACATTTACAAACGAATTAATACTAGCTTAAAATAAAAAGTACAGGGGCAACCCACTTTCCGGGCCCCCTTCTGTCCCTCTCAGACAGAAGCTTTATTTCTCTCAATAAATTCTTCCTCCTCTTAAAAAAAACCCAAAAAACAAAAAATCCAATTTCTTTAAGTATTGAATGTCTATCAAGTTTAAGTAGGAAGATTAAAACTAACCAAGTTAATGTTTTAACATCTTTACCTTTTTTCTTTCAGTAAGCAGTGTTTTAAATTATTTTTCTCCTTTACATGTACAAATAAATTGACATATATTAGTTGTACTTTTGCCTATATTTTTGCAAGCACACAATAGCCATGTGACCAGCACTCGCCTACTTATCAAGGCAGTTTCATTAAGCAGCTGGGAGTAAGATGCAATAGCTTTCTTGTCCCTCTTTCCATGTGTTTTCCCAGCTCAACACAAAGTTATTTTCAGTGGTTTCAATAAACTGAGGTTAGAGGAGCCTAAGATGAAATTACAGTCACCTACCTTCCCATTCTTCATGGGACCAGGTGAGGCAGATGGCTTGCTGCGCTGCTGTCTAGAGAAAAGGAAAAGAATTTCAGTGGGAACCACTTTGCCTAGAGACACACTGTGATGATTTAGACTTTGCTGTCAGGACATCGGCCTTATCAAGAAATATTATCAATAAAAATCTTCAAACTTACAATTATACATTATGTGAAAATAGGCATTTCCATATATTCCTCTGCATCCCTTTTTAAAAGACATCTAACAAAAATCTTCATACATAATGTCAAGTTCATATATATTTTTAAAAATAATTTGGATTCTTAAAAATCTTTCTGACTTCAGGCACTGAATAACTGGTCACTGTGTCATTGAGGACTAAGTGTATCCATGCCGTATCTGTTGTCATCTGTGATGAATACATGGCCGTTTAATTTATTTTTTATTTTCTTATTCTGGTCTCCATTTCACTAAGGTTTTTTTTGTGTTGTTTTGTTTTCTGGTACCGAGAATCGAACTCACAATCTTGCACTTGCCAGGCAGGCGCTGTGCCACTGAGCTAAATCCCCAGTCCCATGGTCTCCATTTCATATTCTCAGTTTTGAGTATTCTTTTTTTTTTTTTGGTTTTTCTCCGGACCCGGGAACCGAACTCACGACCTTGTGCTTGCCAGGCAGGCGCTTTGCCACTGAGCTAAATCCCCAGCCCCTAGTTTTGAGTATTCTTTCTTGTTCTTGTCTATCATTTTTATATTTAAGCTACATGATTGTATTTATGTAACCTGAAAGTGGTCTGAAATATCTTGTGAATTAAGTCAAAGAATAAATAAGCAAGTAGATCCATAGGTTTGCAACAATTTATGAGCAACAATTTATGAGCAATTTTGACCAACTTATTTTAAAAATAAATACTTGAAAAAATTGAAATACTAGATGCTGATACATAGTTTTGAGAATTAAAATGATTTTGAATACTGTAAAAATAAAAATAAAAAGTACACTTGTTGATGTATAAACTGGTTCGGCTAACTATAGCCTGTAGACTAAATCTGGCCTGCCACCTGTTTCTGGATAGCCTCTGAACTAAGAGTAGTTTTTACATTTTTAAATGATTAAAAAATAAAAAGAATATTTGTAGTACATGAAGTGCGTATACATATATAAAACTCAGATTTCTGTACCCATAAATAAACTTTGATTGGCATACAGCATCCTCACTTGTTTACATGCATTCTATGGTTGCTTTGTGCTGTGTACAATGGCAAAGGTAAGGAAGCACAGCAGGGACTGCAGGTGGCAGAATGATTGCTTTAAACTGGTACTTGATACAATGGAAATCACACCTACTCAGTTATAATCTGACATCATTTTTAGTGCCACCCAGGTCACCACATTGCAACTTAAAAAAAAATAAAGATTATGAGTACATATCATTTATGTTAAAATAAGGAAAGACGAAAGTGGACTTTGAGTGTCATGCTTATAAGGTGGTGAGTGCGAATTATTTTATTACCAATTTATGTGACAGAACTGTGCCTATTGTGCAGTGTTATAATAGGTATGTTAAGAGGATATAAGATACACCAACACTACAGATCATATCATAGCAGAATTTCTTACAAAAACTAAAGATGGCATAGAATCGCCTACCAAAGTAGGTTATGAGGTGGTTCACTGGCTACCCAAAAAGAAAGCTGTTCATAAATGACTTGGTGAGGTGATATATGATTGCAACAGCTAGATGAATGTGTACAGAAAATTAATGTGTTTATGAATGCTAGCCTTGCATTGAGAATAGTGACCTGAAGAATTTAGGACATTGGGAGTCATTTAAAAAAAAAAAAAAAAAAGACCAATGTTGATGTTCAGTTGTTCATTTGAGAAGTTAATCCCTGATTCTGAAGTCTAGGCTAAGAGCTGGGTATGGTGGAGCGTACCTATAATCCCAACTACTCAGGAGGCTAAGGTTAGGAGGATTGAAAGTTTGAGACGAGCCTGAACAACTTTGCAAGATCCTGGAGAGGGACAGAGATCATATCATGGCAGGATTTCTCATAAAAACTCAAGATGACATAGAATCTCCTACCAAAATAGGTTATGAGGTGGTGAGGAAGGGAGAGAGAAAGAGAAGGTAGAGGAGAGAGAGGGTGGAGAGAGAGAGAAGGCGGAGAGGGGGGTGGCTGGGATGTAGCGCAGTGGCAGAGCACTTGCAAGGGAGGTCTGGGTCCAGTCCTCAGTACTGCCCCCCTCAAGTCCAGGCTAAAGAATTGGCCTCTATTAATAGTCTGCATGGAGTAACTACAGGTGAGACTATTTTCAAAGAAACTGAAGAACTGGGTAGAGTGGTCCATCTGTAGTTCTAGTGCTCAGGATACTGAGACAGGAGGATTGACTGAGCCCAAGAGTTCAAGACCAGCCTGGGCAATACAGTAAAAGTCCATCTCAAAAACAAAACAAAACAAAACAAGACAAAGCAAAGCAAAACACACTGAAAAGTCATTAATTCAGTAAATTTGAATTGAAGTCTACTAAAATATGTTACCACTGATATACATAAAGTACATATGGATGTAGAATACGCTTTGCTGTGCTAATACTTAAAACTTGTAGAAAGAGAAAGGGCTTAAGGGACATGGTCATTCATTGTATTTTAATTTTAATTTTATTAGTACGTGTTTGTAGTTCATGCAGTTTACAGTCCTCTTGTGGGAGTGTTTATATGCACATAACACAGCTCATTTGTCTTTTTATTTTAATTCCACTGTCCCTTCCCTCCATCCTCCTTCAAGTCCCCTATCCTGATTTTCCTTCTTGTTGATATTACTGATCTAAGTTCATGTTATGGTGTATAATGTTTATGTTAATTGAAGTTATTAGGTTCCTGTACATGGCATATCTTTATTCTACTTATTTCTCCTTCCCCTCCTCCTTACCTTTGTGCCTTTTCCCTAGGACCACTTTCCTATTGCAAGAGATCCATGTCCTTGTCCCCTTCTATCCATCCTTACTACTCTCTTTGTACTTCACTCAAATGAGAGATACCGTAGGGTATTTAAGCCTGTGTGTCTAGTTTACTTCACTCAGCATTGTATTTTCCAAGTGCCTCCATTTTCCTGCAAACATCTCAAAGCTGTCATCCTTTGTAGCAGATAGTATTCCATTATATTATTATTTTCTTTATCCAGTTATCTGTTGATGGGTATACAGGCTATTTCTTGGATTTAGGTATTACGAGTTGTGCTGCTATAAACGTTGGTCTGCGTATATCACCATATTTGATGTCTTAAGCTCTTTGGGGAAGATACCTAGCAGGGGGATGGCTGGGTCATATGAAATTTCTAATTTCAGTTCTTTGAGAAATCTCCATACTGATTTCCATATTTGTACTGGTGTATACATTCCCACCAACAGTGAAGGAGTGTTCCTTTTCCAACACGCTAGCATTTGTTATTGTTTGATTTCTTAATAATTGCCACTCTTTCTGGAATAAAATGGACTCTTAGCATTGTTTTATTTTGCATTTCTCTAATGGCCAGAGATGTTGATTTTTCATATATTTGTTGACCATTTGTATTTCTTCATCTATGAAGTGGCTGTTCATTTCTCTTGCCCATTTCTTGACGGGGTCTTAATTTTAGGAGCTTTAATTTTTTGTTAGTTCTTTGTATATTCTAGATATTAGTCTTCTGTCTAAGACGTACCTGGCAAAATTTTTTTCTCATTCTGTAGGTTGTCTCTCCACTCTGCTGATTGATTCTTTTATACTGTACAGAAGTTTTTTTAGTCTGAGGTAGTTCCATTTATTGATTCTTGCTGTTATTTTTTGTGCAATTGAGGTTCTGTTTAGAAAACTCTTCCCTACACCTATGTCAAGTGTTTAACTATTTTATCTTCTAGTAGGTTAAATGGTTTTATTTTAGTGTTTAGATCTTTGATCCATTTTGATTGTAATTTAGTATATGGTGAGAGGTAAGGGTCCAGTTTCAATCTTCTGCACACAGATTTTCCAGCACCACTTGTTGAATACGCTATCCTTTCTCCAGCATATGCTTTTGGTCCCTCTGTCAAACATCGAATAGCTGAATGTGTCTGGGAAAGTTTCTGTATTCCCAGTTTTGTCCCACTGATCCATGTATTTGTTTTGATTCCAGTACCATGCCATTTGTCTCACTGTTATTTTATAATATAGCTTGAAGTCAGATATTGTCATGCCTCCTGCTTTGCTTTTGTTGTCCAGAATTATTTTTTCTATTTTGGGTCTCTTCTGGCCCATATGAGTTTTAGGAGTGTTTTTTGTAGATCTGTAAACTATGCTGTTGGTATTTTGGTTGGGATTGCATTGCACCTGTGTAACAGTTTGGGGAGTATGGCCATTTTTGACACTATTGATTCTGCCTATCAGCAGGGGGATATCTTTGCATTTTCTGATGTCCTCTTCAATCTCCTTTTTCAGAGGACTGTATTTTTCTTTGTAGAGGTCTTTCACTTCCTTGGTTCAGTTAATTTCTAGATATTTCATTTTTCTTGAAGCTACTG
>NW_004955445.1:640099-665675 GCF_000276665.1 Chinchilla lanigera
TTTTTTTTTGGTTTTTCTCCGGTACCGGGAACCGAACTCACGACCTTGCACTTGCCAGGCAGGCGCTTTTGCCGCTGAGCTAAATCCCCAGCCCCTGAGTGGTATTATTTTCATAATTTCCTTTCACCCCATTCGTTATTGGTATACACAAATGGTAATGATTTTTGTGTGTTCATCTTGTATCCTGCTACATTGCTGAAGTTCATTCTCTTTTGAAGTTCATTATTAATTCTGAGAGGTTTTTGGTGGAGTTTTTTGGGTCTTCTATTTAGAATATCCTGTCATCTGCAAGTAATGATAATTTGAGTTTTTCTTTTCCTATATATATCCCTTTATTTCTTTCTTTTGCCTAATTTCTCTAGCTAATGTTTCAAATACTATGTTGGGTAGAGGAGGTGATAGTGGACATCCTTATCTTGTTCTTGATTTTAGGGGGAATGTTTTTGTTTTCACCCTTTTAGTATGATCCTGGCTATTGGTTTGTCATAGATAACCTTTATCATATTCAGATATGGTCCTTCTATACCTGTTTTCATCAGGGTTTTTTATCATGAAGCAGTGTTGGCTTTTGTCGAGAACCTTCTCTACATCTATTGATATGACCATTCATGTTTTTGAGCTTGCTTTTGCTTATGTGATGTATTACAATTATTGTCTTATGTATGTTGAGCCATCCTTGCATCTCTGGGCTGAAACCTACTTGATCATGTTGTACAATTTTTTTTTTTTTGTATACTGGGGATTGAACTCAGGGCCTTGTCCATGCTAGAGAAGCACTTTACCACTGAGCTACATCCCCAGCCCTGATCTTTTTGATAATGTGCTGCATTCTGTTTGCTAATATCTTTTTGAGAATTTTTGCATCTGTCCTCACTGAGGTTGGCCTATAGTTTGCTTTTCCTTTGTTTGTTTTTGAATTTTTGAGACGGGTTCTCACTATGGAGTTCAGACTGTTCTTGAAACTCACTATATAGCTGTCCTCCTGCCTGACCCTCCCAAGTGCTGCAATTACGGGCACGCACCACCATGCCTGGCTTAGTTTTCTTTTTTAGTTGGATCTTTATCCAGTTTTGGGATCAGGGTGATACTGGCTTCCATAAAGGAGTTTGGGAACACTCCATCCCTTTCAATGTCTTTGAAGACCTTGAGGAGTATTGGTGATATTACATTCTTAAAGGTTTTGTAGAATTTAACAACGAATCCATCAGGTCCTGGGCTTTTTTTAGTTGGTAGATTGTTTATTACTGTGTCAGTTTCATTGTTTGTTATTGAACTGTTAATCACGTTTATGTCTTCTTGGTTAGTTTGGTAATTTTTATGTGTCTAGGAATCTGTCCATTTCTTCCAAATTTGCTAATTTGTTGGAATATAATTTTTGATGTAGCTGTTATCTTCTGGATCTTCAGTGACTCTTGTCATTTCGAGTTACATTGACGTAAGTCTTTTTTCTCTTTTTCCTGGTGAGTCTGACTAGGAGCTTATCTATTTTATGTATTCTTTCAAAGAACCAGCTCTTTGATTTGTTGATTTTTTTTAAACTTGTTTTTAGTCTCAGTTTCATTGATTGCACTCTCATTTTTATAACTTCCCTCCTTAATTTTGGTTTGAGGCTGGTTTGTTGTTATTTCTCAAGTATTTTAAGATTTCATATAAGGCTGTCTATTTGAGCTTGCTCTGTTTTCCTAATGTGAGCATCGATTGTGAAGAATTTCTTTTCTTAGAACTGCTTCTATAGTGTCCCAGAGGTTTTAAGTTGTACCACCACTGTCACTAGCTTCCAGTAATTTTTTTTATTTCTCCTGTGATCCATCGGTTGTTTAGGAGTACACTGTTAATTTTCTAGGAGCTTTTTTGCCTTTTCCGAAATTTCTTATTGTTAATTGCACAGTGCTCTGATAGTATGCATTAGGTAATTTCTTTTTTTTATACTTACTTAAGTAGGCTGTGTGGACTAGTATGTGATCTGTTTTGGAAAAAGTACCATAAGCTGCTGAAAAGAATGTATGCTGTGTTGTAGAAGGGTAGAGTACTCTGTATCCATATGTTGAAGGTGTGGTTCCGCTCTGAAATTTCTTTATTGGTTTTTTGTTTGGTTGATCTATCTCTTTGCGAAAGTAAGGTGTTAAAATCCCCTGCTGTGATTTATTAATGTTTATTTGATCTTTTAATTCAGCAGTTTTTGTTCTGTGAAGGTAAGTGCTCCAATGTTTGGTGCATATATATTTATCAGTGTCATTTTTGCTTGTTGGATTGTTCCCTCAACTAGTATGTAGTGATCTTGTCTCTTCTAATCAGTTTTAGCTTCAAGTTTACCATACCTGATATCAGAATGGCTACCTGTGCTTGTTTTCAGGATCCTGGTGCATGAAATGTCATTTTCCATCCTTTAATTTTTAGTCTATTAATATCTTTTTACATTAGATGAGTTTCTTGAATAAAACAGATTTTTGGATTGTTTTTTGATCTAGTCTGCCTGTCTGTATGTTTTAATTGGAGAGTTGAGGCCATTAACATTGAGAGATACTACTGAGATGTGTTAGTTATTTACTATCATTGCCACCTTTATCGTTCGGTGAATCCTTTGTTTTTCTTTTTCTCATGGGTTTTTTGTTGCTGTTTATTCATTGACCTCACTAGTTTCCTCTGTGTTTTCAGCTGGGTCTGAGTCATTGTTCCTGTTGAGAGTATTAAGTATTTTTTTAAGAGGTGATTTAGTATTCATATATCTTCTGATCTGGTCTTTTTCAAGGAAATACCGTATTTCTCCATCTATTTAGCAGGATAGCTTTGCTGGGTAAGTTAATCTGGGTTAAAAGTTATTTGTTCTTAGGTCTTGAAATACCTTACTCCAAGCTCTTCTGGCCTTTAGGGTTTATATTGAGAAGTGTGCTATGATTCTAATCGGCTTACTGTTTTGGGGAGTACCAGGCATCGAATTCATGACCTCACACTTGCCAAGCAGGCGCTGTGCCCCTGAGCATACCCCTGGCCTTGGCTTACTTTTATTTGTGATTGTTTACTTTTCTCTGGCTGCTTTTAAAATTCTGGCTTTATTTTAATTTTGCTGGGTATCTGGTAATTTAATAAGGATATGGTTTGCTGAGCTTTTTTCATCATTTTGTTTTTACTTGTATTTAAGTTCTTTTCTTATATTTGGGAAATTTTCTTCTGTGATTTCTCTAAGCATGTGGGTGAATCCACCTGTGCTATCTTGTAGTTTTTCTCTAACCCTGATTAGCCTTAGATTGGGGACTAGGGAACTAGAGTTTTTCTCTAACTCCAATTAGCCTTAGATTAGATTGGACACTAGAGAAGTAAGGAGAGTTTGTGGCTTATATGGGGGTTTTGAGTAGGATGTTGCCTCCCTGTGAATAATTTTCAGCTTTGTATGTTCAGTGCTAGTATTTACTCCTTCTGTTATTTAGTTTAAGTGATTTTGACTCTGTCACTGTGTTTTGCCAAAAGAGTTACTTCCATTTATAACATCATCCACAGACCGGATCTTACAACACCTCTATAGGATGGTCCTGGCCGTTACCCGCCTTTGTTTATGCTCTGTGCACATGATACAGCTTATCCTTTGTGGTTGCTCTGCAGTGAGGTAGATGAGGTGGGGTGGGAGAACGGGACGTGTTGGTGAGGAGTGTTGGACACTAAGGGGACCCTTGAAGGGGGAATAGTGGTAGATAAGAAGAAAAGTTTGATGTGGAGTCTGATTGTATTGGGGTACTTTTAGTGGGTTGAAGTTAGCACTCAGAGCTTCCAGAGGATATTTTGTGGGGGCAAGGGCGAGATAGGGGAGAAAGGGTGTTCACTGTGTGGTTGAGGAAAGCTATGGGCTGTCAGAGCCTGCTGGTAGTGAGTACAGGAAGCTGGGTACGAGATGGAAGGCAAAGGCCGGCGATGGGGAGGATCCAGGAATAACGCCAGGGAAGACAGGAGTGACGTGAGGGAGCTAAATATGGGGAATTTTAAAACTTGGGGGGAAGAGTTCTATATGTTTGGAAAAAGAATAAGGAAATACGTTAGTAATATTGTCTCGGGGGATTGAGGTGGAGAGCTGGGATGAGGGAGAGAACCTAGACACCTACTGAATCAGAACCAGTGAAAGCACAAATACACAAAAGTAACAACCTAGTAAACACAGGAAACCATAAAGACATAGCATAACCCCACACCACTAAATAAACCAAGAGGGCTGGGCATGTAGCTCAGCAGCACAGCGCTGGCCTGGCAAACACGAGGTCGTGAGTTTAATCCCAGTACCAAAAAAAACCCAACATTAAATAAACCAAGAAACATACAAAAACTTAAACCTAAAAGATACCCAGTGGAAACACAGGTTAATATTTCTGTGACACAGAGCATCTGGGATTCCCGAGCAGCTTCTGTGCCGGAGATTCTGAGTGCTGACACCCCAGTAGCCCCTCTGACCCCTCCACCACAACGCTGAGGCTGACTCAGACTCAGGCCTGCTTCCCGCCAGGTTGCAGGACTTCTTGCAGAATCTCTTCTAGTCTGAGATCTTGGGTTAGGGATTCTTATCTCCCTCACTGTGGCTGTGATGGTGGATTCAACAGACAGGTTCATTGGCACAGAACTGTTCACTGAGTCAGGACTATTTCTATGCAGTCACTCAGCTGCGGCAGCGACAGGCTAATCTGTTAGCGTGGCCTGTCCAGGCTAGTTGAGACATGACTACCATGGGACCCTGTTTGGGTCTCCCTTTAGCCTAGAGAAGAAGTCCAGGCGATGGCTATCTCTCCTCTAATAGCGAAAAGTAGCGTTCAGCGGTAATTTTATAGAACCAGTTATCTAAAGCTCAGGGGCTGGCGATCGGGTAATGCAGGGGGGCGGGCAGGGGAGAGAAGAGAAAAAAGGAAAAAAATCTGTTACTTTTATTTATATATTTTTGAGTCCACTCTGTGCTATGGGAAGGAGGAAATCGGTGGGAAGGGTGTGTTATATCGTTGATAATGGAGAAAATTGGATACAAAATCGGTAGTGAGAAATGGGGATGGGAAAAGATTCCATGACGGATGTAAATATTAGAGAGAAGTTAAAAGCAGACATATGAGAGTGGGGAGAGGAAAAAAAAGAAAAATTGAGAGTGAATGAGACACATGAGAAAGAAGTCAGGCAAAGAGATGCCGATAAAAGTAGGAGGGATGTAAAGGGACGGGGGAGGGGTCCCTTTCTTTCCCCCCGGTAAACTACGTCTGGGGCAGAAAAGGCCCGAGGAGGAGAAGCACACACACACACTCAGAAAAGGAGGGTAAAGTAATGGAATACAAGTGTGGGGAAAATATACAGGAGGAGGAAAACAGCAAAGAATTTTTAAACAGGAAAATAAAAAAGGAAGAAGTAAAGAATAACAAGAGCAAGTTTTGCGGTGTTCCTGGCGTGGCTCTTCTCTGCCTGGGGTTAAGGAGGTCGCTCCGGCCGGAGGCCTCGGCTCTGCGGCGGTCTCAGGCGCCGGCCGGCCAGCGCGGTGGCCTCAGCGGGACTCCCCAGCCTGCTGGTCCCGGGGAGCTTGGCAGAGTGAATCGCCGAGGGGCTGCTCCGGGATGCAGGCTCACGCTCTTGGCCTTCCCTCCCTTCGGGGCGCCCGCCAGCTCCTGCTCCGCGACCGTGGCTGCGGGCGCTGGTCTGCGGTCACCCGGCCGCTGTGCGCCGTGGAGGCCGCGCCGCGTCCTGCGTTTCCCTCGGTGGTTCCAACTGACTGCACTCCCGTCCCAGTGCAGCTCTCCGGTTCCCCATGGCAAATGCGTCGTTCCTTTTCCGTTGCCTCCCACGGTGGCTACTCAGCTGCTGAGGCAGCACTGCGTCCCTCCTCCGTGCGATAGCCTTTCCTTCCGTATCCCTTAATCCTGTTTCTTCTCCTCTGTCAGGTCCGCTCGCGGTGCCCGAGTAACCTCCACTCACAGGGATTCCTCTCCAGGCTCAGACACTGTCCTGGAGAAGCTGAGTTGGTGTCACTCTGCTCCGCCGTTTGGGGACTCGGCTTCCTCACTTTTGTCGTTGCCTTGTTGATAGGTGGTACTTTGAAGGAATGATTTGCGTATATCAAGTATACAATGGACAAGTGCTATTAACAGTGAACCTTGCTCTGACAGACTTACTCCTGAGCTCCGTGAGTTCTACTCAGAAATCAAAGATAAATACGTTGAATTGTCGCACCACATGGAAATGTGAAGCCTTGTCAAAATTTTGAAGTTCTATTATAATGCTTTGCACTCAGGGTCAAGATTTAAGTTTTTCTGAACAAAAAGAACCTTGTAACCACTCTTGTAAAATAATGAGCGGCTTTGGGAGTTAGATCTCACTGTGGACTGAAAGTGTTCCTTCGTGCGTTCAAGTTAACAGCAAAAGGCAGAGTGGTTCTTATGTGCACAATTATATTGTGGTAAAGTCGTTTTTACTTTACTAATATTGAGTCACAAGTCGTTCTGTGCAGCTTTATATACTTCCTGTCAAAGACTGAAACCAAAGGAAGATCTCCAGCCAGGCACAGTGGTGCTTACCTGTAATTCAGCTGCTTGGGAGGCTGAGGCAGGAGGATCACAGCTTTGTGACAGCTGGGTAACTTAGTGAGACTCTGTCTCAGAACTTAAAAATAGCTCAGTGGTACAACACTGCTGGGTTCAATTCGAAGGGGAAGAGGAAGACGTTGAGGAGGAAGAGGAGGAGCAGGAGGAAGGGGGAGAGGAAAAAGTTCATCTCTTTTCCTATTCAAATATCCAGTGAAATTATATTTGGAGCTCAAAGTACAAGTGAAGCAGTGATTTCTAGAACTTTATATAAAGTACATATATATATATATATGTACCAGGAATCGAACTCAGGACCTTGTGCTTGCCAGGCAGGCACTTGTGCTGCTGAACTATATCCCCAGCTCCTAAAACTTGTTATATGTTGAAAGGAAATTTACATCCTGCCATCTATTTAACTGTGCAATGGAGAAGTTTCCACATACTCTTCAATTCAAACTGATTAATACGTAATGGAATGATAGGCTAAAACAAATATCATGAATAGACTAATAGGATCTTATCAATGCCTTGAATGTGATGTGTCTTCTCAACTAAAATATCATGCTTATGTACAGATATCAGTATTGGTAGTACCTATTTTTGTGAGAAGACATTTTAGCCTGGGACAGCACCAGCCTGGCAAGTGCAAGGCCCTGAGTTCAGTTCCTGGTACCAAAAAAAAAAAAGAGAAGACATTTTTAAAAAGTGAAATACATAGTATCTCATTACAGATGACCATTAATAGATACAAATTTTCAGTTGATTATGACAAGTAATGTTGATCCACAATTAAGGAAAATCTTATCTCACCCAGAAGAATTCCATTCACTTCATTGGTAGAACTGTGTCTATAACCAAAAACTCACATTATTATATTTTGAATTTTGTCAATTAAAATTTTGTGAGATCCATTCTTTTTCTTTTATTACTTACATAAATCCTTGCATTTTCCCTGAAATCCTGAAATATTTACTGTCAAGCACTTTTTCACAAAGTTTACTGAGGTGGTATTAGTGAAAATGACAGGAGAGAACTTTAAGATGTCTCCCATCCATCACTGTCATGAATGTATTTATTATGTACCACAAACATACACTAATAAAAAAGAGTTCTGTCCTCCAGAAAAGCAGTGAGAAATCTAGCAAAAATTGTCAACATTTTTAGATTTCTAGAAGTTAACCCAAGGCTTTCTTTTTTTAACCCAAGGCTTATAGCCATCAGGCAAGCATTTATTTAAGGAAAATGGCTGAATCTCGATAAAAAAAAAAAAAGTAATGGCCTCTGTGGTATTTTAATGTGTCCTGTTTTCATTTTCCTCTCTTCTGCTTCACTGCGGGTTTGAAAACCAGCAGCTTGTGATCCGAGTGAAAACCAGAGGCCTGGGCATCAGCAGGGAAGGAGAGGTGGGGTTGGGGCTTCTTCAGAACGTCCTTGCCAGAGAACAGCCATTGTCCGACCTGTCTGGCTCCCTGGGAGAACTCACTTGAAAAGTTCAGTTTGCCCTGACTTGGGAACTTGCCTAGTATAAAAATACTTTTCCTCGAGGGCATTTCTTAATACAGAGGCCATTGTTACACTTGACTGCTGTATGAAGCAGTGGATAATGGCTTGAAAGGAAAAACTCACTTTTTTACAATTAAGTTTATTGGTATATTTTAGGTATACATAGTGATCACGTTCGTTATAGGGAATTTGTACCCGCACATGCTATAACTTGACTCTTGTTTTCCCATCCCCTTACTCTTCCTTCAGCCCCTCTTTTGTCCTTATTTTAAAAAACTTTATTACCATTTTTCCCCATTTTTTTCTTTTCCTTTCCTTCCTTTCCCCCTCCCTAGTTCTTCTTCCCACTTGAGCATTTTCTTTGAAAGGAAAAGTTACAGAAATACTATGTAAAGCTATAGAGGCTTTGAAAAGTGTGTGCTCAGAAATGACACGAGGGGCTCTTTGCTGTGATTTGTGACTCCCCATGAGGTTCCGTGCCGGAGGAATTGAAGCCTAAGACAGAACTGTCAACGTTTCCTGCTCAATTGCCAAAGGCATGCCTCAGCAGACACACAGAGCCCCCTCATAAAGACAGGGAGGCTGGTTGATCATAAGAATTTAAGAAATCTCTTTATAATAATGAGCTGACTGTTAGACTAACCTAGCAGAGACTTAGTGGCCATATGCATGTCCAAAAAAAATAAAAAATGCACACTTTACGGAATTCGTTCAGAAAAATAACTAACAAGTAACACCATGAAAAAGCAACAACAATAAAGAGCCACATCCACAGATCCTGGGAAAAGAATCAGCTTTTCAAAATTGCTACATTAAGCTACTTTAAATGGCTAGTTTTCCTAAAACATTATATGAGATATGCAAGGACAGAGGAAACTATAATCCATACACAGGAACAAGAGGCAGTGAGTAGAAACCTGCCCTGGAAATGCCTATAAAAATCCCTCTCCCTGGCAAGCGCAAGGTCGTGAGTTCAGTTCCCGGTACCGGAGAAAAAAAAAAAAAAAAAAAAAAAAAAAAAAATCCCTCTCAACATTAACAGGGTTTTTTCCAGAAACGGATGGGCTGATCCTAAAATTTATATGGAAATGCAGGGGACCAGCATGGTGAAAGCAGTCCTGGAAAAGAACAAAATTGCACTCATACTTTCTAATTTCAAAGGTTATTACAAAGCTACACTAATAAAGGCTGTGATACTCACTTGGGGATACATCAGTGGAATGTAACTGACAGCTCAAAAGTAATCCCACTTATTTATGGTCAACTGATTTTTGACAAGGGTGCTAAGGCAATTGGAAAATAACAGTCTTTTCCAAAACCTGATTGTAATGGTGATATCCATCCCTGAAGGAATGAAAGTGGTTCTTTACCTCACATACACATCAGAATTAACTCAAAATTGATCAAAGACCTGCAAAAAGGTACAGAGGTAAAACTACACAATTCTTAGAAGCAAGTATAAAAATAAGTTGTTGTGACCTTGGGTTAGGCAATCATTTCTTAGATATGATACATAAAATGCAAGCAAGCAAAGAAAAGCTGCACTTGGTAAAAATTTAAAACTTTAGTGTTTCAGAAGAGTATGAGGAAAGTGAAGATGCAACCTATAAAAAGGGACAAAACATATGCAGATCATATTTGAGAAAGGTCTATTATGTAGAATTAATAAAGAACTCTTTTTTTTTTCCTCCGGTACCGGGAACCAAACTCACGACCTTGTGCTTGCCAGGCAGGTGCTTTGCCGCTAAGCTAAATCCCCAGCCCTAATAAAGAACTCTCGTAACTCAATAATAAAAAGAAAAATGGCCAGTTTAAAGATGAGCAGTGGCCCTAGGGGTGCGGCCCAGTGGTAGAGCACTTGCCTAGCATGTGGGAGGCCCTGACTTTGATCCCGAGTGCTGAAAAAGAAATGGGCAAAAGCCTAGGTAGATACTGCCCTAAAGCCAATAAATGGCCAGCAACGCACGAAAAGATGTTCAGCATCACTAGTTATTAGGAAATGCAAATGAAAAGCAATGAGACACCACTTTTACCAACTAGGATGGCTGTAATAAAAAGACAGTAACAAGCGCTTCAAGGATGCAGAGAGATCGGAATCATCAGACGTTACTGGTGGGCATGTAAATGGAGCAGTCACTTTGAGAAATGGTTTGGCAGTTACTCAAAAAGTTAAATACAAGTTAGCATATATCCTAGCTTTAGGCCCAAGGAAAATGAAACTACATGTCTGCACAAAAACTTACGCACAAATGTTCATAACAGGACCACAGTCTGATCAATGGATAAAAATGTGACATATACTGTCAAATGTGACAGTATTATTCAATTAAAAGAATAAAAGTACTAGCATAAGTTACAGTATGGGCAACTTTAAGAATATTATCCATAGTAAAAGGGATGAATGACAAAAATGGCATATTGTATGGTTTCATTTATGTGAAATGGAAATGTCCAGAATAGACAAATTCGCAAAGACAGAAAGTTCAGTACTCTGCCTGTGGCTGGGAGAGGGCAGAAATGGTGACGACTGCCAGCAGGGACAGATTTCTTTTGAGGGATGATGACAGTGTTCTAGTATTAGATGGTAGTGGTGCTTGCACAGATTTGTGAATGCAAAAAAAAACCAACTCACTGAAGTGTACACTTTAGGAGCATGAGTTCTATATACGAGTGCTATCTCAGTTTTTAAGATGTATTTACTGGCACTTGGTGGATAGCAGCAATTTCCCGGTCTGTCAGAGCTTGCAAGTTGGTTACAGGTGACCTCAGATGATTTAAAGAGAAAAATTGGAGCCGTTTGTGTCCAGTGCTGCTGGCTTGCCCTCCTCCACTGGGCATGAACGTCTGCTGTTTCTCCTAGTCCTAACTGACAATTTCTACTTTTTGCCTTTCCTTGAGGTTCTAGTCCATGATTTCCACTCACTGTTATCAATGTCAATCAATTATTATACACATATCATCTTTACCAGAAAGAGGATTTGAGCTGAATTCTTGGAAGGATAACAGGATATGGGTAACTTCCTCTCAGAAGGAAGAGTTGACAGGCAGATGCCAAAGGGGACAGAACTAAGAAGCTTTGCAGTCTCACGAAGAAGAATCTACAGATGTTCTCAGTGAAATGCCTCAAGAACAATTGTTCTTTGCTGTATGTGACTGGGTCCACATACCTAGGAAAACAGGCAAGAAAAACAAAATAAGCAGGAATACATGAAACTAAAAAGCTTCTGGCTGGGCATGGTGGCACACGCTTGTAATCCCTGCACTTGGAGGCAGAGGCAAGAGGTTCACCGTGAGTCCTAGGCCAACCTGAGCCAAATGGAGAGTTCAAGGCCAGTCTGAACTACACCGTGAGACCCTGTCTCAAAAAACCAAAGCCAAACACAAAAAACCTAAAAAGCTTCTACATAGCAAAAGAAAAGATCAACAGAGTGAAATTTCCACCTACAGAATGGGAGGGAAAATCTGGAAACTATACATTTACTAAAGGGCTAAATATCAAGACTTTGTAAGAAACCCAATCAACTCAATTGCAAAAACTTTTTTTACATGGGCACTAGAACTTAACAGACATTTCTCAAAAGAAGACATACACATGATCAACAGTCCCCTAAAAAATGCTCAGCATTGCTAATCATCAGAGAAAGGCAAATCAAACCACAGTGAGATACCAGCCCATTCTGATTAGAATGGCTATTATTTTAAAAATGGCAAAGATAACAAGTGCTGACTTGTGGGGACGAGAATCCTTGTGTGCTGGTGATAGGAATGTTACGATAGTTCAGTAGGTATGGAAAATAGGATGGAAGTTCTTCAATAAGTTAAAAATAGGACTGGGGCAAGCTCCAGCGGTAGAGCATTTGCCTCAAATGCATGAGGTGCCAGGTTCAATCCTTAGCACTACAAAAACAATTTTTAAATAGTAAAACTAAAGCCACTGTATAATCCAGTAATCCCAAAGGAAACGAAATCAGTATATCATAGAGATATCTGCACTCCATACTACCCAAGAAGTGGGATCAAACCAAGTGTCCCTCAAGTGGATAAATGGACAAAGAAAATGTACATACATACACAGAGTTATGCTGTCCATCCCAACTCCTGCAGCACCGTGGATGGAACTGGAGGACAGTATGGTGCTCGAAATAAGCCGGGCGCCCAGCGACACACACTGCGTGGCCTCACTTGTAATTAGAATCTCAAAAAATTGATCTTACAGACGTTGAAAGCAGAACCGTCGTTGCCAGTGGCCGGCAAGAGGGCTGGGGAGGGAGAGACGGGAAAAGATAGCTCAGTGGGTTCCAAGTTACAGCTAGATTGAAGAAAGAAATCTTGCCATTCTGTTGCATAGCAGCACAACTATAGATCATGATCATGTACTTTATATTTCAGAAAAAATATAGTCAAGGGGATTTTTAATGTTTTTCACAAAGGCATGCTAGACGCTTGAGGAGACAGACGTGCTTGCCCTGATTTGAACATTGCCCCATGTGTACATGTAATGAAACATCACATGTACTCCATACAGGTGTAGAACTATTGTGTGTCAATCAAAAAATAAAAGCAGAAAGGAAGAGATGTAATATACTGTGGGATGCAGTTATATTGTATAGTATAAATATATAAATAATAATAATTTATTGAATTCTAAATTATGATATAACCATGTTAGAAGAATAAGAAGTGATTTGGGGAGAGAAGTAGAAAAAAGTGCCAGGAAAAAAATAAGCCAGCAAGAGGCTTTTGAAATTAATTGCTTAAAATTTGCTGAATAAAAATTGTATTGTGGTTATGATATAAAATACAATATTTTGATACATGTATACATCATGGTATGCTAGATGAAGCTAACAGGTCTGTTACTTCACATACTTACTATTTTGTGGTAGGGACACTTTTTGGGGGCATTGACACAGAGTCTCAGTATGTAGTTCAGGCTGGACTTACACTCATTATGTGGCACAGGTTGGCCATGAACTTGCAGTGATCCTCCTGCCTCAGCCTCCAGAGTGCTGGGATTACGAGTGTGTGCCACTATGCTTGGCAGTAACACTTAAAATTACTTTTCTTTTGAGACAAGGCCTCTTTATGTAGTCTAGCTGGCCTTTAATTTACTATGTAGCTCAGGCTGGCCTCTTACTTGCAAGATCCTCCTGCCTCAGCCTCCAAAGTGCTGGGATTACAGGTGTGTGTCACCATGATTGGTTTAAGTTATAGTCACTATTTGTACAATAGATCCCCCAAATTCATTCTTGCTGCCTAACTGAAATTTTGTACACATTAGCCTCTGCTCCAATCCCTGGTAACTACCATTCTACTTTGTTTCCATGAGACCACCTATTTTAGATTCCACATCTGAGTAAGATCATGCGATGTCTGTCTTTCTGAGCCTGGCTTAATTCACTTAACGTCCCCCAGTTCCATCCATGGTATTGCAAGTGTCCGGACTTCACTCTTTTTATGGTAAATAGTACTCCATTGTGTTTATATGCCGCATTTTCTCTATCCATTCATCAGCTGATGGACGCTTAGGGTAATTTCATTTCTTGGGTATTATGAATGATGCCACAGTACACATGGGAGTACAAACGTCTCTTTGACATACTGATTTCATTTCCTTTTGTGTGTATACCCAGTATAAGATTGCTGGATTATATATTGGGTTTATTTTTAATTTAATAAATTTCCATACTGTTTTCCATAATGACTGTACTATCTTAGCATCCCCACCAACAGGATTCCTTCTCCACATGCTTGTCAGTACTTGTTATCTTTGGCCTTTTGCTGACAACCATTCTAACCAGAACAAGGTGGTATTGTGTGGTTTTGATTTACTTTCTCTGATGATTGGTGATCCCAAGCATTTTTTCATGTACTTATTGGCCGTTTGTGTGTGAAATGTTTATTAAAGGCCAGTGCCCATTTTTGAATTAGATTATTTACTCTTTTGGTGTTGAGTTGTTAGAGTTTCCTACATATCCTAGATATTTCCCTTAAGCACATGTATGGTTTGTACATACATTCCCCTATTCTGTGGGCTGTCTTTTCATTCTGTGGTTTCTTTTGCTGTACAGAAACTTTAAAATTATTATATCTTTGAACTATGTTCTAGTGTAGATACTTGAATTTTTAAAGGTGTTTCTTAGGCCACTTTTAAAAGAAGTTGTCAACACTTTTTTGTAGTCAAATCATATTCATCCAGGACCAACTGTTTTCCAGAAAAAATAGACTGTTAGCACCAAAATGAAGCTTTTTTTCCTCTCTAGTGTTTATAACCCTTCTGGGGGAAAGAAGGACCCTGAATCTGTCGTCTCTCTGATGTCCTGGAACCTGGTCACATCCTTCACTATTCCGTTCTGGCACCAAGGGTGTCATACTTTAATAATTCCCCAACATCTCATTTGCATTTCCCCAATAGCTAAAGATGTGGAACAGTTTTGATATACTTATTGACCATTGTGCTTCTTTTGAGAAGTGCCTATTCAGTTCATTTGCCCATGTTTTGATTGGGTCATTTTTGAGTTTTTGTATGTTCTAGATTTTAGTCCTTATGTTGGAAGAATAGCTAGCAAAACTATCCTGCCTTACTGTAGGCTGACTTTTCACTCTGTTGCTTGTTTCCTTTGCTGTGAAAAGTTTTTAATTTGATGTAATTCCATTCATGGGTTATTCATATTCTTTTCCATACTATTAGAATTCTATTCAGGAGCACTTGCTTATGCCCATAGCTTCAGGTATTTCCCTTATGTTGCCTTGCAGCAGTTTCAAAGTTTCTGTTTTTATATCTAGGTCTTGGATCCATTTTTATTTTGTTTTAGCATAAGTTGAGAACTAGGGTCTAGTTTCAATCTTCGGCAAGCACATGTCCAGTTTTTCCAGCACTATTTGGTGAAGAGGCTGTTTTCCAATGTATGTTTTTGGTCCCTTTGTCAAAAATCAGACAGCTGTAGGTATGGGGTTGTTTCTGTGTTTTTTCTTTGGCCTACATGTCTGTTTTTGTGCCTGTAGCACGTTTTTTTTGTTGCTGTAGGTTTGTAGTGTAACTTAAAATCTGGTATTACGATACCTTCAGATTTGCTTTTTTTTTTAACAACTCATGGTTGTTTTGGCTATTCTGGGTCTCTCCTGATTCCTTATCAATTTTAGAATTATTTTTTCTAGTTCTGTGGAGAATGTTAATATTTTATTAGGGATTACATTAAATCTATAGATTGCTTTCAGTAATACAGACATTTTAGCAATGTTTATTCTGCCAATCCAAGAACAAGGGGTGTTTTTCCATTTTCTAATGTTATCTTCAACTTGTTTTGTAAGCATTCCATAATTTCTTTATAGAGGCCTTTACCTTCTCAGTTAGGTTGGTTTCTAGGTGTTTGATATTTTTGGAAGCTATTATGAATGGAATTGTTTTTTTTTCTCTGTGGATTCATTATTGGTATACAGGAATGCTATCAGTTTCCAATTTCAAATCTTCATACGCTTTTTGTTGATTATTGTATGTGATATATGATCATGTTCTGATTTAATTCTTCTTTACACAGTTACCCAGTTTTCTAAACACTACCAAATCACTGTCCTTTCTTCATTGTGTTTTGTGTCATCTGACAAAAATCAGTTATCAAAATTGCATAGGTTTGTTTCTAAGCCCTCTATTTTGTTCCTTTGGTATGTGTATCAGCTTTTATGCCAGCATTATGCTGTTTTCATTACAATACTTTGATTACGATATTTTGCAGTAGATTTCAAAGACAGGTAATATGATTCCTCCAGATTTGCTTTTTTTGTTTAGAATTGCTTTAGGTATTTGCTATCCTTTGCAGTTCCATATACATTTTAGGATTGTTTTATCTATTTCTGTGGAAAAGGCATTGGAATTTTAAAAGCAATTTATATTGACCCTGTAGATCACTTTGGGTAGTGTGAACATTTTAACAATATTAATAATTCCGAATTGTGAATCTTCCATCTATTTGTATTTTTCAGTGTCTTGCATCAATGTTTTATAGTTTTCAGTGCAGATCTTTCAACTCTCTGATTATATTTATTTCTAAATATTTATTTTGTAGCTCTTACAAATGGGATTTTCTTTTCCCAGTATAGAAACACAAATTATTAATCCAGAAGAGATAGCATACATCTGTAATCCTAATACCCAGGAAGCTGCTGTAAAAAGATTGCTGTGATTGTGTAGCCTGGGCTACATAATTCAAGGCCAGACTGAGATACGTAGCAAGACCTTGTTTCAAAGAACAAACAAAAAACACTAATTATTTTTGTATGTTGATTTTATATCCTGCAATTTAACTGAATTTATTCATTTGTTATGGCTTGTATTTATTTTTTCTTTTTAATTTTATTTTGTTGTCTTTTTTTTTTTGAGACAAGGTCTCGCTATGCAGTTCAGGCTGGTCTTGAACTCACAATGATCCTCCTACCTCAGCCTCCCAAGTGCTGGGATTATAGGCATGCACCACCACACCCAGCTTGGCTTGTGTTTAGATGTCCCCACAAGGCCTCATGTGGTCATAGGTGGGGCTTTTCAGGGTTGGCTGAATCTAGAGTGTGTGACACTGGAGTTGATTCATGGTGCAATGCTAGGATCAAGGGCACTAGGATTAAGGGTGTGAGTGCTACCACCCTAAGTACCCTGGGTGAGATATGAGAGCTAGAAAGAGCCGTGGTCATTCCTCTTGCTTGCTTTGCTACCTTCTGCCCACCATGAACTGTTTCTCCTTTGTGATGCCTGTGTGCCGTATGACCCTGCCTTGGAGCCAGCTGATGAGGGACTGAAATCTCTATAAACTGTGAGCTAAATAAACCTTTCCTCCTTTAACTTTGACTATTGGGTATTTTGTCAAAGCAATGAGAAAAGTAACCAAGGCACAGTTATAACAGTTTGTTGATGGAGTTTTGAAGGTTTTCTATGTATAACACTGTGTTGTCCACAGAGCCAATTCAGTGTCTTCTTTTCCAGTTTGGTTACCTGTAGCTTCTTTTCCTTCCCTATCTGTTGTGCCTGGGATGTCCAGTCTTCTGTTGAATGGCAGCAGTGAGAAGGGGCATCCTCAGTATGATTTGCTGTGGGCTCCCGATACATGGCTTTTATTGTGTTCAGATACTTCATTCTATACTGAATTTGTTGAGAGTTTTATATGAAAAGATGTTAACTTTGTCAATTTCTGTTTCTGCGTTAAATGATCACATGGTCTTTTATCCTTTATTTCATTAATGTGGTATATAGCACAGTCACTGATTTGTGGTCATTTGATCTGTGATCATTTGATTCTTGCCTTTCAAGGATAAACCCAACTTGATAATGCTGACTGATCTTAGTAAGATGCTGTTGAATTCGGTTTGCTTATATTTTGTTGAATATTTTTATATACAGATTCCTCAAATATATTTGGCCTGTAATTTTCCTTTCTTATAATGTTCCTCTAGCTTTTGTTCTCAGTGTGATGCTAGCCTCATAAAATAAATTTTAAAATTTCCTCTCCCTACAGTATTTTGGAAGAATTGACAAAGATTGGCATTAGGTTTTCTTTTCTTTTGTAGAATTCAGCTGTGGTGCTACTGGGTCCTCGCTTTTGCTTTGATGGCAGACTTGCTGATTCAATCTCCTGAGTATCGAAGTGTTTATATTTTCCATTTCCTTTTTTTTTTCATTATTTAGAGAATACTTTGGTAATTGAACCCATGTAGATAATCTGTTACATATTTAATACAGTGCATTACTCCTGTACAAATGAGAAAAAATTAAATTTAATGTCTCTAGACCAATATGGCTGTTAATTTCTATACAATGCCAACTCAACACAAAAATTGGGATAATGTCTTCCAAAGTTGACAGCACAGTAAGACTTTCCAAAACTTCAAATCATATATATATATGTGTGTGTAAAAAAAAAAATACACACACATACCCCCACACACACACACAGTATGATCAGCATCAATAGCAGCAACAGCTTTTCCAGACTCTCTAGTCATCTGAACAAAATTATAGAGGCATCCAGCATATTCCATTAAAAAGAGAGAAAGAGAATTTTAAAAAATAAACCAGAAAACAGCAAAGTTCTGTTACTGTTATGGTACTGTAACCATTTTTTTATTAGCTTCTCATATATTTTCCATTTCTTCCCCCAAGATGAATGTATTTAATATGCATTACAAACATATACTAATAACAATAAAAATTTAAAAGAGTTATCAAAAAAGATTTTCTATTTCTTCATGACTCAGTCTCAGTAGCCTTTGTGTTTTAGAAATAGTTCCATGTCTTAGAGGTTATCCAGTTTGATAGTATAAGGCTGGGCATGGTGGTGCACACCTGTAATCCTAGCACTTGGGAGGCTGAGGCAGGAGGATCGCCTCAAGTTCAAGGTCAATCTGGGCTAGATAGTGAGTTCAAGGCCAGCCTGGACTACATAGTGAGCCCTGTCTCAAACAACAAAAACACAAAATAATTTGATAATATATAAATATTTATAGTAGGCTCTTTCAATCCTTTGTATTTTTGCGGTGTTCCATGGGATGGATTCTCTTGATTTCTGCTTTATTTGAGTCTTCTGTCTTTTTTCATAGTCTTGCTAAAGGTTTGTTGATTTTATTTGTTTTTATTTATAAAAAGTGTAGCTTTCAGTATCATGGGCTTTTAAAATTGTTTTTCTAGTCTACTTTGTTCATTTCTGTCCTGATCTTTATTATCCCCGCCTCCTACTAACATTGGGCTTAGCTTGGTCCCCTTTACCGGTTCCTTGAGTTGTAATGTTGGGTTGTTTATCTGGGATCTTTCTGAAGGCATCTACCCCTGCAGACCTCACTGTCACAGCTGCCTGCGTCCCCTAAGTTTTGGGTTGTTGTGCTTCCGTTTTCATCTGTCTCAAGATATTTTTTTTCCAGATATTTAAAAAATACTTTCTTTGACCCACTGGTTGGTTGTTCAGGAGCATGTTTCATTCCCAAATATTTGTAAGTTTGCTGAAATTCCTCCTTTTATTGATTTCTGCTTTTATGTAATTATAGCTGGAAAACATACTTGATGTGATTCAATCTGCTTGCATTTGTTAAGATTGTTTTGTATCCTAACATGTGATCTCTTCTGGAGAAAGTTCTGGGTGTACTTGAAAAGAATGTGTTTTCTGCTGCTGGTGGATGGAATGTTCTGTGTATGTCTGTTAGGTGGGGCTCTTTAAATATTGATGTGAGTAAGCTTGTAATAGATTGCAGGACATCAAGACTAATGTTACTATGATACTAAATAGGTTAGAATTAATAATCACAGTAAGAATGCTAATGGAAGTGCAATGGGCCACAGTGGAAGGATGCTAGGGAATCAGTGTATTACTTTGAAAACTAGTACATGTGGAGGGAGAACCAAGCATTTCTTTTGCTTTTCTTCTATTACTCCTACATTTAAGTTACCAAATATGCATAAAAATAAGCATCTTTTAAAAGAAATAGTTTAATTAAAGCATGGAAAGGGAATGTTAAAACTGGATTTGACCATTTTTCAGCCCTTAATGAAGTAATGAATGTACACATCAAACCTCCTGGGTTGTTTACAAGAAATAGAGAGAGAGGGGGAGAGAGAGAAAGATAGCACAAGAAAGACATGGTACTTTTTCAGATGCAAGCACAGAGCGCTGTCCTTGAAGTTATCTGGTCAAAAAAATCTAACTTAAATCCAATGAAACCTGTAGGTCCAACTACCCATTTTCAAGGAACATAGAGGACAAAGACACACACTACCACTCAGAAAATCAAGACTGTCGGAAACAAATTGCTCCATGGGAAAAAAGAAGGGAAGTGGAGGGAGACTACAAACTCTGAGAACTGGAAGTCATGTCAAGGGGTTTTTTTAGTTCATGTTTGCAGTGTGCATTGTTTACGCTCCTTGCACGGAGCACAGAATACATGTTAAGTCCTTGTTCCACTTCCTTCCCTCCACCTCTGGCTCTTGACTCCCTTCCTTTTGAAAAGATCTATCTCCCTACTTCCTATTATCTTGTATTTTTTTTAGTGCTAGAAAAGTATTTAGGAGACGATGAAAAATTTAAAAAATGGGCCAGTGACTGGTTAGTTGATGATATTAAAGGACATGTTGACACTCCCAGGTATGACAGTGCATGGTAATATTTAAAAGAGTGCTTATCTTCTAGAGATAAACACAGTTTTCTGGGGGAGAGAGTCCAACATACTAGGCTCTTACTGGTAGTGATACTGTGGTTTTGGAGGCTCATTAGGATTGCCACAAACAGAGAAGTGGAAATCCTTCAACAAACAAGCAGGAAACTCTGTGATGCCAGCAACACTCCCATGGCCTGATATTTTTCTACCAGTTTACCTTAAAGTCCGGCTTCAGTGGTCAAATGGTCAAACTCACAGTGCAAACAGCCATGGCTTAACACCGTGTATTAGCTGCACAGCAGTATTACCATCCATCTGATCTCCCTTCAGCCAGTTCCACATTGGAAGAATCAGCCATTTTAATTTCCTACTCCTGTTGTCAGCTGCTGTGGCCATAGAGGGTTGTGTAGGTTTCTCCAGGCAACTGTAGGAAAACACCACAGGCAGAGTGGATTGCAAACAACAGAAATATATTTCTCATAGCTCTGAGGTCCATTTTTCCCAGATGGCACCTCTCACACTACATCTGCATATGGTGGAAGGGGTTCCCCTTCACAAGGGTGCAAATCCTACTCATGAGGGCTTTGCCCTTAGGACTCACTTCTTAATACCATCACCTTGAGGTTAGAATGTCCACAGATAAATTTGTGACTGGGCAGACACAGACACTCAAACCATAGCAGGAGTCTTTGAATTGCAAACTTTCGAAACCTTATTCAAAGTGGATTAGTCAAAAGAGAGGATAACTTGTCACATAACTGGGGACCCAGGAGCTCACCTTACACATAACTGAAACCAGAGAGCACAGTCATAAGGATGCTACGTATCTCCCCTCCTCCCCTTGCTCCCTCCCCTCCTTCCTTGGCCAAAAGGCTCTCCCCAGGAGCTCTACTACGTTGCTAGTGGGAATGTAAACTTGTACAACCATTACAGAAATAACTGTGGAGATTCCTCAAAAAAAAAACTAAAAATAGAAATTTCATTTGACTCAGCTATTCCCCTTCTAGGTCTCTTTTCAAGAGTTCAGATCATCATATTACAGGCACACATGTTTACCCATGTTTACAGCAGCACGATTTATAATAGCTAGATCTGAGATCTTGGAAACAGGATCTATGTCCATCAACAGATGAATGGATAAGGAAAATGTATTTATACACAGTAGAATACTACTGCACCATAAAGAAGGATAAACTTGAGGCATCTGCAGATAAATGGATGCAATTTAAGAACATAACATTAGGTAAAATAAGTTGGACACACAAACTCAAATACTGTTTGTTTTATATGAGAATCACAAATAACAAAATAAAAAGATATATAGGAAATAAGTTAAAGTACAGAAATTACAAATTCCATTTTTTTTTTTTTTTTTTTTTGGTTTTTCTCCGGTACCGGGAACCAAACTCACGACCTTGCGCTTGCCAGGCAGGCGCTTTTGCCGCTGAGCTAAATCCCCAGCCCCAAATTCCATTGTTGTAAAAATATTTCAATATATATGCTAGTTGGTTTCATTTATAGTACTAGTTTACCTGAGTGGCTTACTCGTTTATTGAAAAAGATTTGTATTATTATCTTTTGGGTTTTTTTTTTTTTTTTTGGTAAGAATCTTTTCGGTTTGTATTTTATATTGTGGGTAACTACTTTGAAGATAAAGATACTTAGTATAATAATTATTGCTGTTCTCTTATTACTGGATTATAAAATTTTGTTTTTTCATAAAATAAAAAAAATAAGAAGGCCTTTCCGTTGCAGCAGAGAGGTGGCTGCCAGTGCCCTACAGTTGCCTGAATGTCCCAGGAGGCAGCCCAGGGGCTGCGTGGTATTCTGTTGAATGGGATTACCACACTGTATTTAACCAACCCTCTGTTAATGGGTATTTCGGAGGCAGGAGGGTCACAGTGAGTTTGAGGCCAGCCTGGACTATACAGCAACACCCCATTTTAAAAAACCAAAACCAAAACGAGAAAAGGGATATTTGCCACTTTTGAAATATTTCCGTATTCTGTAGGATTCTGTGATGAAAATCCTTGCACATTCGGCCTACAGCGCAGCGCTCTTTATCAGGTAAAATACCAGAAGTGAAAATGCCGAGCCAGCGCTTACACATTGCTCCTCCCCCCCCACGCTGATTTCCCTCCTTCGATGGCGCGAGAGTGGTTCATCATGCCAGGCATTCTTTCCATAATGCCTTCAGCCCGGTGCGCCATTATCCTCTGATCACATTGTTGCTGGAACCTGTCCCAGATGGCCCTGACTGTGCGTCACATCTACCCTTGGGAAGAAAAACCCTGACTTGACTTCCGGCAACTCCTGGTCACCAAGAGCAACCAAACCAGCTCCCCTCAACCCGTCCCTCTTTTCTGAGGTCCACACGTCTTCTTCTTTCTGCAAAGATGTTTCAGGCTTTTTAATCTCTCCTCAATCCCTGACTTTACTGCCCACCCACCCAGCTGCTGCAGGAGGAAAATGGAGGTCGTGACACGAATACTGGGATGTTCTGCCACTAAAGGCACATCCTGCCCAGTATCCCAAGCCTCCCCTACGCCACGCGACCCTGAAAGAGAGATCCTGCCTTTCCACGCTACTACTCGTGGTGCTTCTTTCATCTGCACATTCAGTGTCTCCCTCCTTCTTCCTGAGAATGTTACATGTGTTTTACCATGGTGGGGAGGGAGAGAGGGGGAAGAGGAGTGTCAGGGCAGCTGCATCTTTTCATGGCCCAGTGTCTAAGTCGTGTAGCCTTAAATCCGTCGCCCTTTGTTGGTCAGAGAAGCCAAGAAATGTCCAGTGCAGGGGCCGGGAGCAGACGCCGCTTCTCACTGCAGAGATGCACACTTCTAGATGGCCACAGCCGTCTGCTTCAAACTGTCTTCCTCCTTCCCCTTCCATAAGCTGTTTTCTTAGCTCCTTCCAACTCCATTTGCTTTGGCTTCTCATCTGCTCTAGTTAAACTCACAAATGATTGCTAGGTCAGTAAAGTGGATAGGTCAATTCCTTTTCAGTGTGTTTTTGTATGGAAGTGCACAAACGTATTCAAGAGTAGAGGAAAGTGTAGAATGAACCTCCATCCAACTTCAACAGTTATCAATGTTTGCAAGTCTTGTATCCTGTGTCTCTGTTTCCACTGCATATTTTTTGTACAAAATCTCATCTTTCTTGACCCCAATCTATACTGGCTTCTCTGGTATGGCTATTTTAATGTCCTCTATGAAGCCTCTAAATATCAGAGCACTACCTAAGTAAATAAATAAACAAACAAACAAACAAACATTAGAGCACCTCAGCCTTGACTTTCTCTCAATCACTTGTCTTACTTGTGCCCTTAATGTCAGTGAGGTCTATCACAGGTGCCTCCTGGAACAGAGAATGCCAGCACCCTCCCAGTGAACTCTGCTGGTGAACCATTGCCACCACCTCGATAGGGACACCACCCTGCCTGGCTTCCAGCCTTTGTAAGAGGAGGGTTTTTAAATACAATGTAATGAAGTATAATATCAACCCTAGAATTTAATGTGTAATATGTTGTTATGGCTTGTGTCTAGATGTCCTCCCGAAGCCTCACGCAGTCATAGATGGGCTTTTCAGAAGTGGCTGGATCTAGGGTGTGTGATGCTGGGATCAAGGATGCAATGCTAACATTAGGGTATGAGTGCTACCTACCTAAGGGTGGGTAGCCTGGGTATGATATAAGGGACAGAAAGAGGGTCATCGCTTGTCGCTTGCTCCTTGATGCCTTCTGCCTACTCTGCTTTGCCATAAACTGACGCTCCTCTGCCATGGAACTCTGCCGTGGAGCCAGCCAGCCATGAACTGAAAGCTCTACAAACTGTTAGCTAAATAATCCTTTCCTCCTTTGACTTTGGGGATTGGGTATTTTGTCTCAGCAATGAGAAAAGTAACTAAGACATATGTAGACATACCAATTTATACATAGGCAATTATAAAGGGTATGAAATATGCTGTATAAATATAAATATATAATAATATAAATATGACAGTTTATAATGAAATAAAAATTTAAGATATATTTAAATTATAAAATATCCAAGTGGTGGTATTATAGGTGTGTGCCACCATGCCCAACTATAAATTTGAAATATTTTTTGAAAAATTCAGCTAAGCATGGTGGGGCTTACCTGTAAGCTCAGTATTCTGGGAGGTGGAGGCAGGAGGATTACAAGTTCAAGTTCAATCTGGGCAATTTAGCAATTTAGACTTTGTCTCAAAATAAAAAATTTCTAAAAAGACTGGTAGTGTAGTTTAGTTCAAATGCCCTGGGTTCAGTCCATAGCACTTCAAAATAAAAAATAAAATGAAAATTTATTTTAAATAATGTAAAAAATATAAGTACAGAAGCATAAAGTACTTAATTTTCCCACTGAGATCAAGAATAACTCAAGTATGTCCATTTTCACTACTTCCCCTCAACATAGCAAAAGTCCTAATTAGAGCAAGGAGACAAGAGAAATGTATATATAAAAAGCATCCAATTGTAAAGGAGGAAGTAAATTATCCCTGTTTGCAGACAGTATGATCTTATAAATAGAAAACCTCAAAGACTCCACCAAAAAACCGTTATAACTGATACACAAATTTAATAAAGTTGAAGGGTATAAAATCATGCAAAGTGCAATAGCATTCCTATATGCGAAAGTAGCTCTCTAAAAAAGAAATCAAGAAAAAATCCTATGTGCAATAGCTAAAAAAATTTTAACTAAGAAGGCAAAAAGTCTCTACACTGAAAACTATAAAACATTGATGAAAGAAGTTAAATAAGACGTGATAAGTGGAAACATATCTTACGTTCATAGATTGGAAGCATTAATATTGTTCAGATGTCCACACTCCCTAAAGCAATCTGTAGATTAAGTATCAAAGTCATTCTTCATGGAACTAGAAACAGCATCCTTAAAATTCATAGGAACCACAGAAGATCCTAAATAACCACAGTAATCATGAGCAAATAGAGCAACGTTGGAGACGTCACGCTGCCTGACTTCAGAATATACCTCAAAGCTACAAGTAACCAAAACAGCAAGATACTGCCATAAAAGTAGACACATGGACCAACAGAACAAAATACAGAGCTCCAAACTATGAGGTGTGATAGAAAAATACGGTGACTATTTAATGCTTTAAAAGTGTATTACAGTAAAGACACATTGCCATTCATCCCCCTTACAATCCTTCCCCTCACTTCAAGCACTCATCTCGTCATTCTTACCGCTTTCTGCAGCAGTTCTGAGTCCTCTTTTACAAGTGTCTCTAGTTGCTGTGCTGTGGCTGCCTTGGTGTCCTGAATTGATTAAAAACATTACCTCTCATGGTCATGTTGAGTTCACGGAAGAGCCAGAAGTCACGTGGGCCAGATATGTTGAATAAAGTGAATGAAGACATATCATATATATATA
>NW_004955445.1:665775-697682 GCF_000276665.1 Chinchilla lanigera
TTTTTTTGGTTTTTCTCCGGTACCGGGAACCGAACTCACGACCTTGCGCTTGCCAGGCAGGCGCTTTGCCGCTGAGCTAAATCCCCAGCCCCTGACATCGTATTTTTTTAACAAGCCTGCTTTTCCGTTGGATGGCACTTGGCAGCAGCGTTCGCAGTACTGCTCATACCTTGCAAAGACCCTCACAAAAGAGGACTTCCAGAATTGCTTCAGAAGTGGCAAGAATGATAGGATAATATTTTGCAGGGGATTAATGGCAATGTTTCTTTTACTGTAATAGACTTTTATAAATGTAAATATTCACAGCATATTTTGATTACTGTATATTTTGATGTGTGTAAATTCACACATCTACAGCTGGAAGGTTTTTTGTTTTGTGTTCCTATTGGTACATGTATGCAGTGCAGAGCGATTACACTCATTATGGGGAACTGGTACATGTACATAACACATGATAACTCTCTGTTCCCTTCTCTTTTTCTCCTTTCCCCCCTCTTCCATCTCAGTCCCTTTCCCTTTTGCAAAAGATCTGGCTCCCTGTTTTCTATTATCTATATTTTATTTTTCCCTTGAACTTATTTATACGTCAGATTTCTTATATAAGAGAAACCATACAATATTTTAGCTTGTGCATCTGATTTATTTCACTTAATATTATGGTGTCAAGGTGCATCCATTTTGCTACAAATGACTCAGATTTATCTTCATAGCACAGCAGTGCTCCATTGTGTGTAAATACTGCATTTCCTTTATCCGTTCATTTGTATGGACATACATGCTTTTTCCAAGATTTATCTGTTATGAGTTGTGCTACAGGTATGCATGTATCCTTGTAATACGCTGTCTTTGACTCTTTTAGGAAGATTCCTAGAAGGAAAATAGCTGGGTCCAATGACATTTCTATTTTTAGTTTATTGAGGAATCTCCATACTGATTTCCATAGTGATTGTACTAGTTTACATTCCCACCAACAATGTGGAAGGGCTCCTCCCCCACTCCACCAGCATTTGTTATTATGTGACTTCTTGATAATGATCCTTCTTCCTGGAGCAAGGATGTTGTTTTAATCTGCATTTCTCATATGGCCAGAAAAGTAGAACACTTTTTCCTTAGCCTTTGGTACTTCTTCTGAGAAGTATCTGTTCGCTTCAGTTGACCATAGTTTGATTGGGTCTTTTATTTGGGGGCATCTGATTTTTTTTTTTTAGTCCCTTATATAGTCTAGATATTAGTCCTCTGTTGAAGGTGTAGTGGGCAAAATTTTTCTCCCATTTTATAGATTGTCTCTTAATTCTATTCAGCCAACTTTTTGGTGAGAATACAATGGAGAAAGGACAGGCAGTCCAACAACAATGCTTGGAAAATCATACATCCACATGCAAAAAGAGACGAGGTCCCCTGTCTTACCATATTTAAAAATTAAATCAAAATGGTCTAAATATCTTACACCCAGAACTATGAAACTACCTTTAAAAAATGAGGAAGTGCTGCATGACACTGGACTGAGCAAGAATATTTTTTAGACAAAATTTCCAAAGCACAGGTAACAAAAGGAAAAACAGACAAATGGGAGTGCATTAAGCTAAAAACATTTTGACAGGAAGTTGTCAACAGAGTGAAGTGACAGCCTATGGAATAGGGGAAATATTTGCAAACAGTAACTGATAAGCTGTTAATATCTAGAATACATAAGGAACTCAATAGCAATAACCAACCATCCACTTTAAAGTGAGCACTAGACCTTAAGAGACATTTCTTGAAAGAAGCATACAAATGACTGATAGTACATTAGTTATCAGGAAAACGCCAATCAAAATCACAATGAGAGTACCACCTCCTCCAGCTAGAATGGTTATTGAAAAAGACAAAAGAACTACACCATTAACAATAGTCATTGTTGGGCCAGGGATATAGCTCATCAGTACAAGTACGTGCCTGGCAAGCACAAGGTCCTGAGTTCAATTCTGGGTACCAAAAACAAAACAATAGTTATGGTTTGTAATCAGTTTAAGTTGTCCAACAATGGAAGGATGGATAAAAAATGTGTGGTGTGTGTAAAGTGAAATACGATTCTGCTATAAAAAGGATAAAATCCTGTCATTTATCACAACAGGGATGAACCGGAGGACATCACGCGAAGTGAAATGAACAGGCCCTGAAGGACAAATACTGCGTGACCTCACTGTTATGTGGAATCCACAGAAGCTGATTTCAGAGAGAGAGGAAGAGTGGTGGCCAGAGACGAGGGAGGGACTGCGGAGCCAGCGGGAGGTGATCAAGGGCACGGCGTTAGACGCGAGGAATATGCTCGGATGTTTCTGCTGGACATACTTAACAGTGATGTATCTTTCCAGCTAGCTGGGAGAGAGAACTCTTAAATACTCTCACCACAAAAACGTGATAAATGCGCGGCGTGCTGGAGATGTTACTTGGCCTGATTTGATCATTACCCAATATGGATTTGTACTGGAACATAACGTGGAACCCTGTGAATGCGTAACATTATTTTGACTCAACTTAAAAATAAATAACTGTAATAATATGTCATGTATACTTTAATATTACCATACATGTGATTGTAGTACTTAAATATGGACTATATATGGTAATATAAATTATAGTATTAATGTGCCTTTATAATAAAGTAAAAATGCATATAGCATAAGTGGGATATAATTTAATATATAATATGTCTAATTATAATATACACTATATTATAGAATATATATGTGCTAATATTAATCTATAGGATAACATATATAGTATTAAAGCCTCTTACAGTGTGATGAGTAGTAAGGCACTCTGACAGATGAGTGTATACACAAACCCTCACTATAAAATGTTACTGGTAGGGTTGGCTAGAGAAGGAATATCGATACACTTAAGCAGTACCTGGCACACGGTAAGTACTCTATCAGTTAACTTTCATTATAATTACACAGTATGTGACTATTAAAATACTTAGAAAGTGCTCAGTATAAATGTTGTCATGGTATACTGAGTGAATTTAGGTGGGGTCCTAAGTTGTACAATCATGTTATCCATACTTACATTATTTCTGTTTTCTCATTTTTTAATTTCAAAGTTTTTATCTGATTGTACTAACCAGCACCTTCAGAACAAAAATAATAGTCGTGAAAATAATCAGTTTTCTGTCCCTGACTTCAAAAATATTAAGACTATGGCTGGCTGTTCCATCCATATGCACATAGGCAGACATACTAAGTGATGTTTTAAAAAGCACCACTTTATTTTTATTTTGCCAGAGTTTTAAAAAGGAAGGGACCCAGTACTTTTAAATACCTTTTCAGCACTGTGTTAGTCACTTTCCCATTACTGGGACAAAACGCCCACACCTACAAGTTACAGGAGAGGTTTAGATTGGCTCCCAGTCCATAGTCGGCTGGCTTCAAGACAAGGAAGCATGGCAGAGGGGTATCAAAGAGGAGAAACAGGCTACGATGTGGTGGGAGAAGCAGAGAGAGATCAAGTGAGGAGGAGGGACCTATTCCCTTCCAAGCCACACCCAGAGTCACCCACCTGTTCCCACCAGGCTTCACCTCCCAACAGCACACACAGTTATAAACCCATCAGAGCATTAATGCAGTGATGAGCATCATACACTCATGATCCAGTCATTTCCCCAAAGCCCCACCGATGAGCTCATGAGACTTTGGGGGCACATCTAGATAGGAGCCATAACAAGAACTAATCAAACTGCCAAATGTGCCTCAAGAGGATCACCAGTTCAAGCCCAGCCTGGACAACTTAGTGACTAAGTGAGACCTTGCTTTGAAATAAAATGTGAAACAAGGCCTGGGGACATAGCTCAGTGCAAAGTCCCTGAGTTTAGTTCCTAGAACTGAAAAAGCAAACAAATGAACAAACGAGGAGAGTGTCAAGCGTCAGGAGGAGACAGAAATATTCTAGGAAAAGCCAAGTGAGCAAGAAGAAAAGCCCAGTATGACAGCATTGTCACACATGGTACCAAGTTGTTGAATCAGCTTTGACAAATCTAACACGCAGTAGAGTACAATAGAAAACTTGTTAGATTTGCTTATATCAAGGGCATTAGTAGAAAATGATTCTCAAAACATGGATGGTTTTTAAACTCTTAGGAGGAAGATTTGGTTTCAGAAGATGCACAGAATTGTCTTGGGAAAAGCTGTCACCAGGATCAGAAATACGGAGTGGTGAATTCTGTCTGTCAAACTTCTCACTGCAAGGAAGTGACTAATTAGTCAAACTT
This sequence comes from Chinchilla lanigera, assembly GCF_000276665.1. NCBI lineage: Eukaryota > Metazoa > Chordata > Mammalia > Rodentia > Chinchillidae > Chinchilla > Chinchilla lanigera. Next base: position 670,025 of record NW_004955445.1, read on the forward strand.
TTACTGAAACTATCCAGGTGCAAAACAAAAAATTTTTATAGAGAAGAAATATAAGACTCAGTTTTTTCACATACTTGTGCTTTTGTGGGAACTGATTTCACTAAGATTGGAATAGGAGCTGAGTGATCTCGCATTGATTCAGGTGCACCCCGGGAACTCAGCTTCTCCTACTATTTAATAAAATAAAAGCCTTAAGGCAAATGATAAACTACTATTATAACTTGAATTTATTGCTGAAACTATTAGAAGAATATCCGAACCTCTATAAGAAGGTAATGGAAGTGTTTATTATAATTGTGGATGGAAGCAATCAGAGAATTCAGTATGGGGTAATTTCTCAATTGGCTGTACAATGAGGTATAATTTTATGGGTAAAGGTATAATGCTTTATTACCATATACTGTCACTGTAGATGTAACCTGTATTACCTGCTGGTTTTTACAGTTCCAGTTACTAATTAGGAAAAGGGCTTCTCTCATTTGTAAAATTCAGTCATTTCTGCATTCAATTCTTGATTTTAGAAGTAGGAACTGTATCTTACCTCTTCTAATCACAACGATTCTCTTCTCAGAGGTGAGAAAGTTTCCATTTTTTCTTCTTACAACACTGCACACCAGCAGTCTTGCTGCTCACTCAACTTCTACCATTTTCTGTTTCTTTGGTAGCTTTTTAAGGCCAATCTCTTTGTGACCTGGTACTAAAAACTTCTCCATTTAGAATTAAGGACACAGTTTTAGCACAAAATTAACCAGATGGAAAGTTTCTCAGACTTTGAGAGGCCAAGTTATTTCAATCACAAGAGGCATCAGAAAGCTTTTGTCATTCTGGATTCTACCACCAAAGGCTACTCAGTAACTGAGAAGATAAGACAAAACCAAGGAAGAAATACTGAGTGACCCAGACTCACCGAATGCAGTATGATTCTTAGTGGCCCTTCAGGTGTCTGCCGAACGCTGTGAAATCATAAAACCCTAAAGAACATAGTCGAGTCCAGGTAGCACGTTCTCCAAGGGTCCTGTTTGCTAATGATCCATAAAACTCTAAAGCAAGCACCAGAGAATCGGGTACTAAATGATGAGAAAACAAAAGCGTTCTTAACCTTTGCTCTCGGAGCTGTCTGGTGATCCCAGCCTGTGTATAATTTTCCATTTCTCAAAGTCTCTCTTCCCTGAAATCTGATTAATGGTGACTTTGTACTTTCTTGGGGGCTCCCAACCTTGGGACAGGATCACAATGTTTTTACCTTTTATTTATCTTTTCTTGGAAAAAGGAGAAGAGCTCATTCTTGCCTCTCCTTCAAGGATCCATATTTCTGGCATTAATCTCAGTTATTTTCGAGCTTGAGTTTTGTCTGTGGAGCAGTATGGGCTGTGTGTGAGGAAAATGCAGATACGAGGGAGCCAGCGAAGTCCCAGACTCACCTACACGGTCATCTGGATGGGTTATCAGTTTCAGGAGAAAGTGGTAGGAATACTCTTTGGTTGCCCCGGTGAGTTTATCCCACAATTCTTCATGGAGGGCTGGGTGTCCTGGGTACCACTCTGGGCTCTGCACGTACATCAGAACCTTGTATTCCAATTCTGACACCTACATCTTACCCTCATCTCACTTCCTACCTCTAACCCCACATCTCAGCTCCTTGCGGGAAAACCTATTCCCCCTACTTTGAAAAGGGAAGAATCTGATATGTGAGGTTGGGGATCTCTAAGTAACAACACATAACATTCCTTAATGACAGAAATCACATTTGTATCTCTAAACGTGCTGGAAACACGCTGTGGATACCCAGCACCTCGTCCTAGCAATACCCATGACCCACGTTCCATCTCTCCGCTCTTGGCACCCTTAATCTTGTTCACACATAGCCTCCCCGGAGGGATCTTTCCTACCTCTCCTTCCAAGGTGACAAGTGTTACCATCTCCGCCTGAGCTGGCTTTGGGTAGGTCTTGTGACCCCCTGAATTATCTCAATTATTTATATGGCCGCCATCTTACTGTCTCACATCTCCCTCTAGAATGAGAGGGTTTCTCTGTCCTGTTGCCACCCTGTCACTTAGCACAGTGCTTGCTGGGTGATGAGTGCCCCGTAAATACTCGCTGAATGGATAAAACACTCTGCTTTGACGAAGAGGGAACATTTTTGCTCTTAAATATATGTATATGTAAATTGCACCTAATAGATTTATGCAAAGCAGGCGCTAGAAGTCTGTGGTGATAAAAGACTAACTCAGAAATTTACTCTAGTTGCCCCTGTGATGGTTAATCTTGATTGTCAGCTTAATCGGATTGAGGGATGTCTACAAAATTAGTAAAGCGCACTTCCGGGTGTATCTGTGGGTACTTCCGGAAATGGTACTTCCAGGAGGCCTCTAAGTTCATCAGTGGATTAATTCCGACATGTTAGTTTGGTGGTCTTGGGAGCTGATGGAGGCTTAGGCGTTGGGGCATGGCCTTGGGCACCATAGCTGCTCCCTGGCCAATTCTCTGGCTCTTCCCTGCTGGCTGCCATGAGGCAAGCAGGTTTCCTCTGCCATGCCTTCTGCCTTGAAGCCAGCTAATCACAGGCTGAAATTTCTGAAATATGATGCGAAATAAACATTTTCTCCTGTATGTTGTGTATGCCAGGTAATTTGTCCCAGCAAAGGAAAGCTGACTGACACAGTCCCCCTTTTCTGTGTCTCACCACCTTGCATTTAAATTAAATCCTTGGGTTAGGATTTAACCTTGGGTTAGGATTAAACCTTGGGTTAGGATTAAATCCGTGGGGTCTGGGATATAGCTCAGCAGCACAAGTGCCTGCCTGGTAAGTGCAAGGTCCTGAGTTCGATTCCCAGCACCAAAAGAAAAGAAAAGAAATCCTTTTTTTGGAAATGTGACTTACCTTGCTGGAGAGACCACTCCCTCAGGACAAGAGCAGCTACATTGGTCTTGACCACCGCATTTTGTCCCTGGTTCAAAAGAAGCATTCCACAGTATGTGGTTGGGAAACAGGGTCTCATGCACAATGTGTTATGAGTTTATTTCCAGGCTTATAATTTGAAGTGTTTTTGTGAATCAAGTGTCTTGGGTTAGAATTTAATACTGAGTCTTTGGAGCTGGGCCACCTGGGTTGATTCCCACCACTGCCATTTCCTCGCTGCATGATCTCAAACAAAGAATCGCATTCACTGTTCTGCTCCTTGGTTTTCTCACCTGTACAATAAAGATAATAACAGCACCTTGAGTAACTTGCAGACAGTACTCACGCCAGGACTGGGTAGGTAGTAGGCGCTCTGTAACACAGTATCCCTTACTGTTGTCATTTCAGCTAGCCCATCTCACACGGGCTATTTCTCTGACTACGCTTAGTTCCCTTTCATAATTATTTGCTGTGGTCATCCTTCACATTGGAAGCTTCAAAAAAATAATTACGAAATTTAAGAGTTTTCTTATTGTTTTTCTTAATTTTTGATTACCATGTAAACATAGACAAAATTAGAGAAGATAGTATGATGAACCAATTTTCCTGTTTTATAGGCGTTCCTATTTTGCTGCTGCTTCTCCATCCATGAGGTGGTGGAACCAACTTGCCCAAGAACTGCTTATGCACATCTTTACACAAGTCCACATTCAGTGAAGTGCTGTCAGGGCTTTGAAATCAGCCGTGGGAGAAACATTTACACCACGGGAATTGATAAATATTACACGTCCAGGCTCTCTGTACCTCTGACAGGGTAGCTTGCTGCTAAACATCACCAACACACCGGGACCCCAGCTCCCACACCCACCCCACTGGGTTGGTTTGGAACATCATGTTCCTTTGTTTCAGGGGGTGCATTTAAAAGATCTGGACTCTTTTTTTTAAAAAATACCATGAAAACTATATTGCACGTAAAATAAGCTAAATATTACAGATAAATAGATAAGTAGACAGACATACATATTACTGGGGTGTGAACACAAGGGACTTCAACCACTGAGATACATCCCCAGCCTGCACTTTTTTTTTTTTTTGAAATGGGTTCTCTCCATGTTGCCCAGGCTGAGCTCAAACTTGCAATCCTCTTGCCTCAGCCTCCTGAGTAGCAAGGATTACAGACATGCACCAGTTTTTTTCACTGACACTACCACAACTGTGCCTGGCAGCAGTTTTTTTTAAAAGATGTTCAAATTTCCCTGAACATTTCATAATGTTTACAGTTGGTTTGTTAAAGTCATAATTCCAGCTAGGCCTGTACCAGTCGTGGTGAACCTGTGGCATGCATGCTGCAGTGGCACACAGAGCCCTCTCTCTTGGCACACGAGCCAAGTCACTCCAGCCAAGGTCTGACAAATTATCAGCGTGCATACAATAGTAAAGATCACATTAACTGTGCAAACGCATGCCAAATGCAAACTTTTACCTTTCCATAAAAAGCTGTTTGTATCATTGAAAGCTCTGTTACTGTGTTTTTCTTTTAGACATAACATGTTAATGTATGAATTGTTTTTTCTAAACTAAAACCAGTATTCAGGTTGAATTGCAATGTTGGCACTTTGTGATAAATAAATGGGTTTTGGGTTGCAGTTTTGGCACTTGATCTCTAAAAGGTTTGCCATCACTGGTCTACAGTATGGGGGTGCAGTCAGCAAAATCTAGGAAATGAAAAACTCTGGAGAACAAACAACTGTGTTTCTTTAACAACTGAATTGTAAGGGGAAAGAAATAGAAATGAAATTTTGAGAGAGTTGTCAAGCAGAGGAGCAGGTGAGCCATCCAAACACGGCCTCCTGTGTTTTCTTCTAGAAGCTTTACTGTACCTTTCACATGCTATTGGTTTTTGCATGTTGATCTTATAAACATATTCTTTGCTAAATCCTGTTTTTAGTAATTTTTTTTCTGTGGATTTTTTTGTGGAAGAGTAATAATATTTAATTAAATCACCTGCAAAAAAGATAGTTTTACCCCTTACTTGCCATTTCTCAAATTTCCATGCTTTCCTCTGTTTATTACATTGGTTAATACATCCAATACAAATAGTACGCATAGCATAATAACAGTCCATAATAGTAGGATAGCAACATGAAGCATGCTTGTCATTCTTTTTTCTTGTTCCTGACATTAGTAGAAAAGTTTTTTGAGGTTTCTCATTAGTGAAAATGTTGACTTTGAGGAATTTCATGTATATTGGATTTCTAAAATATAAATGGTATTAAATTTTGACAAATATTACTATACCTTTTAATATCAAACCAACCTTGAATTCCTAAAATAAACCTTATTTGAATGTAATGTATTATTTTTTGAAATGTAATATGGGATTCTGTTCGTGTACATTTCAAAATATTTACATCAGGATTCATTAGCAAGTGTAATGTGTAATTTTAATTTGGGGTGCAGTATTTGATGTTCTTCAGAATGAACATTATACTTAATTCACAAAGAGAATTTTGAAATTTTCCTTTTACTATGCTTTGGAACACTTTAAGTAGCATTGGGCATGTTTTACCTTTTAAGGCTTAGTAAGGCTTAATTCCTCTGTAAAACCATCTGGGTCTGGTGCCTTTTTCCTTTTCTTCATGAAAAACAATTTTTTTAAAATACAATACACATGCTAAATAGCACATAAATCATAAGTGTGCAGCTCAATACATTTTCTCAAATATAGTATGTTTGTTTAATCAGCATTTAGAGCAAGAAATGGGAACTAATTTGCATCCCAGAAAACTGTGAGTTCCCCCTGGTCATCAGCACCCTGCACCATCCTGGAGGCTGTTTGTTGCAGAATTCTCCAACTATCCTCTATCATCTTCCCTATGGCCACTGATCTGTTTAGATTTTTATGTCTCTACTGGGATCAATTTTGGTAAACAGTTTTTTTTGGACAATTATTCCCTCCTGACTTTAAAATTATTTACATAAAATCGTGAAAATTGGTTCCTTATGATTTAAAAGTTTTGTTTGTTTTCTTCCCTAATCCCTAGATATATTTTTTCAAGATGTTCCATCCAGGTATGTGCAACAAGACATTATGAATTCCTCTGTATGCGTTGTTTTGTGTTTGTGGTAGTGTCAGTGAAAAAATAATTTTCCACTGAGGGCACATGCCTGTAATCTCAGCACTGTGGGAAGCTGAGACAGCAGGATCACAAGCTGAAGCCCAGCCTGGGCAATTTATCAATTTAACAAGACCCTGTCTAAAAAAAAAAAAACCAAAAAGGGGGCGCCTAGGGGCATAACTCAGTTCACAGGCCCTAGGTTTAGTCCCTATTACCACTAAGAAGGAAAGGAAGAAAGGAAAAGGAAATAAAAGATAGTTTTCCGTATATCTGTGTGTCTAGCTAGCTACTATTTAGCTATCTCAGGCTCTATGTGTATTTCACATGGTGAAGAGTGAATCAAAGGGTATCTAGAAAACACGAGTAAGAGATTTCGCTGGACTGTTTCATTCCCTTCCCATCTGCCCTTGCCTATGATGATCTTGTAACCATAACGGAGCACCTAAAGGGACAGTAGAGGCATCAGCACCGATGCTGATGTGGTGCTAAAATAGCACTAGGGGCCACTTGCCGAAAAGAATTCGTGGTCAGTGCGGTAGCAACTTCTTTCTGTGCCACTCTAAGCCAGCCTTCCGCTATTGGTAGCTGAATGTGTCCCTGACCAGTACAGTAAATAAGATTGGCACGCCCAGAGAACTCCAGCTGTTCATAGTGCATGGGTGCTTAGCTGTAAGAAAATTCTACACACACAAAACTCTGCGCTAACGTGGGAACCTAGCAGCAATCAGATCAAATGCTTATTGTAATACTATTTCAGTGTTACCCCTTTAAAAAGCATAATTTGCATAAATTATTCACTATATAACTTATTCTTTTTGCATTTGAGCTAATTTGTAGAATAGGATAAGGCCTGTTAGCCAGGCATGGTGGGGTAGGCCTATAATCCCATGGTGGGGGAGGCTGAGGCAGGAGGATCACTATGAGTTTGAGGCCAGACTGAGCTACAAAGTGAGTTCAAGACCAGCCTGAACTGCATAGCAAGACCCTGTCTCAAAAAGACAAAAAAAGAAGGATAGGGCTTGTATCAGGGAAGGGGCTCAGCCTCATAGGGCTTTGAAAGGTTAAATTAGATAATATATATATAAGGTCTAGGCCTGTACCTGGCATATCATAAAGTACCTTATAAATGTTAATGTTTTAATATTTAAAAATAATAAAGATTTTAGCTGGATAGTGAGTTCCTTCTCTTCTTTCATATTACAATTAAAAAATTTACCTCCTTAGGAGACTCTCATCAGCTGATCTATTGAAAGTGAAATCCTCAAATTTTTCCTGTTCTCCATCAAGCACTTTCTCTTCATTACTTGTAATTCTTTTGATTATTTATTTGTAATATGGCATCTCCCCATGAAAGCAAATTCCCACTGGCTGGCACAGATTCTATATTCTCTGGGCATTTATTGATTGAAAAGATGACTGAAACTATCCAAGAAATCATAAGAGGATGCCATCGATGTAGGGGGTCTATGCAGAGGTGGGCATTTCTTTTGGTACAGTTTTGCCCTAATTTAAATTCAAGTGGAGGCTGAAAAACTTGTGCTCCTTTCTAGACCCTCTGTACACTGTGAGGAGGCCGAATGTTTATTACTGTTTCAATCTCCAAAGCTCAATGGACAGTCATTTGTAATATTTGGCTTATACAGTTTAATGACGTGCAAAGTGTCACCTTTAGAAAAAAAAATTGTATCTAAAGAAAGATTTAAATTCAGCTTAAATTTTTTTTTTTTTTTTGCGGTACCGGGGATTGAACTCAGGACCTTGTGTTTGCCAGGAAGGTGCTTGTGCCACTGAGCTATATCGCCAGCCCCTTCTGCTTAAAAAATTTTAAAATGATGGCGTTTTATAATTCAAGAGTTAGATGAAATGTTCCCCCCTCCCTGTGAAGGTTCTCAAATTTAGATTTTGAAATAGCGTTATAAAAGTTATTTGGTACCCTGGTCAAAAGGAAAGGAGGAAAATGTTTTTATTGGGTAGGATGACTCCGAAGGTAGGGAAACAAGGCTCAGACATAACTGAGTGACTGGAAGTGCTCTCATGACCAAGGCCAGGACTGGTGGGGAGTCACATGTGTGCTCAACACTGCTTCAAGGAAGAAGGTGACCCCAACCCTCCTACTGGTAATGGAATTTCCTAGTGCCCAGCAGAGTCGCCCCTGGGGCCAAAGGTGATGGATTCTTGGTACCTGGCAACATGGTGGAATATGAGGAGACCTTTTTCTCTGTTCCTGCATGACCTGAACAAGCAGTGTTAGGCACTAGTCAAGCAGTGAGCCTTGGCTACCGAAGGTGTAAGTCCATCTTCCTTGTAAGCCGTGTCTCTTCAGGCCTCCTGGGACCCACTCAGACTCCGTGATTCATTGATCACAGGGACAACTGAACTGATCTCCCTGGGCAGTGGCTCACACGGAGACGGTGCCTGATGACTGTGACTTTATTGGACTTCTGGAGGAAGCCATGATGTCTCTGCTTATTTGGGCTATGAAGGTGGGGTTCCGGCTTATCCTTGATTTTTCTTCGGGGGTATCCTTACACCATTAGCTGGGAATTTGTTTCTGTATTTGGAATACCATTTTTCTACTGCTGTGACATTCATCTATGGATTATGCAGTAGACATTGCAGAACTTCTAGGTAGAAGGGACCAATGGGTAGCCATGGGTAAAAGGTTGTAGGTCATTGTAGACATGGGCTGGTGATCAGCCTTGATTTTCTAGTCAAAATATCCTGTACATGGAGCATTGGTCTTACACGTAAATATAGTTTCTGCAATCCAGGTTACTAATGAATTGGATTCTAGGGGGGGTGGCTGTGGGAATAATGGGAATCTTTGGGTTGATCTGGGTATATTTGCATGCAAAGCACATATTTTTACTTGGACTGTATGCTTATTGGAGGGTGGCAGACCTCTGAGACTTACACATAACCCTAACCCTAACCCTAACCCTAACCCTAACCCTAACCCTAACCCTAACCCTAACCCTAACCCTAACCCTAACCCAACTCTTAAACCTAAATGTGGACTGAACGCTCTGTAGGCTTTGGGAAAGCTTATGGACATGGAATTGTGTACTTGCTACTACTTCGGCCCTGCTTGGGGCTCATAATCAACATGGGCTCTCCTGTGTGATGAATTCAGCTGGGATTAATTTGGTTTGGAGGACAGGAAGTGGATTTTGGGCCTGGGTTACAGAACAAATGGCTCAGCTCCTACTGGGCCTACTTCAGAGGGTGATAGTGGGGTGACAAAGGTCTCTTGCCTGCAACCTTCCAGGTAGCCACAGCATGGGGGACCACAGCCATGAAGGGTGAACCTGGGGGTTTATGACTAGGGGTTGTATGTGAACCTTGGGTTCAAGCCACACACCAATTGGGCTTCATCATGTATAATAAGGATTCATGAGTACTGATGACTACCCCACCTCCGACTACAATGAAAGTGTATTTCTTTAATGATGTTCCACATCTTCTGAGATATTTATATATTTTTTAATATTTTTTTATATATTTTTTTTTCAGTAAATTGCATGTTCATGACTTTTCCCATTTTTCTGATGATTTTGCTTATGGATAAGAGCTATTTACTTTATTAGAGAAATCAGTCCATTATTGCAGATTTTTGCCCAAACTCCTCCCCAATCATATTTGTATGTTGGTTTTCATTTTTGTAGTCACCTCCACCCCTTATGGCTTTTAGGTCTTAAGTCATACTTGTCACCCCTTATGACTTCTGCAAACCAATATACCCTCTTAGAAAAAATACCTTTAAAATTTAGATGTGTTTCATAGGTCCACATCTAATTTATTCTGGTGTGTGGAATAAAGTAGGGCTTAGCTTCAACTTTTCCCAAAATGACAAGCCTGGTGTTTTAAAACCATTTTTTTCTTAATAACGCCACTGACGGGAAATGCTGTACTTGTAAATTTACCTACATAATTCAGCCCATATCTTATAACAGAAACCTAACACCTTTCTGAGGGAGACCAGATTTAAAAAAAAAAAACGCTCTATGTGACGATGTCAGTGATAAGTGCAGACTCTCCGGATAGGGCAGCCATGATGAACACGTAGCATTCTTTGTGGCAAGGATAAAGGGTAACTTTTCATGGTGTCCCAGAGATTAAGTCACCAAAAAGGACACAACGGCAGAGTTTTATGCCAGCTTATTATCAGGGAGCCTGTACCTCGACAGGGGCCCCTTCAGCTCTGCATTCGAGGACAGAGTTGAACCCAGGACCAATGGGAATTAGCTTGGGAGCCGCAAATAACAAGAGCATCACAACGTGCTTTGCTCACATTTAATTTTTTATTTTGATTTTTTAATGCTGCACAACACAATATTTATTTTATTTATTTCATTTATTTCATTTATTTTATTTCTGTTTGCTGCTGTTATTTTAGTTACTGAAAGTGAGAGGGAACTTTTGTGGCCTTTTTCTTTTTCTGTAGGCCGCCTTAAGCTGTCTAAATTTGGAACATCTAAGCAAGCTGAAGGGAAAAGGGGTTTCGCAAAAATCACTCAGGGGAAAGGAAAGGTTGCTTTGTTAATCATGCCCTATGGTGGGTGATTAACTGCTTGTACAATTACGTTTCACTTTTAATTAATTGTGCTTAAGGCTCTCATTAAATTTGGAGTTCCCTTCTTAGAGCAGCTCGTACTGACGAAGGTGCATGCGCTGGATGATGTCACGGCAGTCGTTGAACACACGGCGGATGTTCTCAGTGTCCACAGCGCAGGTAAAGTGAGGGTAGCAATAGTGGCGCCCATCTCCACTAGCAGTGCTGATTCTCTGTAGACAGAGATGCAAGGTTCGGTCAGGGACTCCTTCCAGGACCTCCACAGTCAGCCCACCAGGGACAAGCATGGGCCCGCCACCCACACTACTCCAGAGCACAGCCCCCTTGAGGGGCACACACAGCTAAAATGCATGTTGGATACTGGTGAGAGAAAATGGAAGGACTGGATGGTTTAATCCCTAAGTTCAGAATTAAGTAAATGGACACCTGTAAGAAAAAAGCGGGAACTACAGACGGTTCTACTCACCAGAAACTCATCTCTAATGAAGTACTTGGCCCGGGTCACGCGTGGGTCCTCTCCAGGTTCGGGAGTAGCTACAAAGAATGTAAGTATGTGTTAGTTAAAGCGAAGATGAGAGATAAGCTGCTAACATCATTGTAGTCCCTTAACCTCTCACTTAATTCTTGATTTTTCCACGTGAAAATACGTTTTTCTGCCTCCCCCTACAGATCCTTTATAGTTTGGGGATGAAGCGGGTTGGGAGTATTCTTGGAAAAAAAAAAAAAAAAAAACAAACAAAACCACCTGAGTGAACAGCCACTGTGAGTGAAAGCCATACGTACCATCCTCAGGAGTAGTGTAGCGAGCAAATTCTGGAAAGTAGTCCTCAATCTTCGATTTCCCAGCAAGGACTTTCTCAGCGAGCAGATCTTGCTTGTTGAGGAACAGAATCACAGAGATGGTGCGCAGCCATCTAACAAGGAGGGAAGCAGGCTTAACGCGCAGAAAGAGAAAGCACGCTTTCTGCAAGGGGCTGGGATGCTTGTCCAGGGACTGCCCTGGGAGTTCTTTCTAGAACACTGCAAACCAGAACCCCGAGAGCAGTCACAAGGCTCTGGGGCGGGGGACTCAATACACACCTGTTGTTCCAGATGCTCTTGAAGAGGTTCAGAGCCTCCTGCAGGCGGTTGGTCTGGTTGTCCTCCCGAATGACCATGTTGTAGCTGCTGCTGGCCACCACGAAGATGATGGCAGTCACATCTGAATGGCAAGAAACCGAACGATGTCAGTGTTAGAAGCGGAAACGCTCCCTAATGATTGCAGCAGAGCAGCAAAGCCCATTGTGTCCATACCATTGAAGCACTGGATCCATTTGCGGCGTTCATCGCGCTGGCCGCCCACATCGAACATGCTGGTGGAGAGAATGGACATCTGGTTATTCCAGGGGGCCACCACACTCACTGCCAGAAAGCATGTCAAGAAGCCACTGTGTGTTTCATAAAAAGAGAAACATTCACTTACTGGAAGTTGACTTTGTCCACCTGGAATTTGGTCTCAAAGATTCCAGAGGTCAGGACACGGCAGCGAAGCAGGTCCTGTCACAAATTGTGTGTTAGTGGATCTCATTTAAATCAACCAAAATCATAATTACCCATTGGAAAGAAAATCTTGCTTAGCTTGAAAAAAGGGTTCTAAATCCTCTGACTGAGTCTCGCATACCTGGTCGCTGGGCACGTAGTCGGCCTGCTTGATGACATCAATCTTGTCCAGAAAGCTTGGTGAAAGAGAAGACACATGACCACGTTCAGAGAGCTTGCACCAACTTGCCCACTGCCTTGTGTCTCTCCACGTGCTGCCTAACTGGAGAGGACTGTCCCACAGAGGCGAAACAAACGGCTGGGGTGGGGGCGGGGCTTTGTTCTCGCTTTCAATTTTAAAAAGATTGCTTTTATACATATCAAGCAGTGGAGCAAGGACTCCAAACCAGGCCTACCAGATTCCGTGCCATTTGATAATGATTGGCAAAAATATATGAGTTTTCAATGTGTCCGACATTGACTAAACAGACAATAGTTTGAAAACTGCATGTGTCCAAGTCACTTGGCTTTTAAAAAATATATGAAGGGGCATGCTTACAAGCAGCAAGGACTTCTCCCTCAAGGGCAAATGAGATTGTTTTACTTCCTCAGAATATGTCCTTCCTTTTTACTTTTTAAGAATCTCATTGATTAGTGAGAACAAAAGCGCGGGCACAAAGGGGCCGTTCTTGGCCTTGCCGCACTGAACAGGAAACACACACAAAGTTCCCTTCCGTCCATCAGGTCCGCGAAGTAGCACACTTCAGACGCTAAAAACTTGCAGCTTCAAATGGTATCTTGCCTGGGTTGCTGGACTAGATACACCATCAGGGAAAGTGAATATTGCAAAATTGGGGGAACTTAATTAATATGGAAAATTAATGTGAAAACCAGTTTGGTCTTTTTTGGGGGTGGGGGGTGGGAATTGTTTTAATGTGGCTAATCAGAAAATAAAATCACAAAGGGAGAAAAATCTATTTAAAGAAATCTCTGGTTTATTTTTTTTTTCTTTTTCCCCTTTTCCCCTTCCTTTTTACCAGTTCAGAGCTGGTCTGGCTTAAAGGATATACTAACTTGCCCAATCAATCTTACATTACAGCACGGGTCCAGAAATAGCTCCCCAGCCACTCTGGCCTCCAGCATGTTGCCATGGCAACAGAACCACAGTTCTATAAATAGATCCTCAGCACCAAATCTTGTGAGAAGACATCTGGAGTGGGGCCAACCAAACTCCAGCTCAACAAATAAAATAGGCAGCTTAAGAAATGGGCACCAGCCCATTACCTCCACTTCACCATAAAGGCAGTCAAAACTAGAAACATACCAATCACTGCAGATGTAGAGATTTTTTAATCATCTGATTAGGGAAGACATTTTGAAAGTTTTAAGTTATGTTCTCTTTTTTGGAGTTTCCTGAAAACTTTTCAAAATCTGTGCAAATGGTGCCATTTTCAAATAAAGTTTCAGGAGTAATGCTGCATTGCTGTGTTTAAAAAAATGAAACTATTAAATGATGTAACCAAAAACAACCTGGCTAAATTACTGTTAATTAAATTGTTCCACCCCCCCCCTGCCCCCAGCATTCACAACTGGGATGATAAACCCTCCTAATCTCGTACCTGTACTTAACTCCTGACTTGGATCCAAAATACAAATCTCAAACAATTCCAGGATTTCCATTTGTTTTGCGTTACTATAATTAGTGCTTCCAGCTTTCAGTTCAAACTTTGGAGAAAATCAGGGACTTTGCTGAAGGAGGAGTGGGGGCTGGGGGCCACGATGGACCGTTTTTCTGTTCCTTGAAAGAATACGCAACTTTGCTTGAGTATTATACCATGATATACCTATGTATGTGACAATTAAAAATAATCAGATAACTTCCTATGAGAAAGCAGGGCTAGGGAAAGATAAAGTGATTGAGTCCACAGACCCTAACATCGGCTCACGTAAATCTGGAGATACACTCTGCTGCCTACCCCTGCCTATTACATAAGACACTCCTGCTCTTGAATATACTGAGTTGCTGTGTGCATCGTCAGCAAACAAAAGATATCTCTTAAATTTTTTTATGGCCCGGACCACCATATGCTTGCTATGTTGTGTGCAGGATGAGGGAGGTCATAAAATATTTAAAAGGCAACTTTCCAGATGTGTGGTATTACACCCTCTGGAAGAGAGACCTGGAAGGGCACTGGGAGCCCCCCAAGGAAAGGTCCCTTTTTAGACCGCAGGTGTAGTCCCACAGGCATCAGGCAGAGGTGTGTACTAAAATCTGTTCTTTAAATCATTTTCTCCCTCTTCATTTATCAACATCCTTATCAGGCAAACCTGTCCACTTTCAGGGTTTAATTTGGAGAGGTGTCTCTCACACTGTGATTGCTAGGCTTCCCCGTCCTCCTCGAACTTTTATTTGTAAATACTGTGCTATGTTGCTTAGGTATGTAGCTTAAGATGTAAAACTCACTATTTACCATCTTTGGTGTAAAGGAATAAATAAGGTATGACACAGCTCGAAAGCCAAGAAAACACAAAGACTAACTCCATCCAGATGGACATAATCTAGTAATAATGTACACCGTGGCAGCTACTAAAGTTCCTCGCCTTGCAGCAGAAAACAGCAAGCAATTAACTGCCAGGGAGTGGGGAAGCACGTTTTTCTTTCTTCTGTTCTTTGTTACATTTTAAAATTACAGCAATAAAATATAGCATCTTTTACGTTATCCAAAGCGTGAGCTACCCAATCTCCCTAAGTGCTTATAGGTCATTTCAATTAATTACTTTGAACTAATTAATTATGAGTGTTACTGTACTGCAAGTAATTATCATTCTTCTCTAACAGGTATTGTTTATATAAAATAGTTTCGTTGTACTAAAAAGTGCAACTAAATGCTTTTTGTACCAAATGAATCAGACTGGAACTTCGTGACTGCTAGTGGGGTCACTGGCTGGGCTCTGTGAAAAGAATTACTGGAACTTCAGGTGTTGAGGTTTTCTCCATTTTTGCCTGTTTTATGTGTGGGTTCTGAGAGTGAGGAGGAGCTCGTTACTCACTACTGGGCACAGTCAATCAGCTGGTACTCGTTGGAGCGCTCATAGCAGGCGCGCACTCCTTCATCCTCCCAGAGAGCCTTGGCATGCTCGTAGAATTCCTGGAAGTGAAGCCAAGAAAGAACATTCAGGAAAGACGTTCAGGAAAGCACGCACCAAGAACACCGTCATTTAAACCGGGACCCAGCTCACTCTCTGACTAGCACTTTAGTGCTCGCATAGAACTTTAATTCAACATGTTAAACATATCCAGAAGTTACCATAATGAATTCCTGTTTCTCTTATGGTGAATTACTCATTTAGGATAGTTTCTTTCCCCATATCTTAGGGGGTAGGAGAAGTAAACTACTAGATAATTTTGTTTCTTCGCAGACTTCTTTATATAGAGAGTATGCACTGATTTGCATTTGGACATACCAGTGAGCTACTGGTTTTGTGGAAATAAGAAACTTCATTGGTAAGAGGTGCTGAAGCTAATTTCTCTTTCCAGGAAAATGTGAGTTTTACCAAAAATTATGATGGGGAGTGGTAGGTAGGAACATAAAGTTCAGGTGTTGGTGGGACTGACTGAAAGTTACCGTCTAGATGTGTGTTGAATAGCTACCATTTTGTCTTCTACTAGAAATACAGAATCATAGAAAGTTAGGGTCGTTATCCTATTTGTGTTTACTGCTTGAATTTTTAAAATTAATTCCTATTTTAAAAAAGTACCTACTTATACTAGTTAATACTACTTCCCCACTAATCTAACTTTGCAGCCAAACCTACTTAAAATACACAAACCCAAATTCCCACGAACGCCATTACAAATGCAACAATAAGTCATTGTTTTAGCTGCAGACAAGTCCCCTCCTTCTGGGCCTTATACACTTGTTTGCCTTTCCATCTCGTATCCCGTACGCCTCTTAAACAAGTCTCCCCCTCCAGGGGCCAAAATGTATATGCTCAGGCGTGGGCGGTTTTGTGCTGCCTAAAAGACCTGTGTTTAGGAAGCTGACAGACCTTTCTCAATGTGTTATGCACTTCCTGGATAGAAGGAAACTTAATTTTGATAATACTCTATTTTGTAATTCATGCTAGGTATAATGCAGGTTTCTAAAAACATTTTAACAATTAGCTAAGATGTCTTCATTTGCTCCATGCAAGGACCGATTTTAGAGAAACCTCAACGTTAAAAGGCAGCTGGTTTAAAATGCAAATATCTTCCCTGATGTTTCGTTTATGTATCTTTGCATGTCATATTGACCATACAGTTTTGTTTGTCCTACCACGTGGATGAGGGAATAATTAAGCCTGTCATAGCTCAGGACTTTTCCCCTCATAAACATTTACAATCTAATAAAGTAAGAATACTATTATTAAGGTGTAATGTTTATTTGTGGGGTGGGTGAGCCATCATTTACAAGGGGTGATAGAATTTTGCTCATCCACCCTAAGCAAAGCCCTAATAGTATGTTAGGTTTTTTCTTCTTCTAATCATCAGGCTATCTATGGAATTAACATCATCCTAAGGAGCTCGTTCATGGATCTATTTGGCTACACTCGCGCCTGGGGCGGGGTGTCACTGGGGTCTCGTGGGCTCACACTACTGCTCAGGTAATAGGGGCTGTGGCTGCGCAGGGCAGGCGTGTGGCTTACAGGTGGGAAGTCAAAGTCAGGCACGTTCATCACGCTCAGAATGTAGTCCACTCTGAACTGGTTCTCAGGGTTGGCCAGCTCCACGGGGGGCACCAGGTTGCTCATGGCTGCCACGATGGTCTGAAAACGATTTAGTAAAGCAGTCAGGGGGACAGCACTGTGGGAGGGGCTGCTAAAAGTCAGAGAGCAAGGAGCCAGGCACGTACTTCAATAGCCTCCTTCAGGTTGTTTTTGATGTCCTGTACTTTGGTGGCCTTCTCACTACAGTGGGATTGAAAAGAAAAAGAAAATCATATTGCATCCTGCCCACCAGGAGTGTCACTTTCATCAAGATTCTCCAACTAAAAAGCATAGTATTCTGTTCTTCAAGGAGTTGTGGGTTCAGATCTGTATGGAGATTAGAGGCACTGGAATAAATTATAGCTTCCCAAATGCATCCTGAGGTCACGCCCAATGGGGGCAGATTAGGCAATTGGCATTGAGATCATGATCAACTGTACCAGAAATTACACCTGGCTCCCTTGCTATTCCAGGTGTGGCTCTGCTGGTGTGCAGCCCCACACCACACACTACACTTCCTAAAAGGCTTCTGTTTGGCCCTCATCGGTATCCCTACTGCAGTGGGGGCAACAGGTCCTGACAGGAGGGGCTTTGGGATTCACTCCATTGCTAGATTAGCATACTGAGAACCACTGAACGCTGCTGGTGGTGTTAAAATCCTTAATTACAGATTCCAGGGCTTTGCAGTCCTATTTGTAGCCCTGTTATTTGTTTGTTTAAACAGTTGTGCATCTCAGAGATGCTATTTTGGGTATTGCACTAGCAGTGTTTCTGGTTTACAATTTAGCACACAATGGTCCCTCAGTGTGATTAGGAATAAAATAAGACCCTCCCCCAGAAGTCGTAACGATGGGGGGATGGTCAGGTTCCTTTTAAGCAGGTTGAGGTTTTGTTGCTTTTCTCTAATTTTGATGCTAATGCAGCACCCAGGACAGCCTGTATGGTCTCTGTGGAATGACTTATATTCAGAATCACCGGTCTCACTGATAAAGGCCCAACCCTTGGCTGCTGGGGTCCCGCCAGTATGTTAATTTTTGTAGGAGACTGCACTGATCTAAATGCTTTGTGTTTTAGAAAATGGCCTTCATTAGAGGCACAGGTACGGGAGACGCTGAAGCTCGTGTTTTTAGGGGACAACAAAGCCCCTCTTCCTTGGGGGACAGATCGTGTCTGGCCCAAACCTTGCCTTCTTCATTTTGAGTCGGTGAAAGAATCAGTGCACGCAGCACCTGCTGGGTGTGAGGCCCCGGGAGAGGTCACCGCATCCTGTGGAAGAAGGCGCCACACCCCCCACGGGGAATAAACTGACAGGGAAAGTCCTAGTCAGACTCAGAAAGGGGAGGGGGCAACAGACAGAGCTGCTTTCTGTTTGTAATTTTAAAAAATTTGACATTCCCAATTTTTGAAGTATTCCCTCGGTTGATTTACCAAGAGTCAGAGAAGGAAGGTAGAAATTAAATAACCCCTCTGCAGCAGGGCAGGGTGGAAGGCCAAGGCAGAGGAAATGCAAGGGGGGTCGATAGTTACTGCAGCCAGGCCAGGCAGTTAGTGGTGCAGGTGCCAGGGCAGGAGGGGGCAGAGACGGGGGAGGGGTGGGGGGAAGTGAGTTCTCACGCATGCGGGCCACAGGTCTCTCTAATCAACCTGTCCTTTCTCTTTCTGAAGAATTATAATAATTAAGAGTCCCAGGGCATTTCATGCTTTCCAAGTAAGTATCTGTGTATCTGTAGGGAGGGCCCTCGTCTTCTGAACGCTCTCCTTTCACCCCTAGGATGGAAGCCTCGCTCTCCCATGGGCCCTTCATCAGTAGGGTTCTCGTGCACGAGGCCGGCCAGCGAAGCCTACAGGGGCCGCTGTCACCTTGGAGGAGAGTGGGGGTGGGGTGGCAGACAGGTGGTACCAAGAATTCTTCCGGAACTGAAGGGAAACCCCGTGAGAGGGGAGAATCAGAACCTCGGGGCTGAGATGGTGAAGGGTGTGCCCAGACCCAGTGTGTGGTACTCACGCCGAATCTGACAGCTGCCGCTGCGCGCCCCCCTCCCCGCCCCCAGCTCTTAAAGCTTGGCCACCCTGTATTTAAGGGGACTGAAATCCCTGACCCCCCTGCAGGCCCGTTATGCTTCGTGTGTAGGGAATTGAAGCTCATTTCTGGAATTAAAAATTTCTAGCCTCATCTAAAATTAGTTATTTAGCTGTGAGAGATTAAGAGGACATGTGTTTGATGTCCCTGAAGTTTACTCTTTGATTCGGCATTTTCCTGAAACCCCCTAGGACAAACTTACTCCGTCTCATTAAAAACAGCTCCATGGCATGGGTACTCACAGCCCTGCAGCTCTGGTTGTAAGTTCTTACAACAGAAAAACGAGGTGTGCTTAGGTATTAAATACCCAAATCCACATACAGCAAGGGGAAGATATTTCCAGAAATGAGATTCCTTCATTCAGTTTGATATTTTGGTCTAAGTAGTAGTATGATAATTGGAAAACTTCCAGTCTTAAAATACGGATATTTTGAGAACGTGTTCAGTATTCATCTACGTATGTGAATAGGTGTGGGAGTATATCAAGTATAAAACAGCTAAAATAGAAATCTAAAATCTAATTCGGGTGTGTAATACTAAAACATAAAATTCTTCCATTGAAGCAATTACTATGTAGATGGAGATATTATACTGGGGGTTGGCAGGTTTATCATCATTTGTACTACTGCTTAATGAATTTAATGTTGATTGTAAAATTTGGAGAATATTCCTTAGATGTCTCTAAACCACTGAACAGAGGCAAAATATATGCCACTTGCCAGTAAGCTACTTGACCAAAAAGGTGAGGTGGGTGGAAATACTTTTAGGGTGTCACTGTGCCCCTCCCCACATCTAGAGATTAGTAGGGTTAGTATTTTTTAAAAGGCCCTGCCCCTCTTCAGCTAAGCGGTGGGAGAAGGCTATGTGTACTACGCTTCATCTGGGTCTATACCTTATCTTTGTGCTTTTGTGGGGACAGACAAAAGAAGAAAGACAGAAGACAGACGCAAGATACAGGGATGCTGAGACATGCAGAGAATTTTTATTTATCAGGAATGTTAATACTTGTATTTACTTGTAGAACAGAATCACAGAGGCGTGCAGGCGAGGTATTAGTAGGGTTCAAGGGTTTAGCACAACATCTAGTACACAGTAGGGTTGCTCAATAGGGTATCTTAGTCCTCAGATGCCAACTTCTGGTACAGATGATTATCAATTAGTCACTTTTTATAGAGATGCCTTTTGACTATTATTCTACTACATTTATGCCAATTAAGGATTTTTTTTTAGTTATTTTTAAAGGTGAGGTGATAGGTAGGGGCCCATCCCCCCTCCCCCCCAGACAACAGAATAGTATTCTTATTAGAAGATCCTAAGACCAAGCGATTCCAGCATGCAAATTGTGATAGGACATAGTCGGGAAGATGAGAAACTGTAGCCATCATCTAGGGATAATATATTCTAAAAGAAACAGATGAACAAACAAGTGTCAGTTACTTTGTTCCCGACCCCAGTATCCTTTGCCCCGCCTCTCCCGGGCCACAGAAGCCATTCTTTTGAAATGCCCTAGGCTAAGTCAATGGCCCTGTGTGTTCTCATGAGAAATTGCTGCTCCATCCCTGCATGCTAAGTATGCACGTGGAGCTGAAGTGGATTACCTGGCATGCATGTGCATGTATGTGTGTGCACACATGAGACGGATGTGGCAATGCAGGAAACAAAAGAAAAAAAGTGACAATGAATGGAAAAAAAAAGATGCCATCATGAATGTCCTTATCTACTAGGTGATGTAAAGTGCTTTGGATTATAATAAATTTGATTATTTTTAAAAGGCCAGACGCTTCAAGATGATTAATAATGATCTGCCGCAAGGTGCCAAGGCATTTTTCAAAATTAAGAACCATGTGGCACTGAAATTTTTTTTTTTGGAGGCGGGGTTTGAGACAGCGTCTTGCTATGCAGTTCAGGCTGATCTTGAACTCACTAGGTAGCCCAGGTTAGTCTTGAACTCATCGCAATCCTCCTGCCTCAGCCTCCCGAGTGCTGGGAGCACTGAATATAATGGAAAAATCTTTTTTCAAAGAGGTCTGAAATTTTAAAATCAGACCAACATTTGGCACATAGAATTTAGTAGATAGTTTTAGAAACCAGTAGTTGATTCAAATGGAGAACTGGGGAAAAATAGAAACCATATGAAAACACATTGATTCTTAAAATTCTAAATTATCATCTAAAAGTGAAATTTACAGCTTTCTCCCAGCTGGATCTAATTATACTTTATGTATGGCCAACACAATTGTTTTGCACTTTACTTGTTAAGAAATTGTTTACACTTCATTTGCAAACGTATACCAAGATGGCTGATGGCCCTTAAATGATTTTTATTTTCTTCCCGAGTCTGTGTCCTCAGTTTCCCAGCATGATCTTCATGTTTGTTTTGTTTGTTAAAAAGATTTTTCTGTTTTGAATGTGCCTACCCATCGCTGTTGCTCCTTGCAGCCTGCGGGTCCTCTTCGCCGCCCCTTGTAAAGAGAGATTGAAAGCTCACCTAATCTGCAAGGCACCGCAATTTCACACAAACCCCACACAGCCTCTCCACATTCCTAAACAATCAGCCAAGAGCAAATGCAATAATTCGCGCGCCATCCTCCCGTCAGTTCTTAGGTAGCCTTTCTGGCTAACTCAGGGCGTCTACTGAGACTGCGGGCCGTAGGGGGAAGAATTCCACACCTTCACTGCAGTATTAACAGGGCCCTCTGGAGACTCTGGTCGGATACAGGAGGGACAGATAATTATTTTCTTGTGCTTTCACTAAATGTACATGCATCAGGGACCTAAAGCAGTGATTTATCACACAATTCTTTTGAGAATAAGGTAGCACAGAAGGCTCCTCCTAATTGTCCCAGGTCAGAATCTTCAAAATGTTCTGAGCATGCGCAGGCAGAGATGGGAGATTTGTGCCTGCGATTTCCTGGTGCAAAAATGACCTCTCTTCTTGCACTGGGGGAAACTACCTATCCAGTGTTTATGTTTATACACTGTCATCAGTTACAACCGTCTGGACTATGAGGCAGCTAAATAAATAAATCAAAAAACAAAAACCAAACCTGATCTTCATAAATTGTAGGAATCGCTCCTTGAGGGTGGAAGGGTAGGAGAGCTAAGCCGTCTACGTGGTTTTATAATTAACTTAGCTTAACCAGTTAATGATGATTTTTTTTTTTTTCTGGCATTAAAGGGAAGAGTGAGTTAGGGTTGAATTAGAAAAATCCGTATTCGACTTCTGTATTTCTGAAGGTCAAATTAATACGATGTTAGTCTGAAAAATGTAATTGGCACGGCAGCCTGTGGACAGTTAAGGCAAATTTCATAGCTCAGCCTAGAACTAACGAAGTGCAGGATGGCGGGGCAGAACAGGGAAAGGATGAGGGGAAGAAAAGCCCCACACCACACCAGGCAGACCACCCCTCAGGGACAGAGGTCACAATTTGCCAGGGAATTGTGAGACCAGTGTTTGTTACAATACCACGGTGAGGAAAAAGGAGAGAGGAGGCTTAGCTGCACTAGGTAAAAATAAGGTACTGACCCCCCCCCACTAACAATTCCCCTGTGTGTCACTTTCACAGGCTAAATTTAACATCTTCTGAGATCCACAAAGGAGGCAAACTGGGAATGTCACTTCCTCTTTTTGAAAAGAAAATAGAAAAGAGAAGTTCTGGTTTAGAAGCCTTGTCTGCACTAGGCTGGCTCCCTTACGGAGGTGAACCCTTTCTGCAAAAAATGTTACGATTTTAGGGCAACCTGTAGAGTAATAAAACTTCAAGTGAATTATTTAAGGATGACTTCTCTTCCATCTGACTCAAGCTAAGGTAAACAGTGGCTGCTGCATCTTTTAAAACTGTTAGCCATGTCCAGCTTTAATCAAAATATTTATCTACAGGGTGCACGGTCAAATTATTTTTGCTTAACTAGTCTCATGAAGAAGCACTCCCTGCAAGTTACAGGGTGGGGGGACATATGCAAGATCTTTTTTTTTTAAGTCACAGATTCATGGCTAGAAGCCTGCTTCGGGAATTCAGAATTTCAGAAGTGGTTTGTGACAAGTGAAGGTGACACGCTTAATAGCATCTAGATGTACCAGGATAACTCACCGAATCATTCATAAAACCGGCAAACGAGCTCATCTGTCCTTTTGCATACCAACTAATCTTTCTGAATTCAGGGTTAAAATAGAAAAAGCATCCTAAATCTAAATGACCATTTGTACAGGTGATGTCATCTTTTTCTAACCTCCTATTATCTGAGCTAACAAATTCTAGAATTTTCAATAAAGAACCACCTTTAGCCGTCTGAAAGGTAATACAGTTCTCTCACTCCTTAACTCATGGGAAGGGAGGCTGCTTTTTGTGTGGGGGTGGTGCATAATGGAATTAAACGATGACGCCCAGTCTCAATCTACCTTCTGAAACAGAAATCAATACAAGTGAAAAACTTTCAATTGAATCCAGGTTTAAACAGGGAATGGGATTGTTAACCAGTCAGTTACTGCAGACTAACTAGTGCCTTCAGGTGTTTGTACTCCAGCGAGATTAACCACCCCACAGGAGTGAAAACAGATTGGTAAATTAGCTCTTTCTGTTTTCCATATTTCGTTACAGGACAGTGAAGGATGCGGCCCATTTGGGGGTCTGGGGGTAAAAAGCAAATTAATTCCCCAATGTAGTGAATATTCCTTTGGTTGAGTCACATTCTTCACAGGACCTCATACTAATCTCACATCTCTAAGATATGTTGTTTCTCTCTCCTTTCACAAATCTTTATTTTCACTGCAGTATTGCCATATTGTCCTATACAAGGCCCGGAAGGACATTTCAAAGGCAGAATGCCCCTTGCACTAGGAGGAAATATCTAATTTGCGGCCTTTTCATCATTTAGCTTCCATTTCTTTAGGCAGGAATATTGATTTTGTAAATAACTTTAAATTATTTGCCCATCATGTTCGTCTGAAAGGGGGGCAAAAAAAAAAAAAAAAGCAAAATTATTAACAAAGGCCGTCACATCCAACTTTGTTATGTAAGGATACTATTGAAACAATGTTTCCCTAAGAGTTTAAAACACCCTGCACAGGTCAGCACTGGCCAGACAAGGGTGGTCAAGGCCATGTCAGCCCTGTTGGAGACTCACTGCAGCAAGCTGCCAGGCTGTGCAGGGGACCTGGTCTCTGACAGGCTGCCCTGGGCCAAGAGCTGTTAACTGTTCTCCTGCAACCAAAAACGTTTTCCTAGGATGGAGTGCCGTCTTACATGAACACATGGGTGTGTTGTTGTTATTATTATTATTATTATTATTTGTTGCACCTAAGCTTAATGATGAAGGGGGCAGCCCCAAAGAACTTGCCCCAGGATTTTCCAATATATAAATTAGGGGGAAAAAAGTGAAAATTAGCTGCCCAGCCCTAAAAGCTACCTACACTTCCTGAAGGTTAGTATGACATTTGTCACTCTGAGTGCCTGGACACGGATTTG
Source organism: Chinchilla lanigera (assembly GCF_000276665.1). Taxonomy (NCBI): domain Eukaryota; kingdom Metazoa; phylum Chordata; class Mammalia; order Rodentia; family Chinchillidae; genus Chinchilla; species Chinchilla lanigera. Next base: position 694,425 of record NW_004955445.1, read on the forward strand.
ACACTTACTCTCCATTAAACCCATTAACATGCAGGATCCTCATCTGCTTCACAATGGTGCTTTTACCAGATTCTCCAGCACCTAGAAAACGAAAGTAAGTCTCAGGTTAAGAAGGAGGCATCTCACATTTTGGGCAGGGAGAGAACTTGTTTGTTTGTTTGTTTTTTTTTTCCAAAGAAGCAACACACAACAACAAACACAACAGACTTGCAATTTTCCTTGACATTTCGACGCAGAGAGAAACAAAAATCCAACTCAGTGTCTACCCTGCAGTATTTCACCAGAATAACAAACAAGAAATGAAGGTCTTGCTGTTTTCAGTTGTCTTTTTTTTTTTTTTTTTTTCATTTGCTTCAAAAGTGATTATGCCCAGGCACAAATACTGAATTAAACAGTAGAGGTTCCTGTACCAAAAAAAAAAAAAAACTTTGTAACAATAGGAAGAGTAATGTGTACCTCTCTTTCTTTTTTTTTTTTTTTTTTTTTTTAATTTTTTTCCTTTTGGTTGTTTTAAAAATTGTGTGTGCTCAAGGTAGGGGGCAAAGAGAATGATGCAATTTTGTCATTTTGGAGGGGGGAGAAAATTGAAGTTAAAACTGTGACACTAAATTTTTCAAACGTGACAATTCACTGGTAAAATGTACACATGAGTATAGATAACCATATAATTCATTGTTTGTCAGATAGTTCATGGTTAAAATACTCAGGGTTCGCAAACAATGCCCAGACACTGCAGTCTCTTCCACATCACGTACTGATGCAGCACCCCCCCCCCAAACATTTGCACACTGCAGCAACCTTCCCTGCAGGTTTCCCACCCCTTGGGCTACTTCAGAGCCCATTCCTAAAACCACAATGTTACATTTTAACCACTTATTCACCCTCCTTTCCCCTGCAAACTGTCTTTCCAAAGATAAATTCTCTCTGGATACAACAGTGTTGCAGAAGAAAATGGAAGATTATCAATTATCTGTCATCTTCTCAAAAAAACACACTTTAATATCAAATAGAGCACCTGAGACCATATTAGCATTAGGTAACCTGCAACAATTGTAAAGAGGAATAAAAGGACAACACTTAATCAGAAGAAAAACTATTCCTGGAAACCACTGAATTTCAAAGGTTCTCAGTCCTTGTCAACTGCAATAGTTGGAAAGAGACATATGCATCCATTTTAAATCACCTTTCATTTGTTAAAAAAAACAAACAATGTATTGACAAAACATTACCATGAAGTCAGAAGGAGGATTGCTATTTTGCCTTTTTTTTTTTTTTTTTTTTTTTGGTAAATGCACTCTTCAACAGATCATCCCTATGTGAACTGTTTTTTTTGCCCTCTGCCCACACAAATTTGTGTGATTTTTACCCATTTTTCTTTCTTTTTACTTTTAATTGCATTTTTTGTTTTAATGTCCAGATAGCAAAGCATTCCTCCTTCTCTTGCTTCTTCAGAAGGATGTAATCAATATCTGTAAAAAGTTAAAATTAGTTCCCACAAAAACATTGATTTCAAAGCAAACACCCTATCTTAATGAACATAACTTTCATAAATTAAAATATAGGAGGCACTATTAAAGAGATTCCATAATGACATGTTCATCAGGATCTCCAGTATTTTTATTTCACAAGTGTTAATTAAGATAACTGTCTTTTACTGGCACAAACAGACTTGTGCCTCAGTTTCCACATTTGTGAAATTACAGAAACGGGCTAATTTTTTTTGTGTGTGCCGTGATCCACTTAATTCTCACACCATTAAATTAAGATAGAGTAAAAAGACCACTTGGGGCACTCTGTTCCCTCTTTTGGGGGGGCATTATTTGGTCAGTGTCACCATTTTAAAATGCAAAATGTTGTCACTGACAGGGCTACAAATTTCTGTGCCAAAGGCTATCAATAAGTCCTTACAAAATGCCGCCCTACAGCTTAGGACACCTCCAAAGATAAGCCCACAGCAAACCAAGGTGTGTGCAGAGTAACAGTCTCAAATTAAGTGGAGACTTGGCGATCACTACACAAAAGGTGTTAGAAATTTAAGGTGCTATTAGCATCACACTTGACTTAAATTAGTATTCAGATAGCAAGATCGCATTCATAGGAGATTCCAGACTTTTCCAGGTTATACTTTGAAATCAAATCATGTGCACATTAATATTCAAATAGCATAATTCAACCTTTAAAAGTTTTAGACAGGGCCTCTGCATATGTACCATTTAATTACTGAAATTGCAAATGCATAAACACCAAAGAGATTTATTTTCACTTAATAATTTTCTGCTTTTATTAATCTGGACCCAGGAGAACAAAGACGTGACCCATCCAAAAAGGGCAAACCAAACACCACCACAAAGAAAAAACAGCCTTTTACATTTTATTGTTGATAATTAAGCCTCGTTTTGTTGAAATGTGACCATAGGCTAGGTCTGAACCTAGCACATTCACCAATTATTCAGATAGCCAAATTACCAAGGAAGTAGAAAACTTCCAATCTAATTAATGCTTGTGTAATTCGTCTGGTCATTTCAACAATTTTTTAAATGATTTTTTTCTTTCCAAAGCAGCACCTTAAAGAAAAAAGGAAAGGCCACCTCCCCAGGGTTAAGCCCTCCCCCCCTTTTTGGCCAGAGAGGAAAAACCACAATCAAAAAAGAGAAGAAAAACCAAACAACCAAATGTCACTAGACAAAGTAATTAATGTCCTTTCATCTCCCCCTGGGAAGTCTTCCCTTCAGAGCGCTGTCCCCCCTCCCACCTTGAAAAGGACAAATTTTTTAAAACGCCATTTCCAGACCAAGAAGCCATTTCCAGACAAATGTCATTTTCCAGTTTTCTCTGATTTGTGAATGTTGTTGTTGTTGTTGTTGTTTTTTCTTTCTTTTTTCACAAAGCGCTCACAATGTGGCTAACAGGAAAACGTGTGTGTGTGTGTTTAATGGTTTATTGCACGGGTGTGGGGGGCGCTGCTGGGGGGGGCAGCTGGTACAATTAATTCTCTTCTCTGCTTTACAGAAAGCCCGAGTCTGGAAGGGGAAAAAAAGGTCATACTGTAAAATGACGTGTCATTTGGCTTCCTTGGGCACTCTGCGCCCTCACTATCCACTTGGTGTGTGTGCGTGTGTCTTATTTTATTTGATTGTCCTTCTCTTCCTTCCACGGCCGGCCGGCCCGAGGACACGTCTGCTCCTCACGGTCCGTCCTGCCCTGCCCGGAGCGCACGAGTCGCGCCCAGCGGCCGCGGCCCGCCTCCCCGCCCCCTCG
>NW_004955445.1:699428-839850 GCF_000276665.1 Chinchilla lanigera
CCATGGCCCGAGCCGAAGGCGCCGCCGGCCCCGGAGCGCGCGCGGCCTCTGCGCTTGGCGCGGCCGCTCAAGAAGGAGAAGAAGGCGCAGCCCAGGAACACTCGGAAGCAGCAGGTCGCCCCGAACACGAAGCCGCAGCCGCGGCCCTCCTCCGTGCGCTTCTGCAGCAGGAAGTTGAGCACCCACGAGGGGCTGCGCACCGAGAAGACCAGGAAGACCACGAGGGGCAGGTGGGCGCTCAGCGCGCCAGCCTTGGCCGGCCCGGGCCGCCACACGACGCCCCCGACGCGTGGCGCTGCGTAGTACGCGTCGTCCTCGTCTCCCGAGTCCGTGTCCCACGCGGCCCAGGCCCTACTCGTGCCCCCGGTGGCGGCGCCCTCGGCGCCCCCGGCGGCGCCCTCCTCGGCGCCCTCGTCTTCGGCGGCGGCGGCGGCGCCGGCCGCGGGGCCTCGGGCCTCCTCCCGGGCTTGTGGCACCTTCTTCATCTTCTTCCTCAGCATCTTCTCCAACTTCTTCATCTCCTTCTCCCTCTTCTTCTCTTCTTTTCTCCTCTGCTCCAGCAGTTTCTTCTCGATCTTCCTGCGCTCCTTTTCGGTGGGGAACTTTTCGGGGGGCACCTCCCGCGCCGCGCTCTTCGGGGGCTTCGCGCTCTTTGCGGTCTTCTCGGGGTCCCCGCGCTTCCTCGGGGCGAGGGGCTCTTCCTGCCCGGCCAGCGCCGCAGCCGCCGCGGCAGCTTCGGCAGCCACCTCGGCAGCCGCCGCGGCTGTCTTCCTCTCGCTCTCCGCGGCCACTCGGGCTTTGAGCTTCATAGCCATCTTCAGCATGGTGGCCCGGCCACCGCGGGAAGCCCGGCTCCTCGCGCCGGGCCCGGGCGCCCTGCTTGCCCCCGGCCTCGGGCTGTCCTGCCCCGGTGCGCCCCGTGTCGGGCTGGTGATGGGGGTCAGCTGCGGTCCCCGCTGCGCTGCTCCGGGGCGCAGAGCACGGCTGCCCGGACCTGGGGCTCCTGGGCTGGCTGCCTAAGAGTTAGCGTCAAAAGAATAAGCAAATGAATAAAAGGTGAAAACAAACCAAAAAGCACCCAACAACAGCGAGAAATCAAAAAGCACCGAGAAATGTCAAACAACTCAAAAAAGAAAAGTGCAAAGGCGCGATGACACGAGTTTGCTGTTACCCTCAGGCGCTCCTTGGTTAGGTCTTGGGCACGCACGCCAATGGAGAAGAGAAGAGAGAAAAGAGAGAATTGGGGGTTGCCCGGCAGGCGCGGGGCAGAGCAGCAGCGCCGGGGCGCCCCTGCCCTGTCCCAGCCTCGGTGGCTCTTGCCCGCGCCGGGCGACTCGCACTTCCGCGGGTGGCCCCTGCGCTCCCCGACTTACATGTGAGTGAGGTGCACTCACACGCAAGGCAGTGCCTGCCTGCCTGCCAGCCGCCCGCCGCCGCCCCGAGCCGCGCCGGGACAGGGGTTCGCTCCAGCCGCGGTGCCGCAGCCCAGAGCCGGAGAGCGGGCAGCGCCGCCCGAGGCCAGCCACCCGACGCAGCCCGCTCCGCGGTGCCGACGCGACTGAGTGTCCCCGCCGGGGAGCAGCGCTTTCTAACCGGCCTGATGACGCCCCAGCCTCTTCAGAGGACCGACCCATAGCAGTGGCCCCTATAAACCGAAGGGGAAGCACGAAAAATCGGCCCACCGAGGACGCACCCAAACGGGCCGCGTCGCAGCCCCGGGGTGCGCGCCGGTGCCGGGGCAGCGCGGGTGTGGGCAGGGGGCGCGGGGGGCAGCGTGGAGGCGAGTGCGGGCTCGCCCAAGACGGTGGGCGCCCGACCCCGCCTCCCAGACCTGCCTCCCAATTTTCGGTGAGTGGTGTAGCCCTGGGCGGCGTGCAAAGTGTGCGACGGCGGCGCTTACCCCTGCTGTGCGCCTCCTTACCTCCAGCTTCCCGGTTAGCGCACGCGGGGACCGTCACCCACCCCGCCCTCCCAGTGGCGCGTGCCCGCGGAGGTGGGTGTCCGCAGAGCCTAACTAATCGCGACGCCTGGACGGGGTTTCTGATCATCCGGTGAGAAGCCCCCGCGTGAGGGCAAAACTAGCATTTCTAGAAGAAGCAGGCGGGCGACACAGAACCGAGGAGTGGTGGCCAGGGCGTGGAGTCGGTGCATGGGTTGGCCTCCCAGGTGGGAGAGGCGGTGGCCCAGCCTGGGCGCCAGGAGGGGCTCTGGAAGAGAGGAAAAGTAGTTTATTGAACTTGAAGTTGTTTAGAGATTGTTTCAAAACTATCCCGCCGCCTCTCTGGTCTCCCACTAGGACATGGCAGAGAGCACTGGTCAGGGCAAGGACACTAAGTTTTCGACCAGCTTGCCCTAGCTCACTTTTCCTGGGACCTTGCTTGGGTCACCTGTTGCTCTACAGGCATGTGCATGGGTATCTCTGATTCATTCATTCATTCATTCAACAACTCTTTGGTCCAGCCCACTTGTGCCCAGGTGGCCTGGGGTGCCAGATGGCCAGGTGAAGACATGGAGCCTGCTTTGAATAGGACACAGGCCTATAGTATGTGTCAGCAAACCCAGATCTGCAAAGTCATCACAAACTTTTCCAAGTTTTAACTTTCTTTGACTTTTCCACAGATTTAAGAGAATCTGAGATTTGCGGGGGTGGGGAGGGTAGTCTGCCTATAAACGCAAACATACCAAACATTCCCCGAGGTGTGCGGGGAAATTGTTTGATACTTCCAGAGGCTCACAGTTTTGAGTAGCTCTGAAAACAGAAAAGACACCACTAACCACTCAACAGGACTACCGAGCCCCTCCTTTCTCTCAAGTTTGCTCAACTCAAAGTAAGAAAAAGTGTGACAGATGTTCCAGGTTATTTTTCTTCACCCCTTCAGTTACACCTCTAACCCTCATTCTACAACGCCCCCCCCCTTTTTATGAGTCCGAAAGGACAACAGAGAGCAATTCAAAGTCACCAAAGTATTCTTGGAATTAAGAACAGGAAGCCAAGCCTAGGAGTCAGACCCTCACCTGCAGACCTGCCCTGCCCGGCTGGAAATGCGGGTCTCTAACTTTCTCAAACTGCTGCGAAGTTTCTGCTCTGCTTAGGACCTCTCTTCCATACAAGAATGTACCTACTTTTGAAAAAAAGAGCAAAGGCGCTACTGTTCTAGACTGATGCTTTCCCCCTAAAGAGAAGTGGATACAAATGTTTAACTGATGCCCCAAAAGTGCTGGTATGAAAACATTCATGGCAGGGAGGCCTTCTCGTCAATGACTGGAGAGATCATGACTCACTGCTGTTCACCAACTCAGTTAGTGCCTACTTAAAGACAAGGCTGAGGTTTTACATATTTATATATTAAATAAAAGCTCTGTAGTTGAATTTGAGTCATTATCAATTGTCATGTTTAAAAATTGATAACAGACTTACAAGAGGGAGGAACTGCCCAGAAATTTTTGTTATGCTCCATTTATTTGAAAGTATCTTCCTGCTTCTAATGTGGCAAAGCACAAATACACTGTATTTAAAAGGTACAAAGTAAATAGTAACCAATACAACTTCGATACTTATGCCAGTAGCTACACAGTTATACAATGACTATAGTGAAGAGTCGCCTTATTTGGAAGTCCCTGAGTTGGGTTACTGCCTTCCCTTTTTAGATAAATATCACACCTGAACTTTAAAAGGAGTGAAACTGTCCCATACACTGACACATGTTCTAGGCAAGGCACAATTGGGACCATTGTCCTGGAAGTGCGTAACGTAAGGTCAGCTTATATTTCTTTCAGCTCCTAACCTGGCACGCTGTCCTTGCAAAACAAAATTTATTAAGTGTAGGTTTTGCTTATATTTTATTATGATTAACCATGGATGGACAAATAGAGCATTTACTTTGTAAATAAATGGCAGCAGGTGGAATCAAGAGTTTACAGGTAAGCAGATGACACCAAGAGCTCTGAAACACAGGCTGGCTTGTGGTGTGTTCAGTTTTCTTGTTTTCACTGGACACAAAGTGAAAGAAGAGCTTTTACTTAATTGTTCTGGTGAGCTGACAGCATCGACAGTTTTTGGCCTCCCATTTGACCTACCTGGGCCCCAAAGTTATAATCTTTTTTTTTTTTTTTAAATCTTTCCCATTTAGAGCTTAACATGTGTGACCATGTCATATGAATTAGTAATTTAATAGGTTATTGCTATTTTTAAGTACCTAGTTTATGCCATGACAGTAGAATAATCCATAGTATCATTCTTACAGGATCCACACCAGAGACTTTTCTGGTGGAGGGGCCCCTCATTTGGCTCAGAAGAGATGGAAGTTATGGAAACTTCAGGCTACAGGAAGAGGCAGAGGGCCAAAATGTCCTGGACGTGAAATACTCAGGGAGGGCCCTGGTCGCTCCCTGGCTCAGGTGACTTGCATGCTCCAGCCAGCAAGTGGAGATAATAACATGTCCCTAATCTGAAAACACTGGGTCACCTAGTGATACAACTTAGTCAAACAGATGGTGTCACAGATCTCACAGAGAGATGGCCTAGCAACATTTCTCTCCAATATTCTATTTTGTGCAACAGTGGATGAATTCACAAGTTGGGGTTTAAATTTTGTGGCCTTGTAAATTTCGTATTTATGGATGGAGTGTGTGTTCCTTGGCTCCTTCGCATCTTCCTTTTGGAGTAAGAATGCCTTGTCTGCTTTTAGAAGCAACAGAATTGCTACATTTTAGAATCTTGAAAATATTATATTTAATGATGTAATTCAGTTTTTGGACACACGTGTTCTCCTTGGCCTTTCATTAGTTGGGGTCACTGTAAGCCATTTTCCAAGAGCTCGGAGAAAATATAATTATAATATTATTTTAATAGCCTAGGAAACAATAAATAGGTTTCCACTGAAACAGAAACTTTAGCTGTGAGGTTTTAATAATAGTATTTAGTGCTTCCACACTGCTTTCTGTCTTCAAAGCACAATCTGCACTTTAATTAACTAGAACAACTGACTGAAACTGTTACTGCAAATAAATGTTACTTGAAACCTATGCTGCATAGAAGAGATGAAAGCAGGTATTGTATAAAACATTTTCTCCTCCTAGTTAGCCCCTGTAAGAAGGTTCTCTTACTTAAGACCATAAAAATTCTTTAAAATCTAATAGAGTGATCATCTAGAGCATTTTTTTCTTGTCCTCTTCACCAGTTAGTAATTTCAGCCACAAATTAACCCTGAACTTACATTCAAAAGTAAAGGTGATGTTAAACTTCATTTCAGGGCTGGGGATATAGCTCAGTGGCAAAAGCGCCTGCCTGGCAAGCGCAAGGTCATGAGTTCGATCCCTGGTACCGCAAAAGAAAAAAAAAAAAAACCCTTCATTTCAGAAGACCTAAGTCAACCACCAACGAATCAAGTACATGGCCAAGTAAAATTTCCCTATTTACTATTCATCAATTAATTTAAAAATGTGTCTTTCATTTAGAATATGCCCTCCCTCTAGTGCAAACTGAATGTGGAGATGCACTGCCCAGTGTATTTGGACCTAATTGCTAAAGCCAGGGGCTTTGCATTGCTCTTGATACATCTACTTAAAACCGTCCCACACAACTTGAGGTGGACCGGGACATTTTGCAGCTTTCAGAGATTGCTTCTGACTCTTATGGGCAGGCACCACCTACGAGAAATAATTTGTGGTCTTCACAGTTGCCAAATTCCCAAGGCCCTTGGTGCCTCTCTCACCATCTCCCTGTAAGCCCCAGAGTAGGCGGAAGGTGACTTTAAACAAAAGCACCATTGACGCTACGTGTGGAAAAGCGAACGAGGAGACCGTGTGGATTACTGCTGTCCTCTTACAGCCTCAGCTAAAAGACACGATGTGCACGTTGCCTTTGGTTGAAGATTCTACAGAGACAAACAACTTGGATAAGAAGTAGGAGAGAAACAGACCCAAGAGCAAACCAAAAGGGAGGCCCTTTTGCAGAACACGGCGTCAGCACAAATGATTAACTCTAAAACTAAAGGTAAAGTCCACGACCAACACTGAGTCAGCCCCTTTCTCTTATGGACACATCCATAACAACAGCCCCCTGGCCCCACTTAATGGATATCTTAATTGAGCAAAAGAATATTAAAGAGCTCCACACTCCACAGCAGGAAAATTAATCTTCCTAAACTAAAATATCCTCCACTTCCCCTGGGAAGAAAATTTCATGAGGACTAAGGTAATGGGAAAACCTGTTGCTTAGAACTTTTAAGTTGGCCTTGAAGATGGAAACTCATCCAGAATGGGGGATAATGCGGGGAGACTGATTAAAAATAGGCCTGAACCCGCTGACCTTTGTTTTCATCTACAAGATTCCTTAATTCGATGGCACTTTGATCTTACTAAACAAAACATCCATCGGTGCAACTGGAGATGTGATGCTGAAATTGTAAAGACATTTTCTTAGGTAAAAGAAACTTTTTCATGGCTCTTCTTTCAAAGATTTTTTTTTTTTAAACATGATAGTCAATTCTTCATAATTAGCCCTAAATGTAGAGTTAGAAAGTGAAAAATCTGATGAGGCAGCAAATTTGAGAGCTAACTGTTCCTTTGTAGATATACAAAAGCGAAAAATGACTGCATAGAAGTTTTACATGTTTAGTTCTTCCTTTCAAAGAACTTTACGATCAGCAACTAGCCTCCCTTTGAGTCACCTGAGATGCTGACGGGGCCACAGTGCTATTTGCCTTCCCTCCTGGCTGAAACCGCCCTCGCTAGGTCCGCTCCATCTGCTGCTGGTAAAGCAAGTTAAGCAATTAATGTGACAGCATTAGCCCCACGTTTAGTTCACCTGGGAATGCAGGTACCTTTCCCTCTTTTCGTCTTTGCTCACACACGTTCAGGTTCAGATTGACAAATGTGGGATTATAACTCAGTACCACCTATTTCCCTGGGTTTTTATTTGGAGGGGGAACACTCCACTGGGGCACAAACTGCACAGCTCTCAAGGAGAAGGCCCTTGTCCCCTGCAGGTGGCCCAGTGCAAGCCCCAGCCTGCCTCTGCCGCGCTGCCGGTCAGCTTCCATTTGGTCACCATTCGGTGTCTGCTGGGAAGCCCAGCACCCTTGCCTTCACTACCTCGCTCGGCAGTTTGCTGAGGGCTTGGCGTGCTCACAGCACCCTTGCTGGTCCACGCGGAGCCCGCTCAACAGCAGCACCCAACGGGCCTGCGGCTTTCTGAGGTCTCTGCCGACCTCTGGAAGTTACGAGAAAATTATGTAGCCAAAGCATCAAGCATTTGCAACCAGTCTGGGGATAGGATGAAAAGATGTTTTTATGAGCTGCAGACCTCAGCTCTACCCACAGCCACGTCCCGAGGTCTCTGCTCTCTGCCCAGTACTGGGAAAGCTGCCTCAACCCACTTTCCTGAACATTCCTGTCTCTCCCTCGCTTTAGTCTCTACGAACTTCTCAGATTACCGCTCCTTTCGTGCTAATTACACCAAAAAAATTGAAAGAATGTCGCTGACTTTACAAAGAACACAAAGCAGATTTGCTTTAAAAACTAAATATAGCCAGTTTCTTTCAGAAGGCAGGGGACTCTGTCTTCAAACAATTTGTAGGATGGGGATTAATCGCAGATGGCCCATTCATTTATTAAGATCCAGGTGACAGAGGGGCCCTGCTCTTGAGAGGACATGCAAAAAAAAAAAACGTGTGTTGCTTTTGGGAACCATTTAGATAAAGTGAAAAGTTCTGATTGATGATGAACTTTCTCTCAGCACTTAGTTGTAAGTGAAGATTTGCCAAGGATGATGGGCTAATTTAAAATACCGCGGCAAGAGGAAAGAAACGGGAGCCACCAACCGTAGAAAGCAGTGCTTGTCTGGAGAAAGGAGAACTTGTACTATGCAGGTGAAAATATAAATAAAAAGAAAATCTAACTGCTTATTTTGGAAGGCTGCGGCTGCTCGAGAGCAGGACGATGTTGTTTTTTCTAGCCCCTGTGTGTAAGAAATAGCCTTTTAAGAGACAGAATTCAAAAGGGTATATTAGCCCCATTAGCCAAGCAAATTATGGATTCCCCTCTCCCCAAAAAACCCCCTAAGGGTTAATAGGTGAACAGTAGCAGCTTGGAATGATTTATTTTTTCTAAGGAACATGAAATACTGAATTGCTCATGCTGAAATAATGCTACAGCTGTGATCCATGGGGCTGAATTTGGGCACTGGCTGAAGTGACAGGTGTACTCATTGTATGCCCAGCTTGGCTGAAATCATGATGCCCAACTCAAATTTTTCCCCAATTAACTGGTGGTGACTCTGGAGTCAGCCAGGAAAGATCCTTTGGCCATGTGTGCTCAACCTTCAACAAAAATGTCAGCCTTGGGAGAGAATGGAACTGTGGCTCCCTTATCAAAGAACAAGTAAATCAAGATGGCCTGCAATGTTCAGGAAAGCAGGACAAAGAGAAGATCTAATCAGGACCAAACCCTCCTAGGTTCTAAAGCAAACATGTCTGTCCTACAGTTGAGCTCTTAGAGGATTTCAGCCATCACAGCAAGCCTAGGATTCTAGGAAATGTGTCACAAAAATTGATATTATTAAAGGAAGTTGCACAAAGATAGACATGTAGCATCTAAGGTACAGTGTACTAATTATACCTATTTTTATCCCAGGGTTACAGTGACCGAAGGCTAAGAAGTAAAGACTCTGGAAAACTAGCCCTTCACCTATAGAAGACATGAATGCCTTGTTGGAAGTAGGAATGGGGTAAAGCTTACTCTGGCTTCTTTGGTTTAACCCAAGGTGAGAAATCAGCAGTCATCTAGGCAGGCAGTGGATTTTCTGAGAACTTGGAAACAGGGTAGATTGGCAGATGGTTGTAGACTAAACCTTGGGAGTTCTGGTGTGATATCAGCATGCTTCTACAAAGGCAACTCAGAAATGTCAAAGACCAGCCTGAGTGAACTGCCCTGGTTAGGAGAGGGAAGCAAGAAGGCTAAGCAAGAGCTGGCTAAGTCAAGATGGCCCTACACAAAGCTCTGTTTGGTCCATTTCACTGACAGCAAAGGTCCTGGATCCTAACCCGTCACAATGGTGCCAGCTGGCTGAACCATACAAAGGAAGTCAATATAAAACTTAGGCAGGGCCAAGAGACATCTGATTTCATAGTTAAATGGATTTTCCATTCACTCACAACCATTGAAGGTACCCCAAAGTCTAAAAAGCTACATGTCCCAAATTGATGTTAATTAACCCACACTACTGAGAAGTGCCCAGAACGGGGTAATTCAAAGTCATCCTCAGCTTGAGAAGTGAAGTTCTTAAGTAGTATTTTTGTGTGTATGTATCATTACTTCAGATTCACCGTTTCATGAGCTCCCATGAGTTAACTGAAAGAACATGAAAATCCAAATGTTGACTAGTGTGCCTCCCCTAAAAAACAATATTTTAATTGTAAGTATAAAATGCCTTTATATTTCATTTATTTTGTTTTCCTCAAGTTGACAAAGTTATGTACCTACTAGATTTACTGGGGACCAGAGAAGCAAAAAAAAAAAAAGGGGGAAACTTTCAAAACAAGAAAGAAAATGAAAAAAGACAGTTGCTAAATAATAGACCTCTATAGCAAGCATTTAGTTTCTCAAATGGATGGCAAAGAAAGAGATTTTGAGAGAAGAAAAAGGATGCTTAAGTTTTTGAAATGTGTAAAGCAAAATAGCAGATCTGCAAAGGAAGAGGGGGAAAAGCCACTGGCAACCTGAAAACCCCAGGGAAACAAACAAAAAGAATCACTGTAGTTTATAGTAATTGAATCCTTGCTAGTATCTGATGATTCTGTGAAGTGCCAGCTGTCACTCTTTTCCTTTCAGAAACATGACATTCATTTGTCTAGCAAAGACCCATTATTATAGTTCTGAGGTCTGCTTAATGGGGCTACTAATAAATCTAAGTCATCAATTCTTGACCTTCTTCTCCCGCTCTAAAATTCTCAGTGGTAAAGGGGTAAAAACACATTTTCAAGGTTCTGTGACGGTAACATAGAAATAAAAGATCAAGGCTAGGCTCCAGTGGTCTGATCACACCTGGGCTCTATCCTGCTTATACCCCAAGTGAAAACAAGTAAGACAGACCAAGAACAGCATCTGGGGGAGATACCAATATTTTTCTTTGGCCTGAGCCATTCGCAAATAGAAATCAAGTGCCGAGACAGAAGCACAAAGGGAGAGATGTACCAGGGAGCCATTACCTTCCACCTCTCTGCAGCCCCTTCCTTCCCACCTCCTTGGCTTTCTACTTTACTGAGAGATCAAGAGGGAAAAAAAGGCCAGTCAAGGGGGATCTAAATTGTCTATGCAGATGTGAAGGAAGGATAGAATTGATTATCCAGTCTCAGTCTTGGCGACTTTGAGATAAGGATAGGGTGGGGGTCAGCTTTTTCAAGAAACAAAACCATGGGTATTTTTCTCTTTCTATGAAAGCAACACTTATGCTTCTTTTTTCACTAGCTGGATTGAGCTGGCTGTGACCTAAGACAAAATGAGGGTGGGTGGCTTCAGCTTTCTCTAAATTCTAAGATGGCTGCAGGCACTAGACAAATCTTGACTCTGATAATGTTGCTGAGAGTTTAGCTCTAAAGATTCTCTCCCCACTGCTTGCCTCCTATGCCTTCCCGGAGGGACCAGCCTGCTCCTTCATCCCCATCGCCCCCCTGCAGCAGACTTTACATGGCTACTGCAGAGAAGGCGGAAGACTCGTGCACAGGCTGGTTTGGAGGTCTGCTTTCTCTGATTCCCATAGCACTGAGAGACTGCATTGGGGCGACGGCAGGGCAGCTGCATGGATGAGCTGATCTGTTCAAATATTCAGGCAAATTAGTTATTTGAACACAAAACATCCAGATGCTTTTTCCCCACTGAACTTTCTCCAAATTGATTGGAGCTTTGGTGCCAAGAAGACAAAAAACTCAACTCAGAAAGGTCACCAGAATAGGAAAGGTGTGGATGATGAAAAGCTACAGGACTAGTATGAAGCACTACATATTTCTAGCAATGAAAATCTGAGTTTCTAAATTGTGCTAAATGGCTCAAAATTTATCAGAGCAAAGCTACAGATGAAAGGATGGATCTTTTTAAAGATTATATTGTCCCTGTTTATTTGGCTTTGCTGCTACCAGAAAGTGGCTGGGAACACTCTCTTCAGGGCTCTATAAAATGTAAATGGTCTAAATTAAGAAGCCATCTAATCTCAACCAATATTAATTCTGATATGAAAAATGAGACCAATTCTTCAGATGCGATTACGATCTTTACAGCCTAACATTAACAGATGACCTCGCTTTGTTTCTCAAACACCTGCATATTTTCCTTTTCCAAAATGCCTATTTATTTTTAAGAGGGAGCAAATATCCTAATACTTTACTTCTTCTAACATTGAAAGTATACCTCCTCCTGATGTGGGCTTCCCGTCCCTCAGGCTGGGTGCACCCCTATATGTGATTTATCTGGATATGTTTCCCTCCAAACTATAGTCATTCTAAAATAAAATCTCTAAGCAGCGTCAGGATGGCAAGAGAGGATGCTATCCTAGGGTCTCTCTCTTTTTAGACTGAAATGCTGACTCCTAATATTGCCTTGCAAATGGGAAAAAAGAAAAAATAAACAGGTTCTAACATATTTTTTTTAAGTCTTTCCCCATAAACAGATCCAGTAAAAGCAGACAGCTCCTCCATCTCTACGGTAGGCGAAGTCACTGAGACAGGGCAGGGAACAGGTCCCCCCTCGGACTTGGCATAGATGGGGAGACCACGCTGCCCTGGGTTAGGGAGCCCCCGGTGCACCCCCGCCTCACTATTTCAAGACCACTTCTCCTCCGGTAAGATTCTGCAGCTGCTTCACTCTGCTTGTTAATCTTCTTACTAAGTGTAGAAAATAAAGTGGTTTTACTCCTAAATGTCCATAATTCACCTACCACAAAGCCCCAAGTCCCTGCTGTTTCATTATCAGTTGCCCGCTAATAATAATCAAAATTAGAAGTGTCTCCAGCAGGGTGACAATTGAGTGAGGAGAAGAAGGAACCCCGGAAAAACCACAGATCGCCCGGGGCAGTTGCTGCCTAGTGTGCCTGCTTGGGGAGGGGGGTGTGAAGCTGCCAATCAGAGTTTAATTCAAGGCCAGGGGCTCTCCAGGCGCCCACCGCACTTCTAACATGGACACCGAGCCCGCAGCACCGCTTGTACAAAGGCAGCGAGCGTGCGGGCTCGAGCCATCTCTCCGGCTCTGTGCGATTCTGCGCTGGAGGCTCGCAAAGCAGCGGCACTTCACGTTGCCTGTCAGGAAAAAGCCCCCGAGCTGAGAGCTGAAGAGGGAGGGGAGAGCATGGGCCAAGTCATCCCCCTTCTGTAGCTGTTTTCCTTCTGTTCCCTTTATCCCCCTAGGGTCCTCATAGCTAACCTGGATGCACTTGGGTACTCCTTTCCTTAGATTCCCGTTTCCAGAAGCGAAGGCTTTTTTCAGCTCTGAGAGAGGGGCTACGATTTGTTTCTTCCTGGACACTATCAGCTCAGCATCCCTGGGCTCCCTTTCAGGGTTAGAGGAGCCCAGTGGGTGCTTAAATCAGAGATTTGGGCAGGATTATTACAAGAGCAGAGATGGAAAGGAGAGGGGGCTTTACTTTTGCTTGAGCCGAATGTGGCCTCTCGGCATCTGGCTCTGCAGCTCTTTCCCCAGCCCTGAAACATGGCTTCTGCCTGCCGAAGTATTCGTCCCAGGCCTCTGGCTCTGTCCCTATCTCCAGTCCCCATGCCCCGGAATGTCCACGGGGACTCACATCTGACCTAGCACCTGATGCTGAAGAAAAACATGATCTTCCAACAATGGGGGTGTGTGGCCACTTGAGAGCCCTCCAGCCGGTGGAGCGGCTTGACCTCCCCACGGGGTAAAATCACATCTTGCCCCACAGAGGGAAAGGAAGAAGCCTGCATCTAGCAGGGTGTGCATCTTTGCCTGCAGGCTTTTGCTTTCACAATTCCCTCTGGCTGAACGTAGCAAGGTGGCCTGAAGACCTGGCTGGCTGTGCACACTGCAGAGGGGCTGGGCTCCCCCTCCAAGTGCATCCATCACTCACAGTGACAGCTGCCTTGCACTCTGCACCCCAGCAGCCCACATCCCTTTCAGAGGCCCCCTCCCTTCCCCCACCACAAGCCTCCTCTGTAAAAACCAAAAAAAAAACACCTTGTTCTTTCATCATAATTAAAGAGCTGTCAGGGAAATGGCATCGCTGATTTTTTGCTGCTGTTGAAATGACCCTCCTCTCCATCCCGCTTCTCATTTGCTAAAGTGGTCCTTTCTCTACCTAAAATCTGGCCCTTTGGTGATGGAAATTTTAGCTAGAAACAGAGCGTTCTAAGCAGAGTCCTAAGCTTGGGAGGGTGGGGAGAGAAATCGATGCTTTGAGCCGGCCTCTGTCTGCAGCAAGGTGCCGGCAAGGCTGGTCTCATCGGCGGTGGGAACAGTGGCGGCAGCTACCTCTGGGCTTTAGGTCCACGCAGGGCCACCCAGTTGTAAATCCTTGTCAGGGGACACAATTTAGCAAAACTTAGAGGCTGATTCTCCCTGTTGTCTTAGCTAAGGGACAGGAGGAAGCTATTTACAAGGAAGTGGAGAGGTCTGATCAGGGGAAGATAAAATCCAAATGCCTTTCATGCTCCGAGGGAAAACTGCGTGTTGAGTATCATCGCCAGCCTGCATGCTTGTGTCTTTGAAATAAAGCTATAATGTACACATGGAATTAATCGCCCTCACCCTGCGGACTGTCGCTGAGCCACACAAAGGGTACTTTCTGTATCATGGATGCTGCAGCATTCAGGGGTCTTTCTGGAATCTCATCTCATTTTGTGACAGTGTTGTTCTCATCCTGTTAGCCATCCCAGAACTTTTTGAAAGGCACTTTTCAGGAGGATGACAGTCAAAAAACAAAACCAAACAGAACAGAACCCACAGACCTGAGTGATACTGAGCGCTGCCTTTAGGAACCATGACATACGTTCAAATATATATTACAGGGAATTCATAATATTCATTCTAGCCTTCAACTCCTTACATGTGAGGGAAACTAAAGTGTCAGGAGCTTTCAAAATTAGCTTAATTTCCTGTTCCTAAAGATCATGCATCTAGAAAAGGCCCTCTTTAAGTTACACTGGGGAGCTTAATTGGCAAGCTTTCGGGTTTCTACACGGGTATGCTAATATCTGGCAAGTCAGAATGGCAATCCAGGCCTCCCTCAACTGAATCACTAGTTGTTAATACACCTCTGAGCAACTCTGAGCTAAGGTGCGAAACCAACCCAAGTGTCACTGAGCACCCGCTGTTTCTCCTCTGGCTATAACCATAGGACAGTGTGTGCGTGGGGGGGGGGGGCAGCTTATGTAACAGACACCTGAGTTGTTTTGCTGCTCGTCTGCCGACCTGGCCTCCCTGTTTCTGGCTTCCCTGTTTCTTTTCCTTCATGCCCCCCCACCCTACATTCATCTCCATTTTAGAGAAAGCCAAGCAACTGTAGAGTACTGAAGCTTCCTTTATTTCCTGACTAGTCTATGTGTCACAGCCGTGGACACTAAAGAAACAGGGCTTGTCCTTATCAACCTGAGCCTGAATGAGTCAATCATCCCGATGGCTGTGATAGGACCTGGCTCGTGCCACTTGAATAGGGTGCACCTGGCTGCCAGGCCCGAAGTCCTGGGGTAGCAGGGGAGGGATGTTGTTCACTGCACTGGGGGCTGCTAGGCGATCAGAGATGGTAGGGGAGAAGGAGAGGGGGAGCTCAGGTTATTGCCAAATGCCCCTCCCCTTTCCTCCCCCAGGCTTCCTGTTAGAATTCTACTCCTGAGGCCCTCGTCATTAAAAATGTGACTCTCCCGCTTTTGGGCCTCACGGAGTTCTTTATTAAAATGCAAATGTCCCTTAAGAGTAACCCCATGAGCCCCTGCCAGCTAATGGGATTAACTGAACAGAACACAGCCACCTGCAGAGGGGTAGAGAGGCCAGGGCCCAAACCTCCACTTCTCGTATTTGCCACGGGCTCATCCGTGAGTGCCCAGCCACAAAATTCAGACATTCCTGCTTCGGTTCTCTCGGAGGGGTGGCCATTTTTAAGAAGCAAACAAAATTTAATAATTCTATAAACCTGAATTGTACTTACTATGGAACAAAATTTACCCAGAAAACCTTCAGTTCAGCAAAAACAACTCTTGTCCTATTTCTAATATTTAAAAAACCTATCTGTATATACACATGCATACTATAAAGATATATATTTTATATAGCTTGAAAAGACTCTAAGATATCATATGCTGAGCATTGCAGAGACCTATAAGATGCATTATTCTAATGGTAATACATAGATAAGGTAAAAGTATTTGTGAAAGGACAGTTGAAAATATAGCTCTGGATATTGAAAGTATATTTTCCTTTCTACAGATTGGGAATTAATGACAGTATTTTAATACAAACTACCTCTGCTTTAGGGAACATAAAAAAGAAAACCAAAGCCCAGGATCTAAGAGGGAGAACTGGAGCTAAGCTGGAAATCAGATTCTAAAATGGAGGATTAGAACTAAGCTAACATAGAGGGCTGGAGCTAGGATAGAAAGCAGAATCAGGATCTAAGATGGAGGACTGGAGCTAAAATGGAGGACTGCAGCTAAGGTGGAAGTCCGGTTTTAAGACAGAGGGCAGGTCAAGATCCAAGATGGAAGGCTGGGGCTAAAATGGAGGGTTAGAGCTAAGATGACGGGCTGGAGCCAAGATGGAAATACGCTATAGCATAACAGGACCTATGGCTACAAAGCACAAACGCTTCTCTCTCCCATCAGTAGCATACTAATCCTTGACACAGAAGATTCTAAGGGTAGGTGGGAAAATGTGGACCCACTGCCTCAGAGAATTCCAGTCCTGGGTGGAGGGCACAGTAGGGCTCCAGACAAAGCAGACATAAAAGAGGGGAGCTGGCTAAAGGCAGTTCTCTACACCACTGAGTGAGAGCTCTGGAGACCCTTCTAGAAGCAAGCCTGCCTACCTCAGTATGACCAGCAAGGCGCTGGGCTACACCTCCTGGAGAAAAGGTTTGTTTAGTACCAAGCTGACAGATCACCAACACCAAGCCTACCCTGTGACAAGAGAAGGTTCAGTCACTCTTGTGCATATATAAGTTTTCAGCTTCAGACTAGCATGGAAATCTGAATGCTTGTGCCTGTTGAATGTCTAGACTTGGCTGTTTGTTTTGACCCAAGTAGATCCTCCTGGATTTTCTGCGGTTTAATCCTCACTTGCATAAGCTCTGATTTAGTTTGCTCAACTGGACTGCAGAAATCTTGAGAGGTTGCTAAAATCTGCCTTTTGAGCATCTTTCCATCTTCTCTTAATTGCTGTTCCTTCTCTGTGATCCCTTAGCAGAGATCGCTCCTTACTGTTAACTTTCTGGGTTTGTTTTGATTGTAAGACCGTCAAGGGCAGCCATGTCTTATACCTCTGTCTTCCAATGAAGGAAGGGCACATAGTAAGTGTGTATATTGAATGAATGAATAAACAAACAAATAAATACAAATGCCCAAAGTAAGGCAAACTCACCGACCCAGCAAGGACACATCCTTCTGAGAGGCACGGCAGATACACGAGCAGCTGCTGCATGCAGAGAGGTGCTACTAGAGATGCAAAGAGGAAACAAAGCTATTTTGATATCAGTTAACCAAAAAGTGAGGAGTCGCTTATCACTGGGGGAGAGTGAGTGAATGTGTTCTGTGGATTAAACAGCATTCCATGTTCTTTGCCAAGTTGACCATAACCTACCTGTGAAGTAAACCTCAGATCTGCCAATGGTCAAAACTTCTCAAAATTAATTTGTAACAACTATTTTTCATTTTGGAACCATCACAGCGTCCTGCATCAGGCATGTCATTTTAAGCTAAATTTCTAATAAACACTTCCCAACTACCTTCCTTCCTGGAGAACTACCATGACCCCTTTGCTCCCCAGGAATTCTAAGATGTCACAGAAGGCCCACTGTCTGAACATATTTGTGGTGAGTTCCTTTTATTAGCTATTAGAACAGCAATCGTACCCCCCACTGGCCCCTAATCAGTCATTTTTGCTAAGTCTCGAAGCAATACAAATTCTGCTCTAATCAATTAGCGACACATTTCTAACTCCTGGCACTTGGAAGAGGAGCAGACCTTGGGGGTGGGGGGTGTAAACCTTGAGAACAGGCGAAGAAGGGGCAGCCTGGGAAACCCCTTCCACCTTTGTGCTGTGCTTCAACCAAGAAGCCTCAACTTGGGAGAATGGGAGAACCAATTAGGACAAGTTTCTGATTGCACTTTTCACTCAAGCTGATGAATGAAGCACAGGACAAAGAGAAGCAGCTGGTGGAACATTCTCTCCACTCAAGCAGGAAGCTGAAGGTTGGCTCTTGTGATTTGCATCTGGCTAGGATGTCCCCTAGCCCCCCTGCCCCAACCCCAACACTGGGCAGTCAACCTCGTCCCCAGCCTCCTGCTCAGTCCCCCTCCTCCTCTCCCCCTCAGCTCTTCCTTACTGAATAGAATTTCTTCCTTCTCTAATCAACACACCCCAGGAGAATAAAATTTGTTTTTCAGGTGAGGGCGATGGTTAAGAAGAAAGGAAGGAAGGGAGCAAGAAGAAAGAAGAAAAGAAAGCAAAGCCTATGTAGGGTCTAACTGGAGGTAAATTCTCCAGTACATCAACCTGTAAAATCTGAGAAATGCCTAAGCTTTGGACATCTCGACCTATTCTTGGACAGAGTGTTTGCTTTAACTTTAGGATTGGCTTGGTTTTGTTTTCAGTGATGATTGAATCAAAGGACTCAGAGAAATTAGATTTTCTTTAAATGGCAAAAAGGTCCACTGTGTGCCAGACTTCTTAAAACAAACCCAAACCGCTAAGTGAGCTAAGGCACGTGTAAACGCTCGGGAAGTCGGGTTGTGTGAGAAGGGACGGCATATTCCTAACCTCAAAAATACAACCAAAAATAGACAATCCTTTTGGATCAGGTGAGAAACATGGGGGAAGCAAAAAAGGCCCACAGTAGATGACAGGACCCTGGTCAGAGCTCAGAGGACAACAGTGGCCATATCCCACTTTCTGAGGATGGCTCCTGGCAGCTGCATGGAGCCTTGCCAGGTAGTGGGAAGGGGAGTGAGGGGTCGGCATGGGGATGCCCTCTGAGCCTGCCCCGCTTCCTCCCAGAAGCACAGTGTGCTCTTGGGATGCCGGCCACTCCTCCCTGGCATCCCTCCATCCCTGCCCCGTGCATCCAGAACTATTTGCAACTTGATCCCCAATTCAGGACAAGAAGCTTCTAGAGGGTAGAGACCCCATCTGGTGCTAGCGCTAACCTTCACAAACACATCCTTTCTTTCTCTCTCTCTCTCTTCCCTTTCTCATCCTGCCTTTAGCATTTAAAAAATTTAATCTCTGTACTTTATTTGTTCCTTCCCTTCCCTTTGGCACCCTCTTTTCTTTCTTTTTCAACCGTACAAAATTGGCTAAGGGAGGTGGTTTTAACTTATGAGTAGTTCATAAGGACCCTGGGGCTTTGAAATTCAGAGAAGGAAGGAAAAAGGGAAGAAATTCAGAGTCTTTCTTAGCTGAGGGAAGGGGTAGACAAGCCAGAGTCAAAGAGACAGCGGAGAACTCGAGAACCCTCAGTGGAATTCAGACTATAGCATGGGACTGGGGAGTGGTGTGAAACGCAGTTTTTTGCGCCATGGTTAATAAATACCTTTCCTGAAAAATCCATACATCTGGATAAAGAACAGAAGGAGATAAGGGAAAATAAAATCTTAGCAAGGCAAGGACAGGGTGGGGGGTGTCCTAAATACAACTTCTAGAATAAAAAGGGCCAGGCCAATGTGGGGTGACGATTCTAAGACCTGTGGGCACCGAGGCACCTAGAGGGAGAGTTCAAAACAGGAATGGTCCCCTAGAAGGGAAGAATGTGCATGTTTTGGGGGGAGGCTGTCAGAGAAAGCCTCTAAGTGACAGATCAAAGTCCCCGGCCTTGCCCAAAGTACAGAATAGCAAGAACGGTGTAAAGCTAGGCCCCAGGCACCCAAGACAGGATGAAACCTCAACCAAAGACATCTCCAAAAAACCTCTCCCCGCAAACTGGGTTTCCTACATTTATCTAGAGAATTCTAAGTTATCCCACTTTTTGCCTGTAGCTCCAGCATTCTGAGCTCAATGCTGACCTCTGGTGGGAAGGGTCTCTCCTAGCCCAGGGAAGGTACTAGAAAAGGCAGACCACCTGTGTCCCGTCCACCTTAACGCCTTGGGGGCACTCTGTGCTAACCGGACCACTTTCAGAATTCAGGGCGATAAGTGGGAGCCTTGGGGGTCAGGGGGGAGAACAAGGAAAGCGTTAAGAAATTCCCAGAAAAATAATGTGGGCATGAGAAAGGAATTCTACGATAAGAGTTGTTGACCTACAGGAATAAATATTAATAGCCAGGTAAGGCAGGTAGTGTTGGCTGTGTGGACATTTTCCACTTGGTTCCCTTGACGATCCAATTTTAAAGAAGTGAAGGAAGAGGACGTGCAAAGAATGTGGCGCTGAAGCTAAGTTTGATGGAAGAGGAGCAAGTTCTCAGCAGAGGGCTTGGCAAGCCCTGGTCTCGGAAGCCCGGGTAGGCCTTCTCCAACGGATGACCTCACGGTTTCCCAGCTGCTGTGGGAGGGTGGGGAAGAGGGACGGAGAGAAATGGCCTGGGTGCCCGTTCTTGGGTCCAAGCGATTTGGCTCCTGACACCATCAGCTGTAGCTTCCTCTCAAAGGAAACAAGGCTCCAGATGCTTCAAGTGACCTGCTGGAGTCCAGGGTGGGCTCTGAGACGGACAGGACCCCACCCTTGGATAGAGGAAATGAATCTCGGGCAGGAATGCCTTGAAATGCTCTGTAGGAATGAAGCACCAAGCAGGCACTGAGATGGGAAAAAAGATTCAAACTAGCCCTGCTCAGAGACCCTGAAACATAGGGATGCACTTCCGACCGAATTAAAAAGCGACCCTTCGCCACGGCCTTCTCCGTAACAAGACACCCCAAATTCTACTCTCTGATCCACTAAATCTTGCCAGTGTCTTTGATGCTTTCTCCTCTGGGGAGACTCCTTGGCTTTGCCTCTCAGATGAGACCTCTGTCCCCTTCTGCACCTCTTTTCTGGCCTTTGATTGGGGGGGGTACGAAAGAATTACCTCGGAACTGTGCTCCTGTAAAAAATTCCCCCAGTGATGGGGCCCCCGAGAGTTTAGTCGTGATTACTCAGCAGGGCACAAAGAGGGACAGACTTTGCTGTCGTGTGCAGCCTGCCACTATTGAATGGACTCAAAGGGGGCGGGGACTGACAAACTTCTACTGAAACTTTTTAGAAACTTTTTAGGAAAACCACTTGCAGAGTGAAAAGACAGTTCTCTCCTCTTCCAGACATGGAAAACGGGCCCAGAAGAAAAAGAGAATTGACCACAGTGTCCGAATTGGTTCCCAGCAGAACCAGGTTATAAGTACTGTGAATGCAGAGATCACCCTCACGGCCTCTGTTCGTGTACTTTCATGATTTAGGTCTACAGAGTCACGAAAGTGACAAGATTTGTTCTCAGGTACAAATCGCTCAACTGAAAAGCTTTACAAAGTACTCCTAGGCCTTGGGGCGAGGGCTCTGTCCCGGGGAAGGAGGGGGGCTCGGAATCCTGCCTTGGGCTAGGGCGCAGGCGTGAGTTTTGAAAAGCCAGGCTCTCAATAGTAAAAGCCGAGCGCCATCTGCCAGCCGATTCTGAGCACTTGCTTTATTTGATTGTTTCTGCGTCCCAGCCCAGAATAGCAGGGGGTTCTCTTTTTTCCCCTAAAACAAGGTATTTCATGCCTAGAAAGTTCCTCAAAATAAGAATCTTATCTTTTAAAAATCTCTAGAGAAAAGTAAAGAAATGAAGAGAAAAGGAAAGAGTAGGGAGCTCCCCAGAAAGCAAACCTCTGTCCCTCCCGTTCTGAGCCTCTCGAACTTGTGAGGAAAATGCGGGGCCCCCTTTCCCACCTAAGGGAGCCCTGACCGTCTTCCTCCTCCTTCCTGCAGATCCGGCTTCCCACTTGGTTCGGCTTTCATACCTGAAGTCAGAGTCCGACTTTGGGGATCAAGAGGGGGAGGGAGAAGGAGGAGAGAAGGGAGGGGGGCCTTTACCTAGCAGGTTGAATCAGGCCAAGGTCCACAAAGCTTTGTGTTTGTCCTGCTAGCTGAGCCCAGGATTACACCTTAGATCCCCTTTCTCAAGGTCTACCTGTCCTGCTGCTCCCCTGGTGTTTGCCTCTACATCCACACAGCCCAGCAGACACGCCCTGCTTCCTTTCTCGGACAACCCACTGATCCAGGTTACTCCTGACCACGGCAGGACTCCAGGAATACTTGGCAGAATCGTCACCAAATGGGGCTTGTCAATACCTTATTTTTAAGAATCAATCTTTTGCCTTTTTTTCAGTGTCACTTGGCAAATGCATGGAATTGCTAGATTCAAGCAAGGTCATAGGAATGAGAGACCCCCAACTTCTAAACCAGTGCTCTCTTACCAGTATCCCAGGGCCCTCCCCCATATTTGGAGCTTCTTGCCCCTCCCTTTCCCCCACTGGGACAACATGGAAGATATTGCTAATTAAAATAAACTCAAAGGGCCAACTGGCCCTGGCATACGTGATTTCCTAAGAGTACTCTGGATCCCATCGGGAACATTGCCAAAGACCCCTACTTGGAAAAGAGGAGTCCTTCTTAAGTATCCATCTTAAATTCTGCTCTTGTCATTTGTTTTGCAAAGCCAAATTATCCACTAGGCTTCCCTTTCAACAGCTAAACAGAAAAAAATGAAATTACATCAATGCTTAATTAAAAATAGCTAGAAGTTTTCTGGCAATCTAACTTTAGAAAAATTTTCCCTGATGTCTGGCATTTGTTTTGGGTTCTGCCCTGAATCTTCTAAGCATTTCCTTGGAAAGTTGTTGTACTTGGTCCCAGGCAAAATATCAAAATCAACATTCCGAAAGCTTGCCTTGAGTAATTTCTAGGATTCTGGGGTGGGGAGGTGTGACGGGAGGGGGGCACTTCCTGTAGCTGAACCTGGAACATATCAAGCTAGTCTGCAGACAAGTTTGAACTTCAAATGGTATTTCTAATTTTGCATGTCCAATATATAATTTGTCAAACTACCAATCCATGTCTAACCTCACCCTAAAGTAATCCTAACAGTAAAAGCTGAAGTGCTTAAATATATATGCTTGTCTGAGGAGGACAGTGGTTATTGCCTTACTTTAGTTATTTATTTTTCTGGGCTTTGCAATAAATTTAAAAGGCACAAATTCCAAAATCCCTAAGGGAAAAAACCAAAAACAAAAAAGTTTTCGTTTAAAAAACTTAAGGGCTGGAGTGTAGCTCAGGGTAAAGTGCATGTTTAGCAGGCACAAAAATTCGAGCACAACCTCCAGTGCCAACAACAAAAACAAAATGGATCCCTGATAAATCTGTAATACTTGAAAGCTCTATTGGAAAACCACATGGGGGCAAAAATGTTTTAGCCTGCTGCCACAGGTGGTGGCACACGCTTGTAATCCCAGCACTCGGGAGGCTGAGGCAAGAGGATGTCTGAGTTCGAGGCTACTCTAGGCCAGCCTGTACTACACAGCGAGACCCTGTCTCAGAGAAACGAAAAAAAAAGAGGCCAGACATGGTGGCACATGCCTGTAATCCCAGCACTGGGAGGCTGAGGCAGGAGGATCGTTGTGAGTTCAAGACCAGCCTGGGCTGCAAAGTGAGCTGAAGACCAACCTGAACTGCATAGCGAGATCCTGTCTCATGAAGACAAAAACAAGCTGGGCGTGGTGGTGCACGCCTGTAATCCCAGCACTCAGGAGGCTGAGGCAGGAGGATCGTTGTGAGTTTGAGGCCAGCCTGGTCTACAAAGTGAGCTCAAGGCCAGCCTCAACTGCATAGCGAGACCTTGTCTCAAAAATGCCAAAAAAAAAAAAAAAAAAAAAGACAAAAACAAAACAAAAAGTTTTAGCCTGAAAATAAATATAGGAGTAATAAAACCCCCTCTCATAATAGGTACTTGAGAGAAAGTGAGGTAAAGTACAAGTTGGGAAGTGAGGCCCCTGTTTAAAAATAAAAGCATCATTTAGTCCTGTTCTGATTACTCTAAGACAAACTGGCTATGGGATCTGCCTTAGGATGTGAGAGGAGTTGTCGGGAATTTTATTAGAGACCAAGTACAAGACTCTTGACGAGGAAATTTCACTGGGCTATTTTTATTAGCACCTCTGTTTTCTTCCTGCAAGATTTTATTTTCCTTCTTCAGCGTAGTCATTCAGAGGTACTCCTTCCACTGTCCCCATACCTAGTGTTAAAGGTGGCAGGTGGTACTCTGTGGCCTGGGAGTGAGGAGACCCCGCAAACAGCAAACTCCCCTTGTGATTGGTGTGCAAACCCTGCCAGTGCAGATTCCCTGTGCCATCTGAGGCTGGGGTTTGGCTGGCAACTATCTGAGATGCTCATAATCTGAGCATCCTCTCTGCAAGGAGAGTGCATTCCCTTAGCAAGCCAGGCACAGAGTGAGCTCCTAGCCCACTACAGACTAAAGCAGCATACAGAGCCTCTGAGGGGTAGATGGGATTATTTAAGATTAAAATCTAGTTCTGCCTTGATTCTGCTCATCCACTGATTAGCTAGGGGATTGACTTGGCGGATTAGTCTTAGACCCATTCATTGCTCACTTCCCTGAAGTAATTCCCTTTTCTATTCTACTTAGGGTCATAGGGGTCGCCTCTTCTCTGAGATCTCTGGAGATGGCTTCCACCCAAGAATTCAGGACACCAGAGTCAGTAGGAACATTGCTGATTGGTTAGTAGTAACTAGAAGTGGTTAGTAGTAACTAAAGGGACCACCTTCCCTCTGAAGACTTTTGTTTTTGAAGGTGTGCAAGCTATGATGTGCATGATCTCTAACTCGCCCAGAATTTGGTATGGGTAATGTTAGGGCAGTTCTCAGCCAAGGATGATGTTTTGCAATGACTGGAGATAGTTTTGGTTTTCACACTGTATGTGCTGGTGATGGGTGGTGTGTATACACGTGTGTGTAACAGAGAGAGAGAGAGAGAGAGAGAAACAGAGACAAAGAGAAGAGAGAAGAAAAAGGAGGGGAGAGAGAGTGTGTGGGAGGTGTTAGATATGCTTTTAAATGTCCTACAGCGCACAGAACGGCCCTACCCTCCAGGACAAAGTGTCAGCAAGCTACCTGAAGGACCCCTGTTAGACAGAGCCCTGCTAGAATGCTCCTAAAATCCCAGCACATAGCTAAGAAGGAAAAATCACAGCTTAAAAGAAAAACCTGGTTCTGACCAGGGCTTCGGGGTCTATTTAAACCCAGGCTCCGTCCTGGGGTGGGGGCAGTGGTGAAGGCGAAGTGGGCCCCTTTCCCACGCTGCCTGACTCTTCCTGTCCCTGCTCATTTGCAGCATAGCTGTGACACCTTTTCTCTGCCTTAGACTGTCTCACCATCTAGTGGCCACCTGCAATATCAACTCACCACCTGAAATATCAACTCATCTTCGCCGTCTCTAAGTCTTTCAGCAGTCAGTCATGAAGAAATTTATATTTGGGGGGATAGTGGACCAGAGGACCCCTGAATGACATGCGTGATTTTGCTAATAAGTTAGTTAAGCACCCTACAGGCCTAGTGGAGCTACACAGAGAGCAAATATTAGGAATTAAGATGGATACTTCCTGAGATTTAAAAAGCCCACACAGGCCCCAAAATCAAAGGCCTGATTACAAATAAAATCTGCCTTTTTAAAAAAGGAACTCACAGCAGTTCTACTTAAATCCTTTGGACACTGAAGGATTACCATGTATAACTGTAGATGAAAAATAACATCTATTTGAAAGGATCAAGTGGTCCCTGGAGTTTAAGTACCTACACTTCCTAAGTAATACCATCTACAATATTCTTGGCAGGTTTTTTGTTCTTGTTTATTTTGTGTCCACCAGACCAAGCAGCTATTTTCATAGCTCTAGAAGCTGGGGCCAAACATGGGGGTCCCAAAAGGCCCTGGATACTGGCTAAGCTGCAGGGTGCTTCCTCCCGTGTCCTGTGGCAAATCCCTGCCCTTCTTGGTCCTGGACTCTATCCCAATGCCTGGTGCTAGTATTTGTGTATCACAAGGATTACCTTATGTGTGTGTGTGTGTGTGTGTTTCAAAAATTGCACAGTTTCAAACTTACCTGAATGCAGGTTCCCTGTAAAAGTATCTTCGTGATGATTTACACATTAGCACTCAGTTTGCTAAAAGGCAAACTGTTCTCATAGGAGAGAGGAGAGAGGTCACTAGTGCGATCTTTTGATTGAAGGAAAAGCAAGAGCCAGGAAAATCCGCAGAGCCTCTTGCTGGCCGAGTTCTGATTTCCGTGTAAGAAGTGACACTCCCTTGGCAGTGACACCGAGCTTATGAAAGCCACATTGACATTCCTGAGAAGGTAGTACATGAGCTTTTTCCTTCCCATTATCAGCTCATTAGAGCGAGTTTAAAGCACTTACTTTGTCCCACACACAAAATGTGTGTGACAATGTCGGAAGCGTTGACTGACTCATAATAAATTTGAGATCAGATAACAATTTGTAGCACCTTTATACCTCTCTCCTCGCCCCAAATTGAATCATTAAAAAACACTTAGTAAGAGCCAATGTTCAAGTTCTGCTGGCAGAACTCCATGCGTCCAAATACTCATGAATTCTCCTGAGGCTGCACAAATTACTCTGCAGTGCAATTTGGGATTTTACCTCTCAGTAAGTGCAACAGAGGCACACTCCCTTAATTTCCATCACTCTGTCGCAGATCACTTGCCTTGCATTGTTCTCTTGTTATAGTTCCGGTTGCTGCCTGTGTAAAACTGCTCCAGTCATTCTAACTTGAAAGGTGTGTGTTTTGTGGTGCTTCTCATACGATGAGACCAAAGCATCCTATGCCTTGGGAGAGCATGGACAGGCAACAGTAACTGAAGGTCAAACACAGTGTCTTGTGCATTTCCCTACCTCTTTCCTGCAGGGCTCGTCCTCTTCTCTTCCCGCCGGCAGTCCTGCTTCACCATGAGGCTGCTGGGAAGAAAACTAAAGACACGTTTGTTCTGCATGTATAATAGGCATCACAGTCCAAGATCAGGTCCTGGGTTAAGCCACAGTATTGATTTATAGATAAGAGCTCATAAGAGGAGAAGGAGGATGGAAGGGGTAGGCAATGGGAAAGGTAATACTTTTTCAAAACAAGTAAAAAAAAAAAAGAGGGTATCCCTTTATCTTCTCCCTCTGCCACGTTACTCATGAGAGTGACTTCAGAGTCATACATCTGGCAAGGTGTCACTTGTCTACTGCTGGGGCTGACCCTTGTTTACAAAGTGTGTACAAAGAGTGTGCTCTGAAATGTGAGACAGAAAGTTAAACCGTGGTACTCAGTTCTTGGAGAATTTAGAAGTTAAGTGTCCTGGGGCGTGCAGAGGAAACCAAAGCAAACCGAGTTTCACTTGGAACAGGGAGAGGAAAAAGTCCAAGAGGAAAAGAAAGCTTCTAAAAATAACACTTCACATTTTGGGGCACTTGTTTGTGTCAGCTGCTGGGCTGAGAATCCCCTTTCCAGGTGCTACATGCCTGGAGTCCCAGGACTCAGCTGGGAGGCTGAGGCAGCAGGATCACAGATTTGAGCCCAGCCTGGGCAACTTAGTGATTTAGCAATACCTTGTCTCAAAATAAAACATAAAAAAGCCTGGGGTGGTGGTGCACAGTTGTAATCCCAGCACTCAGGAGGCTGAAGCAGGAGGATTGCCAGGAGTTCGAGGTCAGTCTGGGTTACAAAGTGAGTTTATGGTCAGTCTGAACTACAAACTGAGATGTTGTCTCAAAAAAAATCCCAAAAACCAAAAAAAAAAAAAAAAAAAGACCAAAAACGGAAACAAAAACAAAATCCCGAAAGAACATTTAAAAGAAAAAAAAATGTAGGGGATATAGGTCAGTGCAAAGAGGCTTCTGGAGACTTCTTCGATGTAACTTCACTTCTTGTATCTGGCTCTTTTTAGGGAAATCAAGAAAATGTCCTCTCCTCTCCTTCCTTCTGGAAATCCCCTCCCTTCCCTTGTTCAGGGTCTGCTTCATTCACTCCCATGGCCTGGGGTCTGGGGTCTCCTGTGAGTCTTTCTAAATTGTATAAAATCACTTAGGACATGTAGAGTCTTCAGTAAAACACCCAAAGAGAGGCCCAGGCCCATTTTTCTTATTCCCTAAAAAGAGCTTGATTGAATGCTCAGGATGACCACAGGCCAGAGAAGGGATGTGTTGGGACAAAGGCCCCATTCCATCCAGGTCCCTGGAAGCCGCCAAGGTGGGTGCAGAGACGGAGTCTCAAGTCCTGGTCATTGGCAGCCATCAGAGGCGGAGACGGTTAACCAGACTGACCACTGTGCCCGATAGCCTCTGACACCTGGGGCTGACTGGGAGACCCCGCTGCATCGAGGTTGGCTCTCTCCTTTCTATTTTGAAAACATCTACTCTTCCTGCGAAATTTGATTTTAAAATGGGCAAATGGTATGTTAATTTTGCATTTCACTAAAACCTGAGAAGGGGTAAAGTGGGTTCAGGAAGAACCCCACCTTTGGCACAGGTGAAAACAAAACAAACCCAAGTTTAGAAACCACCTTGCATTTGTTCTGTTTGTCTCCTGGAAGGTACTCCACGCAGAGACTCTGTGGGGCTGAGTTTTGCCGGCTGTGCGAAGCTTTGCTTGGAGAGGAAACTGACTGAAAAAAGAAGGAGCATGTCTGACGTTGGGAATTTTGAGTCTAGTCAACTATGTTATCTTTTTCTTCAAAAAGAAATTTGTTTTTGCTTAATATTAATCTTCCTGCATAAAGGTCAAAGGTAGCTGGGCATGGCAGCAAAGGCCTGTAATCCCAGGAAGCTGAAGTAGGAGGATCATCATGAGTTCGAAGCCAGCCTGGGATATATAGTGAGTTCAAGCCCAGGCTGAACTACACAGCAATGTTCTGTGTCCTGTCTCAAAAAAAAAAAAAAAAAAAAAAAAAAAAAAAAACCAAAAAGGAAAAAGAAGAAGAAAAAAAGAAGAGAAGAAGAGAAGAAAAAAGTCAAAGGTGATTTCTGCTGGATGTGGTAGTGCACACCTGTGATCTCAGCACTTGGGAGACTGAGGCAGGAAGATTGCCATGAGTTCGAGGCCTGCCTGGACTACATAGTGAGTTCAAGCTCAGGCTGAAACACATAGCAAGGTTCTGTCACAAAAAACCAAAAAACCAAAAAAAAAAAAAAAAAAAAAAATCAAAAACCACCCCCCCCAAAAAAGGTCAAAGGTGATTTCTGCTGGGTGTGGTAGTGCACACTTGTGACCTCAGCACCTGGGAGACTGAAGCAGGAGGGTCAGCATGAGTTTGAGTTGAGCCTGGACTGCAAGTGAGGTCCTGTCTCAATCCCCCCCGCAAACCAACCAAACAACAACAAAAAAACCCAAAAAAACAAAAGGTGATTTCCAATATCACAAATTGACTCTCACTAATTGGGAATCATCCCTAAACTAAAATGAAAACAAAACAACAAAAAACCTAGGGAGAATTTTTGAGTAGTCATTTTAATAGAATCATTAGGTACAGACTGAGTTCTAAGTACCTAAGAATGAACATGCAGGGGTGCTATTGTAAAAGCAACTACATTATTATTAATTATTAACCTGAGTAAGGGGAAAAGCTTTAGACCCTGTTAAAGAAAACTAGGGGAGATAACAAAAAAAAAGACTTTAAATAAAATCTGCATGTAAAAAAATAGAAAGAGAAAAAAAAAGCCAAATAAACAAATGCAGGCTGCAGTGGGTCAAAGCAAATGTGGAAATTAAATTATCACCATAACAATGAGAGGTATTTCAGAAATGGGGAGCTCACATTTCAGGTACACTCCATGGACATTTATAACCAGGATCTGTCCGGGTCTGGCTATCATTCAAAAGGCAGCAGACTGAGAGACACCTGTCATGTGACAAGGGATTTTAAGAGACACAGATTTACAATAATCATACTTTACATTTAAGAATAGCTTGTCATGTTTTTGGTAAGCATTGTCTTATCTGAAGTAGAAACTTTAGCTCCTTCACTTACCTTACAGTCTTTGAGCAAAAGTCCCTGACATTTAATTTCTGAGCATTTGGTTTATTTGCCAACAAAATGGGGTCCTATCATGTTTTTATTGCCCAGAACTGTACCAAAGGACAAATGTGACCAGATAGAAGGCTTTTGAAAATATAAAAGGCAATCAGAATGTGTTGTCATTACCATTACTGATCACTAACAATATTGAGAGTAAGGAGACTTTCCCTTTCAAATTAGGAGGAAATATTCAGAAAGGAGATGACCCTGTCTCTTCATCCAAGACCAGTTTTTTCATCATGGGGAATGTGGGCAAATTTTCAAAATTAATTTTGCCATGTGGGAAAAAAAGTTTTTGAAAAAATGTTGCTGTTAAAAGGCAGGGCAGAAGTTTGGCCTCTGGGAAATATGGACCCTCCTAGGAGACACAAAAGAGAAAATAATGAAAGTCTCTCTTACTTCTAAAATTTTGTGGCCTGGTAAGACAGGTCCTCTCTCCTCTACCAGACAGCTCAGCAGAGGAGTTCTGAATAAGGAAAAGGAGCTGTGTTATGAAAAAGAAGAAAGAGGAGAAAAAGAAAAAGAAAAAAGTGCTTCTGCAAGATGGGCTGTGATGCCTCACTGCTGTACTTGGCAGCATAAATAAATTACCATGCACTTGACTGTGATTCACTGTATCAGTACAGTGTTGTAATAAAATGTCCATTATTACATATAGCATTTGCCTGCAAATTTTAATAAATGCAGCAGATACTAGGAGGTTCTGATCTAGTAGACCCTTTTGATTCTGAAACAAGGGAATCACACCTAATTAAAGTTTAAAAACAGTCGAAGCCACCAAAATTATTCAAAGGAGCAAAGAACCATGGGAAGGGAAATTCAGCATTGGATAGTATCAAGCAAGCAAAAGGCTTTTAACTCTTTAGATAGCCTAGAATTTTTATTTTCCTTCTTTCTGTCTAAAGCTCCATGTAACTTGGCTAAGGTGTTTGGGCAATAAAAACTTGAGACTATGCACACGTAAGCACACATTTTCAAAGCAACAAGTGGGCCAGCATGTCACCAATTAGAAATCATATCAAAGGATGGCCATTTGATTTGCATTTTCAGTGGTAGGAATGTATGAATGTCCTCTTGCATATATTGGCACTTTTAATTTAGTAAAAAGTTTTACCCTCTGTGTGGGTAAATCTTCCTCTCCCCCTTTTTTGCCAGTAACTCAGACCCAGGTGTGATACCTGTCCTGTCACTTCAGTAAAATGAGGCCAGCCTACTGGGACACTGCAGCCTGGTTTCACAAACTGCAGTGCTACAGTGGCAGCAAGCAGGTAACACTGGCATCTTAGTTCAGGCTCGTGCCAGGTACTGGCCCAAGGCTCGCCAGCCTGTTTGCTGGTGTTGCATCCAGACTTTCTTGATGACCAGTACCTGAGGAACAAAGACTGAACAATGGCAAAATACCCTGACAAATTTATTTCTCTTATGATTAATTCTACCCACCCCCTGACAAATTGAGGAGACAAGGGAAACTTTAATATGCCTAAGACCTAGCCCCAGACATGGACATTTTGCTGCAGGATTGATGGTTGTATAACCTCAACTCTCTTTCTCCCCTCCCCAGCCCCAGGGCTGGGGAGGGGGATAGAAGACTGAAGTCAGGGAGATTTGCTAGGAAAGCTTTATTTCATGAGGTCCTGGCACAGAAGGGACACTGTCAACTTGCCAGTGATAGATTAGGTGTGCACCACCCCTTGATCTGAAGTCCGCTGTATCCCTCTTGACCCCCAGTTCACAGCTTTGCACTCCCCTCCAGCTAAGCTTAGGATAATGAAATGCCTCTATCATGGCAAAATCAGTTGTCTGCAGGGAAACTAGTACGTTGTCATCTAAAGTTCTGTAGCTTAGATGTAGCTGAGACGTTTGAAATTTAAAGCTATCTTCTTTTGTATGTTTTAGAGGAAATGATAATGTCATTATTTCCTCAGGTAAGCATTAGTAAAATGACCATCACCTTGAAACTATGATTTGTAGGACTTATATCACAACACCATACTTATGCCACTAATGTAATTAATAAAAGCCACCACACAATATAAAATACTTCACAAACAAATATAGCAAAGCCTTGGAAAATACTTAACAAACGAATGTAGCACAGTCTTAGAAACTGTGATCTTGAAATCCCTTGAAAGGTTTTAAGGTTCTGGAGCTTCACTTCTGAAATTTTCATGAAAGCCACAGATTCAGATCATTTTTAATAGCTGCTTCGATTAACTATGGCACGTGAATTAATGCCCGATTGGAGATAAGAAGTCAGGGGGGTGAGGAGGTGGAGAGGGGCTGGGCATGAGTCCTGGGAAAAGGTAAAGAGGGACAGGTAAGGGCCTCCAAAGGCACCCTTCTGATCACATAGCATTACTTTAACTTTAATCACAGGGCTTTAAAAAATTTTTTTTGTATCAAAAGCCAATTGAGCTTACCTTTGAGCCTCTCTGCCCCCAGCTAAAGCTGCTTTAAAAAATTCACATACAATCATTTACATATTTCAAACGTCATCTTTATGGTTTTCCATACTTTGTCTACATACTTAAAATATACTCGGAGCATTTTAATGTTTTTTAAAAATTTTAACTGCATTTCAAACTCAAGGACGTTCCACTCCCAATATACAACTCCCATGTTTTTTAAACCAAGCCCCTCCTACTAAGGCACTCTTCGTAAAAGTATAAATGATTGGCTTACCTCGGGCTCTTCGCTAGTGAAAAAAAAAACACATTTCATATTTTGGAAACACAGCCAGGCCCACCCCCTCGGAACCGGACTCGCCGACCGCGGGTGGGTGTCCCCCCCGCCCCCCTCCGCCCTCCCACCACGTGAGCCGAGTGTGTGCACAATACCGAAATTCTGTGTGCAGCCCCGGAGCTCCAGATACCCGTGTGTCCGGTTTTTCAACCGTAAAGGCGGGAGGGTTTGGCGAACGAATGAGAAGTGAGGATACGCTTAGCGCAAAGGGGAAAAAAAGAGAAAGACATACAGGAAAAAGGTTATGGAGGCCCCGGGCAGCGGCCCCTCCACCCCGGCCAGCGGCCCAGCACATTTCCCAGGATGCCCCGCCAGCGGCCCTGCGCTTTTGCGCTGCTCGCTGCACAGCGGCAGCGCACAGGTACCGCCGGAGAGAGCGCACACGGAAAGTTTCGGCCCGCGCCATGGCGCAAATCACAAGACAGCCCGTTCCCAAGTACAAGTACAAGTACACAGTCGGCGGGTAGTTTGGGGGTGCCAGGGATGGGTCACTGGGGGACACTTGAGCATGTCATGCACAGGCGGACACAGAATATGGACACCAACACACACCAACAGTAAGCTGTCTGACACCAAGCAGCCGTGCCAGGCGAGGCGGGGACGCGCCTTCCCCAACGACCCCAGCCCACCACGGCCCCAAACATCTTAGCCAGGGGAGCCCCAGGGGCCCTCCCCGGCAGTTCCTGGCTCACCTGAAGCCCCCGCCTGTCGCCTGTCCAGCTTACGGGCGCTGGCGCTGGCGCTGGCGCTGGCGCTGGCCTGGCCAGCCGGAAACGACCCTCAGTGTCGCTCGGCTTCACTTTTCTCCCTAGAGGGCACATACTTCGGCCACCCGAACCCACAGAAACCCCTCCCGCTCCCAGGGCAAAGTTAGGGTCCCTCCCTGGAACTTCTAGCAGGTTCTTCCCGCCTTTGACCGGACCCCTCCGCCCACTACGGAGCCCCGAGCCCCACCGGGCAGACCCGCCGCCCCCTCCCCGGGTGCCCGGGCGGCCCTGCTGCCCGAGGGCAGAGTCCGCCGCATTACCTAGAAGCAGCAGGCGGTGCGTGCACACGTAGCCCATCTTCTCCTCCTCGAGTTGCTTGTCGATGAGCTTGCTGCGTGTCTTCGCTGCGCGCGTCTGGGTGCGCATCTCAATGGCTTCTTTGCGCATCTGTCTGCGCTGGTCAACCACATAGTCCTTCTTGACCTTGGAGGAGCTCGCGCCTCTGGGCTGGGGACCCCCACATCCGCCGAAGCAGCCCCCGAAGGTTTGGGAGATGAAGTTGCGGAATAAGTTGCGCTGCGGCTTTCTGCGGCGGCGATCTCGGCGCTGAAGCCACTGGAAGCATCCGGTGGCCCCGTCCTCGGACTCATCGCTGGAGGAGTCGTCGATCTGCCCCGGTGCTTCGTAGCGGAGGTGGCTGCGGCCGCGTTCCAATTTGCCCCGCCAGGCGGGCGCCCGAGTAGGCCGCGGAGTAGGCGGGTCAGCAACCTGAATCTCGGGGCTGGGGGGCCTGAGGAAATGGAGACTGCGGCTGGCCCCGGAGACCGCGGCGACCGAGGCTGCCCGGGCGATGGGTGCTGCTCGGGGGATAGGGGCTGCCCGGGCCGCAGGGGGTGCCCGGGCGATGGGAGCCGTAGAGAAGGATCGGACAACAGGATTGGCTCGGCCGGTGAAGGTTGCCCGTATTGTTGGTTCGAACGGGACTCGCCGGATCTCAGGATCGGCTGGCGCGGCGCGGGCCGCCCTGGGGCCAGGATTGGCTGGGGCAGCAGGGACTGCCCGGGCAGCGGCTGGATCGGCTGGAGCGACTGGGGCTCTCCGGGAGTCAGGATCGGCTCGGGCGGCAGGGACTCCTCCGGAGTCTGGGTCGGCTCGGGCTGTCCCGGCGGCGTCAGGAACCTTTGGCGCAGCAGAGACTGCCCGGGTGTCGGGATCGACTGGGGCCGCCGGGGCTGCCCTGGTGACGGCTGGATCGGCTGGGGCGACAGTGGCTCCCTCGGAGCCAGGATCCGCTGGGGCGTCGGGATCGCTTGGCGCGGCAGGGGCTGCCCCGGAGCCAGGATCTGTTGGCGCGGCAGGGGCTGCCCCGGAGCCAGGATCTGTTGGCGCGGCAGGGGCTGCCCCGGAGCCAGGATCTGTTGGCGCCGCAGGGGCTGCCCCGGAGCCAGGATCTGTTGGCGCGGCAGGGGCTGCCCCGGAGCCAGGATCTGTTGGCGCAGCAGGGGCTGCCCCGGTGGCAGGGGATCCGTCCCCCGGAGAGGGGACATTTCCTTGCTCCGCACCGGCGGTCGCTGAGCCTCCTTCCATCTCGGCTGCGGCTCCCTCGACTGGGGGTCTCTCTGCTCGCTCCCTCTTATCTGGGGCTCCCGAGACCTCGATGGGCGGGCCATCTTTCGCGATTGGGGGGCTGTCCATGTTGACAGGAGCGTCGTCGACCCCAACGGGGGATCTACCAATCTTGAGCCGGGGTCCGGAGATCTCCATCCGGGGGCTGTCGCCGGCGAAGTTAGGAGGTCTGACAGCCTCGCGGGATGGGCTGCCGATGGCGTCTGGGACCCGCAGAGGAGGCGCGTTTGCGGCGGGAGCGAGGCAGACCGTACTCTGGACCGCGGCAGCCGCGAACTGGCCGTCACCATCGATTTCTGGGATAACTCGGGGGAGCCCGGGGGGTGGGCTGTCGTCCCCAAATGCCCCTCCATCAAGCTCAAATGGCACAGCCTCCTCAGGGGGAGGGCTGTATCTTCCTCCGAAGCCAGCATTTTCAGCGCTGAAGGATCGGGGCTCCTCGGGAGCTTCGGGGACCCCTGAACATGGACCGCCTGAAGCAAGGTCTGAGATCTGCAAGACAGGTGGGCTGCAGCCTCCGTGCGCAGGCTGGTCAAACTCGAAGGGCATAGCTTCTTCTGGTGGAGGGCTGTAGCTTCCCTGACCCGGCCTCTCACCATCGAACGATCCGGGCTCCCCGAGCCCTGCGCGGGAGGTCTCAAGGGCCGCAGGGGCCCCACTGGAGGATCCAGGCTGCTCCTGCGAAGCCCAGAAAATTCCCACGCTGGGCTGCTCG
Source organism: Chinchilla lanigera (assembly GCF_000276665.1). Classification (NCBI taxonomy): domain Eukaryota; kingdom Metazoa; phylum Chordata; class Mammalia; order Rodentia; family Chinchillidae; genus Chinchilla; species Chinchilla lanigera. The sequence goes on from NW_004955445.1 coordinate 734,466, forward strand.
ACCTCGAAAGGCATGGCTTCTTCAGGGGGTGGGCTGTAGTTTCCACAGGCTCCATCTTCCTCAGTTCCCAGGCGGAGGCCCTGGACGTTGGGCGGGGAGACCTCTGGGCGTCCACCGACCTCGCCCTCAACCTCGAAGGAGACGGGCTCATTGTGAGACGGTTGGGCCTCCATCTCTTCGGCTGCGCCAGGCCCAGCACTGGGGGTAGCTGCCCCTGGGGCCTCCAAAGGTTGTTGTTCGGGCTGTTCCCCGATTTCAGGGGGGATATCGCGTTGTCCTGGCATATTATTGCCGTGGAGGCAGTTGCGCATGCCCATAACACGGTGGCGGCCTCTTAAAATAAACTGGGGCCCCGTAAGACGGAGCACCCAACCAAACTAGGGTGAAAAAAATTATTTAAAAAAAATATCAAAGTACCAGCTGGGAAATTCTCCAGCCTCACTTTCTAATCCGTGTGAGGTTGAAGAGGGCTCGGTGCCTAGGACCCCAAACTGTGGCAGAAACAACTCAGTTCTGGCTAGGGACGTCTTGGCTCTTTCTAGTGACGCTTTATGCCCTCAGGATGCCCTCTGGGCACTCACCCCTTGTTTCTTCTCCTCTTTTTGTCTCAGTTCCAGGTCAGCTCCGCCTGTTTGGCTCTGAGGAGCGTGCCGATTCGGCCCGAAAATCGTCAGCAGCGCTTTCTCTCTGCCACCAGAGGACGCAGGTTCCAGTGCAGAGCCGGCTCCGGCTCCGGGAGCCAGCTCCGGGGCGCCGGCAGCACCGGACTTTGGGTAAGGGGGCTGATGAGCGCAGGCCTCGCAGGGATGGTTCTGCTCCCGCCTCTCCTCTCTCTGACTGATTCTGAGCGCTTCTCCTCGCTTCCCCCCTGGCTAGACAGAAAGCTCTCCTGCGTTGTGGGACACGTGACGCAAGACGTGGGCCTCTGGACGCCGGGGTATAGGAGCTGAAATCCTCCCGCCCCAACTGACTCTCCTCGGGGGGAGGGGGGACTGCGGAAGGTTTTATCACCTCAAGAATATCTTTGAGCCCCTTAGCCAAAGCCCCAGACCCAGACAGCCCCCGATTGTGAGCCCCAAGTCCGGGGGAATGAGACTTGAAATGCCCGGGAAGGGGTACAGGCGCGCGGGCGCTGGAATGCGACAGGTGGTCGCGAGCCCACCGGAGGGGTACAGAGGGGGCGAGGGGCGAGGGGCGAGGGTCTGCCAAGTGCGCGCACACGAATTGTTTTTAAAATGCTCTGGGGTACTTTCTGCCGTTTCGGTACATTTTTCTTGTTTGTCGTTTGCCGAGATCGGCTCCGATAAAGCCCCTCAATGTCCCCCAGCCCCGTCATGCTTTGGGGGTCTCGGCAGTGGCGTAGGACGGTACGGGCAGCGTTCTCCTTCGTTTATTTGGATGGTGACGCAGAAGAATAAAAGGGTCTTAGGCGCACGCTACGGAGAACCAAGTAAAGCCCCCAGGCGGTAGCCGCAGCCGCGTCAATGGGGAGGGGGCGTGGGGCGTACAGGGGGACCCCATGGGGCTCAGACCTCAGATTTCTGAATTTTGGGGAAAGGGTTAAAGGATATTTTGGTTGATGTTCATGGTGAATTTAGAGTGGTCTTAAAGACATTGCGCACTTAACCCAAAGAGAAACCGTGCCGCGTCGGCAGCGGTGGCCAAGGTGCGCGGCTTCCAGCATCAGCTGCCCGCTGCAGGGTCTGAGCTGGCCCCTCTCAAGCCCCCCACAAGCCCCTTCCCTTTGGGTAGGAGTATTTTAAGGCAGCCGCTTTACTTTTCCACTGCTACCGTCTGCCGCGGCACGAATGGTGGCTACAAACCCCGCGCTAGCCCGGCCGGCCGCGCTCCCCTTGCGGTGCCGCGGTGGGTTCAGAGACCGTAGGTGGTAAATAGGCGGTACGTAGCTCGGAGGGCCTAGTGGGCTTAGTGTAGAGTGTGCACGGCTCTGAGTTTGGGGTCTGCGGGGGGATTTGAGACTGGGAGGAAAAAAAATTGCGTGCTTGCAGTTCACTTAAAACCCGGCACGCACGCACTGCGATCTGTCTCGCCAGCAGGTGACGGGGACTCGTGAGCCAGTCCCTGGGCGGGGGACAGGCAGTCGCTTGGCCTGTGCAACCGGGGGGAGGGGTGGCCGATGCACTTAGGTTGTTCGGGGTGGGCTGCGGCAAGAAGGGCGCACCGCATGGATTGCTGTATACAATCCGGCGATCCAGCGATCCTCCGCGGCGGGCACGACGCAGGCCGATTTTGTTAAGTCTAACGCATCCTTTTTTGAACCCGACAAGGTACCACAGCCACGGTGCAGTATCGACCCCCACCATCTACCCATCCACCATCCACGTGGCCGCGCAGCACAGAGAAAAAGCTGATGAAGTCAGTCCCTCGGCAACGTATGGGGCCTCTCAAAGACTCGTCTCCTCCGCTCTACGGTTTTACACACTTTCTGATTACAACACTGAACTTTGGTTCAAAGTTTGGCCAACTACCCCCACACGCAGTGGCTTAACAATTCGAGCATCCACAGAGTGGGCTGACTGGGTACACACACACGACTCACTCCTTTCCGACCCCATCGCCAGGTCAGCCATTGGGCTGGGGTCACGCCAATCAAGGTTGCCTAGCGAATAAGCAGGGGGCGTCGGACCGGAAACCGGATATGGGTGGGAGGTCCAATAGGGGGCGCCGCGTTGGAACGCCCAAAGGGGTTATGCTGGTCGGGGGTTTGGGAGCTTTTGGCGAGCGAATGTATGGCGGCCAGGCCTAGCAGGCCACGAGGACCGCTGGCGCCGAGGGATCAGTCTTTCTGACGCCACGAATACCAAAGGCCAAGTGAGGTTAGGGGCTCCCAGAGGCCAAACCTTGGGACCACGGATGGCTAGGCTAACAGACCCCCACCAAGGGGAGCCCCGGCGCCGAGGGGAGATAAGGAGACGAGGTTTGCGGGGCGTGAAGGTAGGGGGCCAGGACCCCGGGGAGAGAGCTTACTGCTCGTATGCAGAGGAGCGGCCCAGGATGGATAAGGAGTTGAGGCCCCAAGGATGCTGAACCCTGCACACGTGGAAGGTCAGTGGACACTGGTGTTGACGCCCCAGGGAAACTGCGATGGGGGCTCCGCAGGGGCGGTTTTCTTTCGCCAGGCCTCACATTCATCCTGAGTAACACTGAGAAATGGGTTCAAGGTTATTCTTCGACATTCTTAAGAACCTGCGGGACCCTTTGGTTTCACGTTCTAGTATTCAATCTTTCTTTGCGATGGGAGCATATGCATTGGCGGGGTAACGCTTGGGCTCCCTCAGCCTAAGGGGCAGGGCAGCGTAAAGACAAAAGCCAAGACCTCCAATTGGAGGGACTTGGACAGACCTGGAGAAAACTGGTGTTTCTGATGGGTCTCCATGGAAGGATAGAAGTCTTAGCTATGAAGAGAGGGGTCGGGGCATTTACCTGTTGGGGGCGGGGAGGGTCCAGAGGTAAGAAACCTGAGGTACGGGTAAGTGGAACAGGCCACCTTTGCTCTTGGGCCAGCAGTAGGAGAGAATGCAGGAAAAATTAAGTAAGATCTTACAAAGATACCCTGGAGCATCCAAGTGTGGGCTTCTGAGGTTCTTTTGGTAGAAAACGGAAAGGACAATGAAAGTTTTGTCCTGCAAGTGGGGATTTGAGGCAAGTTTTAATGCAGGGTAGATACAATGGAGGAGGATGGTCCCAATTAAGGAAACAAAAGGGATTATGCTCAGAGGAGGGTGAGGCTGCCTAAGGCCTTTAAAAGAAAGACCCCCGACAAATTGAAGGACTCCAAAGGCTGAAGAAAGGGACTTAAGAGGTGTCCCAAAGGACCCTCTGGCAGTGCCTGTGCTGGAAGGACACAAAGGGTGGAGGAGCCAAAGAGTGGCCCCTGGATTACAGGACACTGGGGGAAGGACAGCAAAGTCAGGAGGAGCCAGGGAGGGGCTGGTGAGGAGATAATGCCAGTCTGATTTGAGACATGGCAGAATTGCAGGAAGGATGGGCACTGATGGAGATTTTTTTCACCACTCATTATTTGGGAAGCAGGGTCTAAAGTTTAGAAGAAAGATATAGAGCATAAATTCGTCAAACTTGTTAAGATATGAGATCACTAGGTCAGATAAAAACTCTACAGAGAAGTAGTAGTTTTGGTGAGAGAAGAACAGCTAGAACACTAGGAAAGAAAAAGGGAGAAAGTCCAGGAGAGCAGGGAGTGCCTAGAAAAGGGAGCTGGGTGCGAGACTCAATAAGCATACCCAGCTAAGATCATGTTTTCTCAGCCTGCGCACTGGGAACATTTGGGTCTGGGTACCGCTTTGCTATGGTGACTATCCTGTGTATTGCAGGATATTCAGCAGTATCCCTAGCCTCTACCCACTAGATGCCAGTAGCATCCCCTTAGTTGCAACAACCTAAAAATGTCAACAGACTGCTACATATCCTCTGGGATGAAAGACCACCCCTAGGTTGAAAATTACCGTGATAGGCTGCAAAAAAGCCCTTAGATTTGATTAGGAATCACCTTAATTTAAAGATAAAAGTAGTGTCAGGATAAATACATTGCAGTGTTTAACCCTGATGTTCCCCTTGTTCTCCCACTTTTATTTTTCTATAGCTGCTGGCTACCAGAATCTGAAAACCCCAAGTCACGTGGATGAACGGGGCTTAAGAGACCACAATAGTCTGGCCAGACGTGAGGAACCAACAAACGCAAAAGACACCGAGTGGCCTGGCACTTGAAGGATTTGGTGTGAGAGACTGGAGGATCACCTTGGTCAGTCGGACTGTCAGGTAAGCATGCTGAGGATTGCTGATCTTGATGGCACAAGACAGAGATGTGCCTTGACCTGGATGGAGGGGGCCAGTGCTGGGTATTGGTAGGGAACCCTTCCAGGGGCATTGTTTTTAGGATCTGCCATTATAATTGTAGAACAGCAAGGACTTTAAATATAATCACCAATTCCATACTGATTTAATGTACATCAGGGAAAGGGGTAAATGTTTGAGGTGCATAAGTGGGAATGAGGAAGTTAAGTCAGCTAGTGGGTTCATGCAGCTGAAAAGGAAGAAAAGATAGGCCAGTGTCCAAAACAGGCTGAACAGGGATGAGGCTCCAAAACTGTGTGCCAGGGTCTGTGTGGGGAATGTGCTAGACTGAAGGGTGTCTATGAGATGGTATGTCAGTTAGAGGAGGACAGATTTGCTGGCCTGGTGGTAGTTTCTTGAAGATTGGGTATACCTGGCCACTTAAAAACAGTAGATTTTTCTACATTTGATGAATTAAAAAGGAATGGGAAATGCTACAGATTTCCATTAAACTCTGCATCTCTGAGGAAAGTCAGAAGTGGCCTGCCCAAGTAGCAAGTTGGTGGCTTTTCATAAGTAAATAGCCCCAAAAGGAAAGAATGCATTTTTTCACTATTGATTGTTCCTCCAGGGCATGGCTTTCTTCCTTGTGGGGATACCCCGGTTTCCTAAGCTTTGCTACCCACAAAAGTATACGTTAAAAACAACAATTGACTGTGTTTACGCCTCCACTTGGGATTCTTATTCAAATCCAGAGAAGGCGCATCCAAATTTTATGCAGGTGCCTGCCAGTGATCTTGGTCCATCCCTGTAGCCAAGAAAGAGAAAGCAAGATAGAAGAGGGTCCCTTGAGGAGAGTGGCGAGTGGCAGCTGGGCAAGTGGGAAGAAGGGAGCAGAAGCCAGGAAAAGCAACCTTGGTGGCCCTCGGGATCCTCTGTCTGTGTCTGTGTGGAGGGGAAGCTTCTCTGTAGCCCATCCATGTCATTAGTTGCCAGTGGGTTTCTTTGTAATGAGAGAAAGGAGCCAAAAGCAAAAAAAGAAAATACAGAAAATAGAGTTTAGGCATCTATTAAGTTACTCAGCCTCCCAGTGTCAAAGATTTTTCGGAGCGCTGACTGAATAGCAATAAGACTTTGAAGCTGTTCAATTAATTACTGTTCAATTAATACCGCCGCTCCCATCCTTTCTCCTCCCAACGTCTCTGCCAGCTCTGACCGGTGGAGGCAGCAGCATCATACTGCTATCTGCAGAAGGGGCTGCATGACCCGGCTGTTGCAGGCAAATGCCAACTAACAGAATGATGCCTGTGACAGATGAGGCAAAATAATGGGTGAGGGGCAGAAGCGGAGTTGATATTAAAGGCAGTGGAAACGGTATGCATGCAAACACTTCGTCTGCTTAGATTAAAAAGTCCAACATGTATTCAGACCCCTCACTCAGCTCCCTAGCTGCGGCTCGGCAGCCCTCAACACAAAAAGGCCCTGAAATTGTTCCAGCCAGGCATGCGGCTGTCCTCAGAGCACCTGTGCCTGCGCAGGGGGGTCCACACACCCTCGTTAGTCACCTCAGCTGTGTTGTGGATTCCTCCTCCAGACCAGCTGATGATGCAGCAGAGGATTGTGAAGGGGGAAGCAGCCACTCCAGGCACAATAAAGGGCACCACAGGAAGGCGACTAAGAGAGGGGCGTGAGTGGGCACAGGGGTAGCGGGGCGCAATCCTGGAAGATAAATTGGGCTTTGGTGGAAGCTCTATTTAAAATATCTGTAATTCATGGTGAAAATTCCAGGCATCCTGGCTTATGGTTATCGAATACCTTTTGATTTGAAGGGGGATGGTAGATTTCACATTCTCATACAATCGCAATTATAAGAGCAAATCTTTTTAATAAAGTCTAATTGGGATGGCAGCATAAACCAGGGCAGACACCACCCTCTGGGGGTGGGGGGACCTGTCCACACTGGTTGTCAGCCTTTGTGCCTGCACCCCTCATCTCTGTCATGCTTTGACAGAGATGCCTCAGAAACTGGCCTTTCTTTCTTTCTTTTAATTTTTAAATTTATTTATTTAGGGCTGGGGATTTAGCTCAGCGGCAAAGCACCTGCCTGGCAAGCACAAGGTCGTGAGTTCAGTTCCCGGTACCCGAGAAAAACCAAAAAAAAAAAAAAAAAATAACCAGCATCATTTATTTATTTATTTATATTTTTTGTTTTTGTTTTTGGTACCGGGAATCAAACTCAGGACCTTGTGCTTGCCAGGCAGATGCTGTGCCGCTGAGCTATATATCCCCAGCCCCCAATTCTTTATTTTTGTAATCAGATTTTACAGGTACATTTTAGAATATATGATGATAACATTCATCACAGAGAATTTGTACCTGTAAATGATACAAATTGTTTCTTTTTTCCCCATTCCCCTCCCCTCCCTTCAACCCTTTTCCCCCTCCCCACTGACAAAAGCTTTGTTTCCATTTTTTCCTTTTCTCATTTTTTTTTTTTAATTTTTCTTTCTCCCCCAACCCCTTGCTCCCCTTCCCATTTGAATATTTTCTTCCTATTTCACAATACCTATTATACATTTTTGAAACTGGCCTTTCTTTAACCAATATCCAAGGTTTATGATTTGAACTATAAGACAAAATTTTCAAGATTTTAAGTCTTTCTGTTTGGTGAAAACACTTGAAGTACTTGTATGAAATATCCACTGCATGTATAAAATTGAAATTTCCTGGGCTAGGGCTGTGAGACTTTCCAAGGACAGGGACTGTAAGCATGGTTAATCTGAAACCCCCAGTGGGGTCTTCGGCTATTAAAAATGCTCTTCCTAACACTGAGCCAGTGTCTGCTCTTGGTGCATGAACCTTGTTCAAACCCCTTTGGCCACCAGATATTTGGAGCCTGCCACATCTGATTGTGCCCTAAACACTGCTTCTCCCCCCCATTTCTAAATCTTAGGTTTTTTTCCTGGTGCTGTCTTGTCAGCTTATGTTTTTTTGTTTGGGTTTTTGTTTTTTGTTTTTTTTCTCTTTTGTCTTCCATGAATCTGCCCCCACCTACCCTCTGTCCACACAGCCTGACTTACCCTCGCCTCTTGGGTAGCCCAGTTCCCTTGCTGATTTATAACACTCCCACTCTCAAATAGGCCCATAGAATAAACACAGGTTATGCCCACTTGAAGCTGGAAAGGCAGCCTCCCAGTGACACTGGAATAGCTCGCAGACGGAGGGTGCCATGGCGCCAGCTCCTCTTGGGTGTCCTGCTCTGCTGGCACAGCGCTATCAACAGGTGATGGTCGCCTTGCAATGCAGACTCTTGGCTTTAGGAGAGAGAAGTCACTAGGCTGTTAACGGTGGCCTTTGCCTTGTGAAGTAACCAGGCAGTAGCACTCAATAGCTGATAGTGGGGGAATTTTGAAAAAATGAACCTTTGAAATTTAAAAAAACAAACACCACTAAAAATTCACCAAATTTCATAAGTGGCCAACAAAGGGTTAAACTGTAAAGCAAAACAGAGGCTGCTAAATCACTTGATTGGACAGAATCGATTTTTTTAGGGAAAATGTTTGCTTTGTTTATCTAATGCATTTGCAAAGGAGCCAAATTGATGCTGGGGGCTGTTGTGTGTGCACAAAAACTTAGCTGTTACCAGATTCCACAGTGCATAAACAGATAATATAGTATATATCTGTATCTGTGGTATGAAAATTTCATGGAGAATAGTGCAAACGACCAGGGGGAAAACGGCTCAGAAAAACACTTGGGAAGGAGTACTACTGGGAGAAAAAAAGGTTGAAACAACTAGTTTATCCTAACTGGCTACAGCCTCTAAGCCATTTTTCAAGGTTTAACCTAATCAGGAAACTCAAACCTGTTACCAGATAACGTATTCAACATGTGTGGTCGCTTAAGCAGTGCTCTGTCAGCCTGCAGCCCTCCACCGGTAGCGTCTCCCTGCTGCTGTAGTACTCTACAGTACTTGCAGTATGCTGCCAGCTCAGGCTCTGGAGAGCTTGTTTCCAGACACCAACGTCAGGGAGAGAAGACGAGGATACACAGACACACACAGGCGTGCACGGCTGCAAAGTGAATGTTGAAGCCTGCTTCTAAGGATGGCCAGGGTTTTTTTTTTTTTATTTTTGTTTTGTCAGTTTAGGGACAGGGCACAATGGAATTTCACATTCTCTACCCTGCCCCCTTAAACGTTTTTTTTTTTAACCACCAGTTGAAAAGCAGATTTGACAGCACTGACATTAGACCAACACAGATTCCTTTATAGATGGTACTTTTTATTTGATCAATTTTTGAAATATTGGGCTTAATTAGTACTAAAATCATGCTTAGAGTCAAATTGGACACTCCAGGATTCTTAAACTAATCAGCTGGCACACGTTTGGAGCCAAAAGGGAAAATAAACAGGAACCTGTCATTTAGCTAGTTTGTTTTAGAAGAAACTGAGGCAGAAGGGGTGCTGAGTAAGACACAGGCTTTGACAGGACAGGGCTGGAAGCAGCCTGTGCTTAGCCCAGTACCTTTTGCCTTAGCTTAGATGCCCATGTCTGAAACATGGAGATTTAAGAAATAAAATCATTAATATCAAAACCTTACAGCAGGAGGAGAAATTCCATCCTTCATTCTAGAACATGAGGATTAAACATGTCATTTGAGAATCTCATGCCCGATGCTGGGCAGTACGTTAGAGGAGGGCATTACTTGAGCTGGCACATGACGTCACTGGCCTCTGGAAACGTAATTTCAGTGATTTGTTTTTTCGGATGGGTCACCTTCCTGCTGAAATACTTTCCCCATCCCTGGGTTTCTGCTGTTTTCTCTCAAAAGCACATCCCTCCAAAAGAGCAGATAAACTGAGAGACAGATAAGGGAAATCCATGCTTTTTTTTTTTTTTTTTAAAGAGAGAATCTCATTCTTACCTAGAGCGAAAATTTCAGCTTTCTTCTTCATTCACTCTTCAATCACAGCTGCTGATATGAAGGCTAGAGAGCAAGCGGGAGGGGGGGGGAGGGGACTTCTCGTGCATTAAAGAAACATCTCAAAACATTTGTGAACTTTAAAATCTCTCATTCAGTGCTGATAAACACAAAGCATTTTCTCTATAAACTTTTAGAAGTAAACCTACATCAGGTTTCTGACATCAAACAGTATTTGAACATTGCCACATAATTTCCAAATCAAAACTTTCCAATTATAAAAGCACTTTTCTCACCCCCCCAACCACATTTCCATTAAGCAAATGATTAATATAGTAAAGGAAAAAATCCCAAATGTTGGGGCAAACCATCCCATTTAACTCACTTTACTCTCTTCCCTCTCTCCCTCCCCTCCATCTTCACTTGAAATATTGTAACAGGCTGTGTGGTCAACTGTGCTCTCAGCAGACCCTACCTATGTAAAAGGGCAAGTGATGCCATTGAAATGCTAAGCTCAGCTTAGCACGGTGAGACAAAGGGCCAGTTGGGAAACAAGTGAGTTGGGAAGGTTGGGAGAACTTGCTGGAAATGTCTGCAGAAAAGGAAAGCAGCTGAATCCCAGTGCCTCAAACAGAAAATGAGCTTGAAATGTCTATTGAGCAAGAAGCCCTTCTCCCCAGGTGGGTTGTGGGTGCCTTTCCTAGGGATGGGGTAGGGTATCCTCCTCCATAAATCTGCATACAGATCCCATTGGTTTTTTCACCTTGGAATCGGGGTGGGAGGAGGGAGGTTGGGGGAGGGGCGCGGCGGGGAGGGACTTGAGCCGGCCCCAGGATTTCCCAATTGGTCTGTAATCTCTGCATCTGTTGCTTGGGGCCGTTTATGGGAGACTTTGTGTGAAAGACAACAAACTGTTGGTGTGTCCCTAGACTGGAACCTGGTGCGTTGCTCACTGGTAGGGAAGCCAGCCTTCTCTGTGCAGCTTTCCTTTTAGAACAGCAAGACTTACCTAGGCACAAACGATCTTACTCATTTTTTTTTCTTTTCTTTTTTTCTTTTTTTAACCTTACTCATTTTTAAAAGTGTGTTTATTCATCCCACAGCGAGGCAGCATGCAAATTAGCTAATGAAAAGCCAAGCTCTACGGAAAAAACCTTTCCCCTAGACTACCCAAACTGAAGATAACTCTCCTAGAAATCCAACGAAACCCCCAGCTTTCTCTTGCTTGTTAACTAGAGATCTCTTGCGTAGTGAACACAGCCTACTAAGACGTTACTAGAAGAAAAACAGAACACTTAATGTCACAGAAATGTCACAACCATTGTTTACAGTAAGTGGGAATTTCAATTTAGGGAGGGCTGCGTTTCACTTGTTCAGTTTCACAGTCGAGCCAGAAGCCGGCACCCCAGCCTTTCGGCAGGTCCTAGGCTTCCTCCAGACTAACACCAATGCTGCCGAGGTAAACCCCTGGCTAACAAGCCGCCTTCCTCGGTTTACTAACGACCACGCAGGCACCCGACCATCGGTAGCACGGCAGCCCCGCGGAACTAAGTTCCGGGCGCGGCGACTCCTTCCCGGGAAGAGGTCCTGGAACGAGGACCATTTAAAGTGTTTTCCTTCTGGCACTATCCTTTTCTTAATGAGTTTAAGAGCACGACCTTTTCTCATTTCAAGTCGTCAAAACGCTTTACCCCTTCGCCGCCCCCCGCGTCTTTCCCGTCGGAACTCAAGCCGGCGCTCAACCAGACGCGCGCGCACCAGGAAAAAACAAAACAAAACAGTTTCCAGATCAGGTGAGATTTTGTAAATACGTTTCACTCATCAGCCTTTCTCCTCAGGATTGGAGAAGGCACGCCAAGGTGCGCTACGGGATTGCGGCTGTTTTGTGCTGGATCATCAAGGCAATTTCCCCTCCAGGGTACAGATTCCAAACTTAGCTCTGCCGAGCCGAAGATGGCCGGAGCGAGCCGCCTCTCCTCCAGGCTGCGGAAGCCGCCAGGCACCCGCCTCCGCTCAACATGCGAGCGCCGGCGCCCCAGACCCGACACATTTCCCCCGGCCGGTGACGTGCTCTTTGGGGGCTCGGTACGGTGTCCTCGTGGTACACGAGACCCCCACTCCAGTCTATTCCCTGTTCCGCTGTACTTTTCCGCCCACGACCACCGCGCAGACCTCTTCGTCCCCTCCTCCCTCCGCCTAACGCCTTGCACGAACAGCCCGGAAACTTCCAGCCAAGCTGCAGCCGGCCCCGCCGCCTTACCAGCTGCGCCAAAAGGACGGCGACGCCCCGACGTGATCGAGTCTGCGCTGCCAAACCCGGTAGCCCGTTGGGGCACCCCCAGAAGCTTCTGTGCCTCCACTCCCGGCCCTCGCAAGGACCAGCCATTCGCGGGGAGAAACCGGTCCTCCGGGAGAGGTTAGCTCTGTGGCGTATGGACAGGTGCGCACGCTTTTTTCCGTGTTGTGGCCCCTTGAGTGCCTGAACGGTGGGCCTTGGTGGCTCAGACTGGTGTGCGGCGGCCGAGGGCCCCGGCGCCGAGGGCCCCGGCTCTAAATTAGCAGCGCGGGGACCTGGATTCCAGGCTCCGAACCCGCCGGGCGCGGTGCGCGCCTGCTACTTCCCTCCGGAACCGGCAGTCCCCGGAGTTCTCGCCCAATCCCATTCTGGTTACTTTTCCCACATTACAACACTGTCGCTACTGCGCGGCTCCTCTGGAATGGGGAAAGTTGGCGCGCGCACCTCCAAACCACATTTCGGGCGTTCACCCAAACCAACGTGTTTGAGACTAACCTTTCCAGGAGGAGGGGAAAAACACATAAAACAAGTCACTTACCATTGTCGTTTGGGTGTGCAGCTCAAAGCTCGAGGCGCGCGCAGGATTCCGTCCCTTGGCCAGGGCACCAGCTCGGAGACCTTAGGTCGTCTCTGGTGAGGCGCAAGGAGCGCTCCACCGTCAAACAAACCTTTGGCCATCCGGGGCGCCCTGGGAAGATTTGGGGAGCCTTGGTCTGCTCACCCCGACCCTCTTTCCTGGGCTCTCTGAGCCCCTTCCCGCCCACTTTGCCTCCTGCCTGTCTTTTTCTTCTCCCACCCCTTCTCCTATGAGGTCCACACTGCCCCAGGGTCCTTTCCCGATTTACCCGTGGGCAACTCAACTAACCTGAGTCCATGAAAACAAGGAGAATCTGGACGGCGTCCTCCATTAGTGACGCCGGATGGGGATGGGTCCCCTTTTGGAAGGGGACTCCGGGGATCTGTCGCGGCGGGTGGGCTTTTTTGGCTTGCAGCGGCGCTGCTTCTTCTGCTTGGGCTCCTCGGGCTCTTCGGGGTCCTTCTGATCCTTCTCCTCGGGCTCGGACTCCTCCCCCTCGCTGGAGCTGTAGAGCTCCTGAGTGGTGGGCTGTGCGAGACTCGAGGAGGCGTCGGGGCTCTGCAACTTCAGAGCGTGCAGACGCTGGGTGAGAGACTGGTTGAAGGTGGAGCCCTTGGGCACCAGGGGGCCGCGCTCGTCTTCCGGCTCGGTCTCAGGCTCAGTGGCAGGGGCGGTTTCAGGCTCGGTCTCGTAGTCGGTCTCGGACTCGATTTCGGACTCGGTTTCCGTCTCGGTCTCGATCTCCGTCTCGTAATCAAACTCTTCCTCGTACTCTAGGCACTCAGGAAGGGACGGCTCGAGGTCTCCCTCCTCGTACTCGTGGTCAGACTCGGATTCGGGGGACTCGGGGAGTACCTGGGCGCTGGAGCGATGGTGGGCGTTAAGGAAGCTCCGGCGCTGCCCGGCAGCCGCTCGCTGCTGGGCACGGGCGTTGGAGGCGGCAAGGGCGCGGAGGAGCGCAATAGAACAGGAGAGCCAGAGGAGCGCGGCGGCTGCCCGGCGGCCTATCGGCGGGCACAGATCGTTGTAATTATGGCGAGCTCGGCGCCACTGCTGAGCTCGGGACCTCCGATCCATCCTCTTAGGCACGCACCGAGAAGCCGACCCGCCCTCTGGCTCTGCAGAGAGTGGCTCCAAGGTGCATTGGCTGCTGGAGCCGAAAAAGGTTCACCTTACGAAGTGAGAAGCTGGGTCCAAGGGTCCCAGTCCCACTCCGTGTCAGGAGAAAAAAGCACGCACCTACCTTTCTGACCACTCAAGAACTTTCTAAGGCTCCGCGCGTCTGCTTGCCTCTCCAAGGCCCCCCAAAGAGGGATGGGAAAAGGAGAGAAATGATCTCCCTCCTCCGGGGCTCCTCTCGCTAAGTCTTAGACTCCGCAGTCTAAGACTCGGGAGAGGTGCCTCCGCTGGTCCTCTCGCCTGGGAGAGGAGAGAGGAGACTGAGGCGGGGAAAGATGGGGCGGTGAGGTCCTGTGAAGTTGCGCGCCCGGACTTCTGCCGGGCATGTGCAGTAGGGAGGTGGGGGCCACCTCCCCGCGAGCTGAGCTGTGGTGCGGAGCCGGTGGCGCAGACCCTGGTGGGCCGGCAGGTGGCAGGCGGGAACCTTGTTTGGAAGGATTTGGGCAAAGTCTTGGGGAGGGGGGTGCGCTGGCGCCGGCGCGTGCCAACGAACAAGCAAAGGAGCTCTAGCCACAGGTAGGTTAGCTTGGGTAGCTGGAGCAGATTCCTGTGTGGCGTCTGCCCCCCTCCCCAAATTCTACTGGATGAAATGAACATAGCTCTTGAGCAGCTGAAAACCAGATTGCAAATATTCAGGGGAATGAGGGTCTCTACATGAGTATTAATGACCAGCCCGGGGCATTTTCTAAGGGCTTACCAGTTTAAGATGGTAGCCTCAGGCAGTCATTACTCATGAAACCACCTTTGGTAGATTTGGTATAGTGACTGTAATTAGAAAAGCTTCCCAAAAATGTATGACCTGTGTAGTCTTGACTGGCTAGTTACCTTATGGACAAACAAGCGTCTTTTCTAAGAAAGGACCCCACAATTGTGGAGGTAGTAGTTCTCAGGTCTACAACCCATGGTTGGCTCCAGCCGGGAAGGTGTGCTGGAAGACTGAGGACAGCCGGGGACAGAGAAGACTTTGCTGCACCATTCCTGATGAGCCTGAACAACTGCTTCTCTCTCGGGGAAGAGAGTGGCTGGCTCTCACAGAATCTTCACCGGCTGCTCTTAGAGCTACTTCTTGGGTAAGTTTCCAACAAAGGTAATGGGACAAATACTCATCGAGTGCCTAGCACATGTCGAGCTCTATTCTAGGTGCTGAAAGCAGAATATTGGGCAAAAAAGTCTCACATGGAGGAAAGGATATTGAGAATTGAATCTGTTAATGGGAACAGGGAATCCTTTAAAAGCCATCCTTACCCCTGACTTTTTTTTTTTTTTTTTTTTGGTGGGGGGCAAAACTGGGGATTGAACCCAGGACCTTATGCATGCTAGGTAAATGCTCTGCTGCTGAGCTATATTCCCAGTCGTTCCCACTGTTTAATCCAGCTTAAATTCTACGTGAGAAAACAGATCTGCCAGAGCATCAGAGCTAGGGGGCGGCCAGATACCACTGGATTGTAGTATTGAGCTCTGAAGGCTACTGAACTGGAATAAACGAGTACCACTCTTTCTCAGCTCTGGAAAATCAAAGGGTGGGGGGCTGCGCTGGGGAAGCTCTTGAGTTTCATCTGTAATGTGACTGCTTCTTTTGGGGTGTGCATATCTTTGGTCTGGTCCTCCCTGTTAAATATGAAGTGCCTTTTTTGTTATAGTGAGAGGTCAAAGGTGATAAAGCTCAGAGCAAAGCCAACTTCCTGGAATCCAGGAAGTGTCAGCAAGGTTACTGCACCTGGGGCACATCACCAGTTGGGCCCTTTTCTCCCTGGAAGTCGGTGAGGGAAAACTCAGGGAAGAGGAGCTACTTCTCCTAATTCTCTGCTTTCCCATTTGAACTGACGCACCAGGCATTCCCTCCCGGTGGTCCTTTCTGATGGGTGAATAGTCCTGCTCCCAAAGCCATTCCTCATTACCTGCATGCTTGATACCAGGCCTGCATTATAGCTGCCAGATACAAAGTTAAGATCTTAGTGAGATTCCAGCTACTGTTTCTGATGGGTGGTGGTTTTGTTTCTGCCTCTTGGCTATGTCTGTGTTGTACCTTGCATTCTAGGAGTTAAGTCTGTAGCATTAAAATACTGATTACTCCAATAAAAAGGAGCTGATCTGGCTAACCCCACAAAAGGACAGAGGTCTGTATTCTAGTTGTATCCCACTGTAACACTTCCCAGAGAAAGTGAAGGGTTTCTGTTATCACCAGCACTGGCGTGGCTCTAATCATACTGTGGGCATTGTTATGGGGCACTGGACATGGGTATTTGGAGCTCTGTATTTCACATCTTGGTCTCTGCCTCCCAGTCCTGACTAACAGGGATATTTCATTTTCATGTTGACCTGCCTGCTTTATTTCTTTCAATTAGAACAGCTCCACCAATAGTGTAAGAAAAAAAGATGTTGGTCAAGCTAATTTCAGGACATATTGAAGAAAAAAATCAGGAGTATGTAGGTGCTGGTAAATGCCCTTTCAGTGGAAACTAATGCCAGCTATCAGTAGTGAGGTAGATTATGATTCTTTAGTGTATACAGAAAAGTACTTCATTTTTCAGATGGAGTGCTTTATGCCTATAATGGAGATGGCAGCTCAGAGCTGATTCACTAATACAGATACACTGAGATTGCCTGCATTATTAAAAAATATGCATTACATAATACATATTTTTGGACTAGATTCTACATTAGCAATGCACTTTCTTTGAAAGATGCATTTTAATCAGCAAATGAACATTTAACAAAACACTGAATTTTTGAGCCCTAGTCATGTGCAGTTAGAAACACATTTCAGTGTGTGCTCAGAACGGGCTCTAGGAGGGGCAGGGGCTGCACTGAAATACTCTTCCATCTCACACTTAGTGCCGAGGCCGAGCAGATGGGTCTGTGCAGAAAATGCTCTTTAAAATGCATTACGTGCATGACTTAAAAAGTGCTTGCTGCAGAGTGAATTTCAAAAAGGGCCAAGTGGGTGATGAACGACCTCAGTTGTTACCACACTAAGGAACAGGGGACTCTCTCTGTCTGCTGGTAAATAAAGTATAGCCATGTATTACCTTCAGGGCCTTGCCAGAGGGAGGCTCCTAAACCAGATGGTCAGGAAAGTGCGGTTTCCAGTTCATTACAGTATCATACACTGAGTAAGGTTTTTATTTGGATGAATTATCAAGAATATTGTCGTCAGCCCCTTAAAAGATTATCATGTGGAAGAGCCTTTAAGAGTTACTTTATGTGGCTCCAGAAGGGCAAAATTAAAACCTATGAGTGGCATTTGTTGGTAGCTTTCAGCTCAGCCCACAGAGGAATATTCTAACAGTCAGGGCTCTGAGGAAGAGTAGGCCTTCAGAAGGTTGTTGGCTCTTTGTCAGAAGCAATGTTAAGTCAAAGGACAGATGAGCACATACTGGAGATGTTTTCGATGGTCCTCACGAGCTGGGTAGCGTTGAAACTTCAGGCTCGATGCAGTCCTTCTCAGCCCAGATCTGATTTTCATGATGGCATCTGGGGACTGAGGGAGAAGGGTTGAGGGCTGACCGACACACTGTTCAACTCTGCTTGTTTGGAAGCATTTAAAAATGCCCATAGCTTGGTGATGGGAAGGAATATCCAGGTGGCAGTTTGAGGACACGGGAAAACAGGTGGATACGATGGACTTAGTGGCCCAGCATGGAGCTGTTGTCACTCAGCAGGGCTCCGAGGCTCCTTGCTCCACAAGTCACTTGTCGGAGCAAAGACATCAGTGAAGTCCATCCATTAATTACATCGGTCCTCTTTGCCTCCCCTCCTGGAGCTGTCTCGGAAATTACAAATGAAATTGGCTATTTAGCAATCATGAATTGAGTCACTTCTATGACCAAGACACTATTCCTGGCATTGTGAGAAGAACGAAGTAATTGAAGATGAGCAATCCCTACCATCCAGCCATACGTACATCGAGTGAAACGCCCCCAATACTGAAAACAGACTGCCAACAGGTGCAGAAGAATAAATTTCACATCAGGTAGATAGACAGGGGAGGGGAGCTCAGTGACAGTATGCCAATCAAAGGTACAGTTTGCTGGTTTTCTAAAAGAGGTAGAGTTTTTTGTTGTTTTTTTTTTTTTTTTTTTTTTTAACCTGATCTAACTTTGAAGTTTTCTTTTGAGTTTTAAAAGCCCATGAGAAAATGTTCAAATGAGAAGGGGAACAAGTGGGGGAGGGGGAAGAAGGGACAAGGAAAAGAAATAGAAGGAAAAAATGGAAACAAAGCTTTTGTAAATAAAGAGGGGAAGAGGAGCTGAAGGAAAGGAGGGGGATGGTATTAAAAAGCAAGGCATACCATGTACAGGTACAAATTCCCTGTGATGAATGTGGTCACTATGTATCTCTAAAATGTATTAATAAAAAAATAAAACTCCTTAAAAAAAAAATCTATATTGTTGGAAAATAAATAAATAAAAGCCCAGGAGACCACTGTTTTCAATCCACCGGCCCCCATGGGCCTACCATGTGTAGCGTCCATGTGCTGGTCACTCTGGGAGAAGGGGATGAGTCACGTGAGTCTTTAGAAGGCTTGTAGGGGCTGCGGATATAGCTCAGTGGCATAAGCGCCTGCCTGGCAAGCGCAAGGTTGTGAGTTCGGTCCCCGGCACCGCAAAAAAAAACCAGAAGGCTTGTAGGCTATTGTCATGGGTCCGATAGATACCAACACATTTTCCAAGATGAGACATAAGACAAAGGGTTGGTTCTGTTCTGCCCACCGTGTGGGTATAATCACTCTTGCACATGTTTTTTGGACAGTCATTGGAAAGGGTTATTTTTGGAGATGGAGAGCTTTTCAAACTTTGCTTTGGATGGAAATGAATTCAGAGACGTTGAAGTACTCCCACCCCTCACTGTGGCAATCAGCCAGAAAGGCGCAACCCCACTGAGAATTCGTCGTCGGCCCCCCTGCCTGTTCCCCAAGAGGACTGGGTACAACAGAAGAGCGTTTGGCTCGTCTCTCTAGGGTAGTATTTCTCTGTGACTCAGACCGCACAGATCTCAGTTGGCTCTCACCAGTAGAAATGGTGACAGCCCAGAGTTCCTGATTTGAGCGGAATGCAATCTCAAGCTAAAAGCAAACAGTAAGGGGAAATAATCTCTTTGACGTGGCTGAGTTCTGTCCCAGCCATTATTGAGATTATAATACTGTATTTTTGCCATTCATTTTGAAAGGGAAATAGGATGAGAACTGAACCATGTTCCTATGTGCAGAGATACTTGTCTTCTTAGTCATTCCTGTCCCTTCATTTTGTGCTCTATGTGGGTTCTCCCACTGCAAACACACCTATCTGCTCTCCTCCCTCCTGCCACAGAAGGAGCAACCTGTAGATTCCTGAGGCACCAGGAAGCGTCTGGAAGCTCCGGTACGTGAAGGTGCAGCTTTGGTGTACAGGTCCTTCTGAGACATGGTACTCTTCTGTGCTTTGGGCCTGGAGCTTAGCCTTCATGTGGTCTTTGGTCCAACTCCTGTGCTCTGACCACTTGCCTTGCTTTGGGTTCTGTTTGTGTGCCTAGCCCTGGCTTAGCTTGTCTGGATCTTTCCCACGGCTGCCTGAAATATCATGTGCAAAGATGGCCCCAGCCCAGGTGATTCTGACGGCAGATGTCTCTCTGTCCTGCACAACATCTCCTGTCTGGAGCTGGTATACTGTGGATGAAAACATCGCCAGTTGCAAAGACTCCCTGTTAGGAATGTCATAGGCCATAGGCTTATGGTTTTGTTTTTTGTCCAGCTCTCCTGGCCATCTCACATTTTTCCCAGCCTCCTCTTCAGGAGCAGGAGTAGGAGCAGGAGCAGAGAGCCTCAAAGGTGATTTCATCTCCACTGCCGAGGCTCTGACTCATCCTTCAGACCTGGGGGAGGGAGGCAAGCTTCGAGCAGAGAGGGGAGAAACCTTTAGTGGTGTCGTGGTCAGGCACACGCTCATAGAATCCTTTCAGCTCGAGCTCTTCAAACTATGATTAGGCCAATTTTACATGTCTAGTCACCGAGGCTCTGGTAGATTGGGACTATTTCTATATGTGCAAAGTGAAGTGGAGAATTGAGGCAATTATCTTCAGGCAAATGAATCTGGGCTCTGTAATCAGTCCATCCTGATAACTGGGGGAAATCGGCCTTATTCACTGTGGCTTTGCTTTGAGTTAGAGGATTCTAAGGTATTTGTTTGTTATTTTTGCTTGGCTTTGTTTTTCCAAAAGGCAGTCTGGTGAATATCCGGTCTTGCTCCAAGCAGGTGTTGGGAGTCTATGGCTCCCGTAGGTCTCAGAACACTGCCAC
Organism: Chinchilla lanigera; assembly: GCF_000276665.1. Taxonomy (NCBI): domain Eukaryota; kingdom Metazoa; phylum Chordata; class Mammalia; order Rodentia; family Chinchillidae; genus Chinchilla; species Chinchilla lanigera. Next base: position 754,527 of record NW_004955445.1, read on the forward strand.
TCAGTCAGGTGTGTGAAGAATTGATGTGGATCAGTTTCTAATCAGATCAGGCCCACACCAGGCTGCTTTCCAGCTGGCCTGCCACTGCTTCCTTCCAGTGGACATGTCCATCTTTTCTCTTTACCCCTTCTCTCTGTACATAAGAAAGATACAGTTCCTGACAGGGTCCTCGGGTGGCATACGCTCTACATGCTAAGACTTGGAGAACTGAAGCACAGGTCGTCTCAGAATCAGAAATGACAACACATTATAGGTTGGTGATGATGTTAGGGCCCTGTCGGCCCCAACCATTGTTTTGGCTAAAAATCATCATAAACTGGACGCCTTTCCTTTCGTTGGTTTAGACATTTTCTCATAAAACTCACTTCCTTCACGGCTCTTCACCCATGAAGGAGGAAGGGAGAGCAAAAGAAGATTCTTTGTTTCCAAATCATAGAGGTCTGGTTGGGTTTGAGTCACGTGGGGCCTTCCAATCAGAGAGCCGTCCTTGAGCAATCATCTGTGTATTTAGGAAGCCACAGGCACAGCACGACTTCTGAGTGGCGCCTACTGGGTGCTGGGTGGAGGTGGTCCAGGCCTCCTGGCAAAGGATCCTAGGCAGAAGAGGTGCCTGCCACAGCCTCCCTCCCTGCACACTCCACACTCGTAATTAGAGAACAATGTGAATTTAATTAACTGCCGCAGTGTGCTTTTGACTATAAGTGCACTAGGAATTAAGGGCTTGAGCTGGACCTTGGAAAATATATAGGAGCTAGGAACATTTTCTTCCTTCACTGTCAGGAAATCTTCATCTTGTCTCTCTTACAATTTCTGATATTGTGCAATTTGTTTTTTCAAAAACTCCTTGTCTACAGTGGAGACAAGAGGGCACTGAAAGACATTTCTGTGTCCTCAGAGTGTTGTGGCTTCATGTAAGTTTGCGTTTTTTGTGTTTAAAACTGGTTTATTTCTGCTCAGTTTATTAAATTGGGACATCTTTCCCTAGTGTTTTACTTACTGTGATTGGTTTACAGCCTCAGTAATCATTGTTTTATATTAAGGTTTAGTATCTGCTGGGGCAAGTACCTTGTTTCTGCATAGTTTCTCAAGAGATCTCTGATACTTGTGCCCCTTTATTCTTCTGTATGAATTTAGAACCATTTTTTATCAAGTTCTGTAACAGCCTTGGCGATACCGTGAATTCAGTCTGTAAGCTGGATTGGGAAATATTGTTGTCTTTTCTGCCTTTAGTTCCAAGTCTTCATTTATTCAAGCCTCTATTTCTCGCATTAAGAATTTGTGTTTTCTAGCCAGGTGTGGTGGCGCATGACTATAAGCCGAGCACTCTGGGCGGCTGAAGGAGAAGGATTGTAACTTTGATCCCAGCTTGGGCAGCAGGAATGAATTAGTGAAAACCTCTCTCTAAAAAAAAAAAAAATTAAAGAGGACTGGGGATTGTAGCTCAGTGCAAAGGCCCTGGCTCAATCCCCAGAACTACCAAAAACTAAAAACTAAAAGTAAAAGATGTGAGTTTTCTTTATATAATTTCAGTGTATCCAGAAAAGAGAGTTAAGAGAGATATACTCCTAATTGCTATTAGCTTGTTGAAAGGAAAGGTATATGCCTATATTGCTTGATGGGTTTTTTCATGCCTGCATCTTGTATTATGAGCAACTATGTTGAAGATAACAATGCACAATGCATTGAACATTGTTACTCTCCTACAATCTTATTTTGAAATTTTATACCTTTGTTTTTATTGTTTATTTTTCTTTTTAAAATAAAAAAATTTCATCGTCCAATGTGGAGTTTGGTATGTGGATATGTATGTCACACATTCTGAATATTTGGTATTATTGCTGTATTGGGAATGGGCTTTCTTTTTCTTCACTCTAGATTTTCAGGCTACTGCATGTTTATAGGAATTATATAGGTTTTTAAAAAAATTCGTTCTCATTCTGCTACGTATAGAGTTGGTTGGTGGATAAGGCAGCCAGTGGCCACCCCAGGATATACTCAGCAGTTTTCTGGGAGGGTTGTCGAGAGATCGCTTCATAAAGGAAGACAGTCAACTAAGTGATTCCCACTTATTGGCCTGTAGTAAAGTGGAAAGGAAAGGCTATGTAGTGCATTTTTATCAAGCTAAATTTATTCACAGAAGGGATTTGATTTATTTGTTTGTTTTGTTTTGTTTTTGTGTGGTTTTGAGACAGGGTCTCACTATGCAGTTCAGGCTGGTCTTGAACTCACTATGTAACCCAGGCTGGCCTCAAACTCACAGCAATCTTCCTGCCTCAGCCTCCTAAATGCTGAGATTACAGGTGTGCACCACCACACCCAGCTGGAACTTGGTTTTTGAGGCTACTTTCAGGATTTGAAAGGAATTTCTTTTTTAAAGGACTGTAGATGGTATTTATTTTTTTGTTTTGTTTTAAGATTTTAGAGGCTTTAAAAAATAAATAAGAAATGCTCAGCCCTTCCTTTGCAATTTAAACTTTGAATTATACCCCCAGCCAAAAGAAAAAAGAACTTAGAAGTTGTTTTATATGTGTGGCTGGTGTGTGTGTTGGGGGGGGGTGTTGTTTGTGTGTGTAGTACTAGGGATGGAACCCAGGACCTTTGCAGTCAAATCCTTTTTTTAAAAGAATTTTGAGACAGGGTCTTCTAAGTTACCCAGGCTAGGCTCAAACTTGAGATCCTCCTGCCTCAGCTTCCCAGGTGCTTTTAAGCATATACCATCATATCTTGTAGAAGGATTTTTTTGTGTGTGATTTAGCAAATTAAAAAGACAATTGGCAGCCCCGTGTTAGCACCCCACATTTCTTTTGAAATATTAGCATTGTCAAAATCTATTCCAATTCAATGTTGTCTTAGGGTTTTATAGTTTTGATATTTGGCAAACAAGGGCTTTTTAAATTTAAAAATAATTTCTAGCATATTCTTTTGAATTCTTCTAACCATGTCATTTAGATTAATTTTTTAAATTATTTCTTTCAACTTTCTCTAATTTCTTCATCCTTCATTTGCACCTCACTGTGTTCTCTGAATGTATATGACAGAGAAGGATATTCAGTGCTAAATGAGAGGGAAGGGAATGGGCCACTTTCATTTTACTTTGATTTTTAAAGGAATTTTCTCTGATATCTTTTCTCTGAGAGTATTCAGGTGGACGTAAAAGGGAGTAAGATGATATCGTGTGAGAGGGATTCAACAGAGCGCCCGGAGATGACGGCCGAGCACTAGACTGCGAGTCTGGTGGCCGACGTCCACTTGACCAGTGTCTTGGTGACTTTACGTGCGAGAGGTGATGGTGCTGACAGTGGTGGTGGCAGAGTGACCAAGGGAAGGGGTCCAGCCAGGAAAAGGGCCTTGAGTGAAGTTGGGAAGGCAGTCAAGCTGGGTTTTGCCTGTATGAGTTTCCAGGTTTGTTTTAGTGGGTTCTTGATGAAAACTTTTAGAAGCCATAGGACTTTGATCTACAGAAATGCCCTGAGTACATACTATGGGTCATCTGCTCTGCCAGACACCCAGAGGCTCTGCCTATCCACTCAGGGAATGCAGGGAAGGATCTGGAACTAATGAGTCATCACGCGAAGGAGGGTCTCATTACAGTCTGAGCTAAGCACACAGGAAAAGAAATGTGTTTTCTTCAGAGTGTGCTGGGGAGAAAGCTGCGCTGGACGTGGGCATGTCAGGGAATACTTTCCTGAGAAAGCGATACGTGCGCACTTGAGCCGAGAGCTGAAGGATGAGCGTGTGGTGGCAGGGGGATGGTGTAGCTCCAAGAGGAGCAGCCGGGGGGCTGGGGCGATTCCAAGTAGAGGAATAGTGGATTCACAGGCCCTCTGGTGGAAAGGCCTCCCTACCTGAGCCTGGTAGGGGGGCTGACAGGAGGTCAGCAGAGTTGGAGGGCAGAGGTAGATGAATCCGAAGAGGTGGGCAGGGACTACCACGGAGGGCCTTGTCAGCCCAGTGGGAAGAAATGCAGCCGTGTGTTTTCTGAATAGACCTGGAGCAGTGGGAAGCCCTTGTCCTGATGGCAGGGAGGTGCCCTAATCAAGTTGTTTGTTTCAAAGATCTCTCCAGCCACAGGGTGGGGGATGGAATGTGAAGGGAAGCTAGAATTGGTGATAGGTAGATCTAGGGAGGTGGATGGTTCTAAGAGTATACAAAAGTGGTGATGGGAGTGCTTCAAGAGCTTTTTAGGAGGTCGACTAACAAGATTTGGTGACAAAATGGATGTGGAGAATGGCTGTGTCGAGGATGATATGCAGGTGAAACTAGTAGAAGTCTGTACCTTCCTGCCTCTTAGTGGGAGAAGAGGGAAGAGAGACCCAGGTGACTCCAACTTCTCACATGTGAAGTGGGATGGAAAGAGACCCCGAGTTCTGCTTTTGGCCTGTGGAGTGGAAATGCCTTTGAGCGATCCATGAGTGGGCAGTGCACGGGCATGGCGCATGTGGCGAGGCTGTCATGGAAGCAGGAAGGGACAGAAGAACACCTCACCTTGGGAATCCAACCAAAGTCAACGTGGACAGAAGTCATCCTGGAGCTCAGAGGACCTGGGCAGAGCAAGTATCAGCCCCTTCGCTTTACAAGCAAGAAGACAGGATCCGAGAGGGACGTGGGGACTGTAAATTCTTGGGCGTACCAGCTCTTAGGCTGGATTTTCTTAGCCTTGGTTCTGTCCCTGAATGCTTCACTACACCAAGTGGAGACTGTGCGTGTGGAGGTGGAAGGTGAGCCAGGGGCTCAGATGTCAGCCCTCTTGATATCAGGTCTATTTTTTGTCAGCAACCAAATGGACAGTTCACAGCTTCACATTCTTTTCTTGATCACTTTAGAACTGACATTCCACCGGCTCCTCATTAAAGAAAGAGCAAAGCAATAGCTGGCTAGAAGTGGTTTGGAAGCTGGAAATAGAACTATACCATGGCCTTAATAATCAAGCCTGGCAAAGTCCACATAGCAGCCGGGAAGGACTTGGCCAAGGTTAAAGCTAATATAATTTGGTGACGCCCTTTTTCTGTTGGTTATTCAAAAATCTAGCAAGCTCCAAAAGTACCAGGTTATTACTTAAAATGGACCCCCAAAACTTTGGAATTAAGGTGCAAGAAAGGCGAGTAAAGCTTCCTCAAAACTCTTCTCCAAGATGTCTGCTCTGTGACACGTGTGACGTTCCAGCTTCTCCTGTGACTTCCTAGCTTTCATTTTGAGTTGCACATGTCCCTGTATGAAGTATGTGTATGCGCCAATAACTCTAAACTACTAAACAGAGCCCAGGCTAAAGATTGTTGCACCCAACCATGCCCAGAGCCGCCACAAGCAGGAGAAAGGACGTGGAGTTCTCCTGCTCTGCTTGGGGCTGGGCCCGTGAGGCTCAGGACCTTGCCTTTCTCCTGCTTTAGCATGTCTAGAAGAGGAGCTGAATTCCAGGGATGATATTTCAGAAATTTGCCCCAAAGGGAGGGAGAGGGAGAACCTAACTGAAAGATGTTGGAAAAGAGCAGCCGAGGGCATCCAGTCTCAGTTCCTCGTGGACTGATGGAGCCCATGTGGAATTGCAGTGGCTCAGCCGCTGTCGGTGGTGGCCACAGAGAGCTCCGGGTAGTGCTCCAGTTATAGTCATCTACCCCTTACCATCTGATAACATTAAGACTAGGTGGAGATGACCTGGTCTAATCCAGACCTGGATGGTTTACATTGGGAATGACCACAACTTAAAGAATGCTCTTCAGGCTTTGAAACCAACATCCCCGCCCCACCCTGCTCACTGCAGGAGCAGCTGACTTAGTCCCCATGTGTAGTAGGGTTACCATGCAACCAGGATATCTCTGAGGAAAAGGCTGCATGCACTAGTTGCAGGGGTGCCTGGAGCATACCAGTTCTTCCCGGCAAGCCAGGCTGTGTGGACTCCCTAGCTTTCCTTTATGCTAACATTAATGGTTAATATTAGCACTATAATGGAATATGTAACATAATTGTATAATTCATACTATTGTTTTCAGCACATTTGAAAGAGTAGTAACTTCTCATTTCCTACTATTTTAAAACAAGCTTCAGTGTGATGAGCCCTCAGAGAGCTCTTGGTAAGTTGAGTAAATACCACATAGGAAGTGTTGCCTCCTTAACTGTGTTTCTTTCCAGAGTCGTTGTCTAAAGTTCAGGAGGAGAGAGCACTGACGAGGCAGAGGCAGGCTGGTGGCCTTGTGAAGCAGCAGTGGGGCGCGCGCTCCCCGCTCGTGGGCTGGAGTCTTGGTGTACCCTCTCCCAGCAGCACCAGTTTGGTCTCTGTTGGGGGGTGCTGGCCATTTGTAAGCGCAGCCTGTAGTCAAAACTGAGGCCAGTACCACAGAAATTTAGAAAAAAAAGTGTGTCCCCTTAGATCTATCTTAGAAACTTTAGGCTGTTTTTGTTTAAACTTCAGTTACTTTCATATCACTGTCATGATTTTTTTTACTGTACTCGCATCCTGTCGGTACGCGTAACAGTTTCCTTTAAATCAACTTGTTTTCCTTTTGAGAATGGGCTTGTTTGGTTTTTCGTTCAGTTTTTTATTAGTATACTTTTGCGATGCGTAGTAACTACTCAGTGTGCAGCATTTGGTGTTCATATACGTATCACTTCTTGATCCTTTTTACTTCCCCTTGCCCTCCCTCCCATCTTCCCCACCCCCAAATCCCCACCCGTGCGTTTGTTTTGAAAGGATAATTATACCAATGCTGTTAAAACTTGGCAGCATCGCTTGGCTTCTGGTTAAGTACTTTCTATACATACACAAAGGTAAATGGACGGTATTCACGCTGCCCCCCTCAAGAGCTATCCTGAGCACCACCTTGAGGCTGTCGACCTGTACATTGACCTCAAAGAATGGTGGGTTGGTCCTTGGGGAATATGTGAGAGTGGTCTTCTTGTGTGACAACAGATTTTTCCCACCAACAGAGACAAATTAGATTTGGATGCCAGTATCTAGTAAGGTGTCTTTCAGCTAAGGGGTGGTAGGAAGGCTTCTGGTTCCAACCAGCTGAAGCCTGTGAGTTTCACCAGGACTAAATGACTTGGGGCATATTTTCCTTCCCTGACATTTGCCTACTAATAATAAGTCGACAAATGTAGTTGTCTTGATCTGCCTTTACCATGACATTTGCTGTCACTTTACATATTTGTGTTTGCAGATGGAGCTGAGACGGGCTTATCAGTGGTGGGCTTAACCCACGCCCTTGGCCTCAGTAGAGCTATGTCCCAAACAGCAGTGAGCGTGAGCTCAGGCAGAACTCACCCCCACCCACTTTGTTCTTGTTCTCTGCTTTTCTGGAGGTTGGGCGGGTGGTCCTTTTCAGATCTTCGTGCTCTCCGTGCTTAATGGGTTGCCAGGGAAAAGCCTGGGCCTAGAAGCATGGATTCACACACGTGGTACAGTGCTCCTTTGTGTAGTCCAGCAGCAGGAGGAACTAAGCCATACATCCATGACAAAACTTCAAATGTTCACCATGAGCGTCAGATAAACCCACCAGTGTACTCGGCCTCCTCTTGTAGAAGAAGCCAGTCCCGAGGGTGATGTCCCTGTGGTGCTCCCTCTGGATCGCAGGGGTCCATGGTAGTATTTTTACATAATTACATTTATTTCATTCCTTTATTGTTGTGATGCTGGGGATTGAATTCAAGGCCTCATGCACACTAGGCAAGCACCTTGCTACAGAGGTGTATTCCCAGAAGACCCCAATACTAAATTCCCAAAGCGTGGTTGGAAGCTGTCTCCACACACCAGGATGTAGAACAGTAGAAACCAAGCCAGGGTGTTTGGGGAGTGGCCACGCTGCGCTGTGGCACCAGATTATTTCACGAGGCCAGGCTGTCCCTCTTGTGTGGTGGGACTTTGCTCGCCTTGGTTTTTTGTATAAATCAAGAGATGCGCAGGAGAGTTCTCAGCACATATAGGGCCCTTGGTAAATGTTTGTTGAACATTATTTTCATGTGTACATTTTAAAACTTGTTCTTACGGAAATTTTCAAGCACACCATGGTAGAGATGAGGCCGATGAGCCCTGACCCCTGAACACAGGCGTCATGACTGTCCGTGTCCGCTTCTCTGCTGTCCTCTGTACCCCCATCTTCTCTGGAGTTTCTGAAGGGAAATCCCAGGAAAGCGCATCATTTGCCCTTGGCAATTTTGGACAGTAGAATGAGTTCTCCCATTTTGGGTTTGTAGCTACATAACCTCTAGTGCTAGCGTATTCTTTCTGGGTTCCTTGGGATACGTTGATAAGTTGAGGGTGCTCTTTGCCCCCAAAGAGAGCATGTTGGGGAAATTAAAGTTTCCTAAAGTTACCAGAAGTTTCCTAAAGCTACCATGCATTATCTGAATACCTTTCAAGGCCCCCAAAGTAATCGTTAACAGTTCCCCCGCTTGCCAAGCCAAAGAAGATATCCTTTAAGTAGGCAGCACCGAGGCAGATTTCAGCTGTGCCCTTCCTGAAAGAATGCATGGTGGGAACATATGGAGCCCAAATCAGTGTGATGGCAGTTGTCACCATCGGCGTGGAAAGATCTTGCCCGAGCCAGCTGCTGGGCCTCTTTGCACTATATTAATAGTGGGGCCATGGGGCCTGCCGGGGTCAGAAGCCAGGAAGGGGAGAACAGCTGTGGTGGACATCACACCGTGCTCAGGCTTGTGCTCCTCTGTCAGGGCCTACAGATGGCCCACCCCTTGCCCTGCTGCTTGAAAGACTCCCAAGCTTGTGGCTGTCTTCTCCTTGTAGGGGAATGGGCGGGCTCGCGCTGACAGTCCCCGTGAGGAAGAAGCCAGATTAGGATAAGTGTGGTGGGAATACAGCGTTCCAGTGGCCTGGGTTGTGGGTCAGCATACCGGCGGACTGGAAGCAAGGCTTGTGGGCCAAATGAGGCAGTGGTATTCCAACAGTTGGGAGCACTGGGTTCTATATGCCAAGGCTAGACGTATTTTTAAATGTCACACGCCAAATAGAGACTCAGTTGGCAGCAGGGTCCAGGGGCAGGGGGATTTGGAGGACACTGCATTGCCCTGTCTAGATATGGCTCACAGAGCCAGGTAGGATTAGGGCCCGGGAAGAGGCCCAGCCATGAAGTACCCGTGAAGAGGTACGGGAGGGGTCCTGTGAGTAAGCAGCAGGCTCCCTGCGAGTGGAAAGAGGGCAGGTGAAGGATGTGAGCAGGTGTTGAGGCCGGGCCGGATGGAACTATAGGGAAGCCAAGGACAGGGCTGGAGTGGAGAGGTGAGAGCCGAGCCCCCGACTCGGAGGGCTGGGGAGGAACAAAGCCTGTGGGTCTGGCGTCAAAGAGACACGAGCTCCACCTTCAGCACCCTGCTTGCCACCCTGGGGCCTTGCAGCAACTTCCTTGTCTGTCCAGGCACTTTACTTACATGGCAAAGGGTAGGGCAAGAATTAATACAAGCAAAGCACTGACACTCAGCCCTTGTGTTAATAGTAAAAGTCATGAACACTACCACTGTGGGATGGAGTTGGAAACCGCCTTCCTGGCCCCGCCGACCCAGAGGCATGGTGTATTTCAAACATGTGGAGCTGTTAGAAGTCCCAATGATGATAGTCAACAACATTTAGATACTAGGAGATTTTACAAAAACCTTTGGCTCTTTGACTTTTGGCCTAGCAGAGCCTCTGGTTTTTTGAGGCCGGCCATCTACATCCACCAACATCCCATAGGCGAGGAGCAGCCGCCCCCTGTTGGTCAGCAGTAACCCCACCACATCAACTGTCACCAGCAGGCCCTGTCACTCATCTCTGAGCAGGACCTGGCCTCTGTAGGCATTTGCACTTGCCCTCCCTGCAATGAAGTGGAGCTATTATTATCTTAGGAGGAACAAGGGCCATTGGAGTTGGGCAGAGACCCAGCAACAGAGTTGCTGGCCAGGCCCTCCTTGACTTTGCCATGACATTGACTTGGGAGACTTGGGATGGTGGATGAGCCTCTAGTGGCTGGGTACAGGAGGAGAAGGGGTAGTGAACTTCCTGGGGAAACCTAGTCCCGGCCTGCAGAGCCATATGGCTGCCCAGTTGACTTGTACACTTAGTAACCTGACCGGAAGTACAATAGGGTTAGGGCAGTTGCTATGGCAACCTAACATCTGTGTGTCCCTGAGCCACCCTACGCCTCAGCTGAGTGGAGACTGACTCAGAAGGCTCTGAAAGGCATGGCAGCTCTGGAACTTGGGCTCGGTTGCCTAGCACAAAGGAAATAAGGGCAGAGGAGTGGGAGTTTCTTTTGAGGCCCTTGGGTGAAGATCATACAGCCCCTGAGTTAATCCCTTTTCTTACTCTGCTTCCTCCTGTTCCTTAGCTTTCCAGAGTTCTCTCTGGCTTGGCAGGTCTTTGGGAAGAAACCATGATGGTTGTGATCATGGGGGGGCCTTACTGCCTCGTTTGCATGAAGGTTCCGGAGAACCTTTGTCTCCTGAAGTCAAGTCCTCTCCTGTGGACTCCAAGGGAGACATTAGTGTCAGCTACTCGCTGCCCCATGCTTAGTCTTCTTGGTGCCGAGAAGCCCTTCCTCTTTGCAGCTTGTTTGCGATGGCTGCTGTGAACTGGCCTTAGAGGGAAGCACTTCTGTAGACTCCTCATAGTAGCCTTCTAGGGAAAAGGGGGCACCAGAGAAGCCCAGCACCTCACCTGGGACCACAGACTCTAGAAAGTGATAGTCTGAATTTGAACTCAGGAAGTCAGTTGGGCTTCAGAGCCCATTTTCAAAACCACTGCCCTCCAATGCTGGTTAGAAGCTGAGGGGCATTAGGGAAAGGATCCACGAGAGTTCTTGGGCTGAGTTGAGAACCTGCCCTGGAGCAAATTGGGAAGGAGCTCACTGGGCTGAGAGGGCAGCTGGTGGGAGGCCTTGCAGTAGAAGAGGTCTGGCTGGGAGCTGTGGGGAAGCAGGAAGCCAGCCTGGCTGCAGAGTTCTCTCTGGCTTGGCAGGTCTTTGGGAAGAAACCATGATGGTTGTGATCATGGCGGGGCCTTACTGCTTCATTTGCACGAAAGGCTGGGCAGGCCACAGCAGCTGGGGTTGGAGTCCAGGTGCAGTGAGAAGCACGGAGTGCACTAAGCATCCACCTCTGCACCTGGGAGACCAGTTGGCCCAGGCGAGGCCAAGCTGGGCAGGTTGGTGGCCATGGTGCGTGGGGGAGGCAAACAGCACTTGCTCATGGGTGCATGGAAGGAAGTGGAAAGATAGCCTGGTTTTTTGGGGGGATTGAGTAGTCTGGGGACGATTCATTGACATGATTGTTTGACAGAGATTTTTCTCTGAGATGGCATCCTTGACAGTGTACAGAAGGGTCTGTGGTTCTCTTGGAGCCTTCTTGAGCTCTCCAGGGACCAGATTGGCATCAGAGCTGTTGCTTTGCAGCCTGAAGGACAGACATGGCCCACGGAGAGGCAGTCATGGAGAGCTGCAAGACCCCAGAGCCACCTGTCAGGCAGAGAGACGGCCTGGGCTGAAGGACCCACATGGCAGTGCCTGTACTTCCATTAGCTTCCCACCAGCCCTTCTGAAGACATCAGCTCATCCCCTTGGCAGTACAGCAGATCAGCAGAGTCAAGTAGTGTTTCTGTTTTTATTTTGTGAGAGGTGAGGAAATTGGGTAGTGTGGGTCATTATGCCTGGGGCTGAGTCTTGAGTCTGGGAGGAAAATGGCAGGCTGATGGACACTACCAGGTCAGATGCAGTGGGCAGCTAGCTGCTGCTCACGTAGGGGACGCCATGAAGGAGTCTCCTTGACATCCCTCGGGCCCATGCTGGAGCTGTGGTGGTATTCTGGGTGATTAACATTCTGGGAGCTCCAGTGGGGCCCAAAGTGCCCAATTGCCTCACCACTAGATGGCGTAACCGCAGTGACCATGCTAACGAGATGGTCAAGTGCCCCTTCTCAGGAGAACCACCTGAAGGTGGGTTCTGAGGGCCCGGTTGCCCTGGGCACCTCTTGGACCTGATACCCAGTCGCAGCTGTTCCATTTTGCTCTGAGTCACAGGTAAGTCACAGGTGAGTCACAGGCCTGGCTTGGTTGCCCACAATAAGGGTGGGAGCAGAGATAGATGGGTCTCCACCAGCTCTGTCCTTTTACAGTGAACTAGGTCACACTCAGTGGTGTCATTTCATCCCTTGTTCCTCATTCCTTGACCCTGCTCTACAGGAGCAACAAGAGTGCCATAGTTCTGTTCCTTTTCTCTGGCTGACCAAAGGATTTCAGGAAAGGCTTTTCTAAGCTGGACTTCCTGCCTACTTGCCTGGCTGAAGGTCCTTGAGAAGTAGACTTGGGCAGATAATTTGTCTGAGATCAGGCACAAAGGCCTTGGAAATAGGGACACCAAATCTATTTCATTAACAACCTACTGTCCTTCATCAGAACTGGGGCCACGTTTTCAAAGCTGAGACTGTCTTTCTCGCATCTCAGTAGACATCCTAAAGATTGCCCATAAATATGAGTCACTGGAGGCTGTTTTGGCCACTAGAAGAAAGGCATTGAGTTGAAGAGTTCTGTGCGACTCAGGGAGGGTGTGTGTGTGTGTGTGTGTGTGTGCATGTGTGTGTGTGTGGGGGGGGTTTGTTTATCTTGATACCCCTCCCCTCATATTTCTCTTTCTCCTTTCCCCAAGCTTTTCTTCTTTTAGATGTCTTTGGCGCCTCCGTTGTGCCATCTTGAAAGTCCTGATGTCACTCTGTGAGGCACTAAGCCTCATGCATGAGTGCTTTTCTTGCTTTGGATTGGCGCTGCTTCGGCTTCTCCTGGGCAGGAGCATAGCCGTTGCCCTCTGCAGGAGAGATTCTCCCAGCAAGGGAGTGGACACCAGGTCCTTGCCGAGGTGAGGACTGATTTTCACCCTCCAGCTGAACCCTGTCCTGCAGGTTTTGGAGTCACCATCTGCAGGTGTCAATCAGAGTCAAGGTGCATCTCCCTGGAACACAGGCCCAGCAAGATGGCTTCTCGGCCACCTTGTCAGAGCTTGCTTTAGTCTCACCACTGGCCTTCTTAGAAGTGGCTTAATTAACTTATGGCGGCGAACCCTCCAGCCAAAGCCACCTGAGATGAGAGGATTTACTGTACCGGGTTACTGCCGTGCCATGTCAGGCAGTAAGTGGGAAACTGTTGACCAGCTGCTGTGAAAGCAATGAACAGGCAGCATTCACCGAGTGACACTTTGTACTGCTCCATAATACATGAGCCCGCTGGCTGCGAGTAGCCACAGACTCGTCCACCTACTCTCTGTCCAGGACTGCAAGGACGCTTAGCACTGCAGGCTGTGCTCAGCAGCTTCCTCCTGCAGGCCTGCCGGAGTTCTTCATCTCCTGGCCACCTGTGAGCACCCCAGAGAGTATCCTGGGGCAGAAGGGCCAGACTGGTGCTGAGTTCCCATCGCCCTGCGCCTCAGCCCAGACTGAAGAGGCTGGTTGGCACGGAAGGAATCAAGAAGATGCTCAGGCTTCCCGTAGAGGAGAGGGCCACTCTCCCAGAACTAGCTTGTTGCTTTGCTTACATGAGCTCACAGCTGCCTTGGTTCAGAATGGGCGGGGGGTCTCCATCGGGGCAACACGTGAGCTAGGAAATTGTTCCTAGGCTCTTCTCCCGGGACCCTGCACAGAACATCGTTCTTAGCAGACTCTTCACTCAAATCAAGGCAGCGCCAGAGGCCATGGCAGACCCGTGAGGAGGTTCTCCACCCTCACAAGCTCATGTCCAGGACCCGCACCTCCAAGTGTAAGCAGCAGCTGTGTACAGGGAGGGAGTCAGGCAGCCACACCTGAGTAGGAGGGTCTGCAGGGAATGCCCTCTGCAGGTTGGGGTCCGGGGTGGACCCATGTGGGGATCCATGCCCAAGGCCCCCACACACCCGTGTCAGAGGTTGAGCCACTGAAGCCACCTTTGAGCTAGGAGGCGGCGTGGATGTGCGGGGGTAGGAGGGTGCATGAGAAAGTGCTGTGGTGACCGCAGCCCGGGGTAGAGATTGCCAGTGTCTGTCCGGAGGCTACTGTAGGCCACGGAGGGGGACCCAGGACGCCTTAGGACAGTGGGCACAGCCTTGTGTGACGGTGACAGAAGAGGGCTCTTCCCGAGGGCCCCCCCTCAATCCTGTTGTGTTCAGTCCAGAGGGTTGTGTGGAGGCTCTCCGGAGGGGCTCTGCGGCACTCCACACCCACAAGCCTGGGCCGATCTGTGTGGGAGAGGGGCCGCGGCGCTCTCCCTGGTGCTCGCTCGCTCCTACCCTGCTCAGGCCTCACACTGCCGCCAGGGGCGCGGCGGAGGGAACCTGGCCATCCCGTCTGCTCCACACCTCCAGCAGCCCGTTGCCTGAGCTCCCAGCACCTTTGTAAGGCTCTTCCCACCCGCCCTGCTGCCTTCTCCAGGAAGCCTCCCGCTGTCCCTGGCTTCACAGCACCCAGGCCTCTTGGACTTTGGCCGGATGATTCCTTAATTGTCCGCCTCTGCAGACGGAGCTCCAGGGGCAACACCTTAGCTGCGTGGTGCGTTGTTATGTCGTCTTGTCAGCACGTGCGGCACACAGTGGGTGCCTAATAAATTTGTGTAGAAGGACTGGTTGGTGTCTGTCTCGTACTTGTTCTGCACAGCTCCCAGCAGTTCGCCTGCTGAAGTCCACAAATCCAGTGCGCCGCCCATTTTCACCTTACCTCCTCAGTTTGCTTCTGACGTGACCACTGCTTGGGGGTTACACAGGAAGGTGGGCAACCTTGGGCTCCACCCGGACCGGCCTGGCCCCCGTGGCTGCTCACATTGCAGCAGAATTTCCTTCATAGCCGTTGCCATAGCTTTCCAGTGCAATACTGCATCTTGTCTTGTCTTCTTAGTGCGAATCTCCCTGCTGCACTTGCACCCCAACAGGACAGATGCATCTCCCTCACCCACTCGGAGCAGAGTAGATGTTCAGGCAATCGCTGGATGAATGGCTAGACAACAAAGGGATTCACAGAGCGCAGCAAGGCCAGTGAAACACCACCGAAGCTGAGCGGATACCACACTTGAGGTGTGGAGGAAGCAAGCAGGAGGCTTGAGTACCCAGGAGGAGTTGGGGTCAGGGGTGTCCCCCAGCAGTTCTGAGAGCAGAAGCAAGGGCAGGACTCCCAACCCTTAGAGCAAATTCTCGAGTTCTTTGCCCAACTACAAGAACACCACCCCGAGTTGGCGGAATTCTAGGGGCTCAAGGGCCCCTGAGGGCCGTTCTTGCTTGGGCCTAGGGGCAGAGTGGGAACCGAGGTGGAGCGCATTTGGTGCCCTCTGTGCAGGAGGTCAGGCTGTCCAGGAGACAGCAGGCCCAGGACCTCTGCCCTGCTGGGACCAATTAAATGACACAGTCAGCCCTGGGTCACCCCACCCCCAGCACAGCTGGAGCGTGTGGTGGGCAGACCGTGAAGGAATGGCACAAGAGGCTAAGGGCCCTGGAAAAGGCTGAGACAGGAGGGCAGAGCACGAGGCCGCCACCCAAACGTGCAGCCGGCGCTGGCTGAGGGGTACAGCCTTTGCC
Source organism: Chinchilla lanigera (assembly GCF_000276665.1). Lineage (NCBI taxonomy): Eukaryota > Metazoa > Chordata > Mammalia > Rodentia > Chinchillidae > Chinchilla > Chinchilla lanigera. The sequence goes on from NW_004955445.1 coordinate 770,030, forward strand.
CCAGCACCATGGAGAGGGCCAGAGCCCCCACTTGCGCCAATCTCACCTTGGCCTGCTTAACCATAAAGGAAGAGGAAAAAATACAAATAGACCACGTGACCTCTTCACTCTTGAAACTCCACCTTAATTGTAGGGCCACAGGGCAGGGAAATGTAAAGAGACTTGTGACCTTGCAAGGGTTTTTGTATGAGGGTGTTTCATTTTTTGTTCTGTTTTTCCAGTACTGGGCATTGAACCCAGGCTCTTCTTACCGAGTTGCAGTCCCGGCCTATTTTTTGAAGCAGGGCTTCATTAAGTTGCCCCTACTGGTCTCAAACATAGGATCCTTCTGCCTCAACTTCCCAGGGTCCTGGGGTCACAGGCATGCACAACAATGTCTCGTTTATGTGTAGCTTCGTATAGAGACTGATGAGCACATGAAGAAATAGTTCTCACTAGGTGTGGGTAAGGGGTGCGACTGGCCCTGCCAGTCTCTCAGAATGGTGTGCACACAGGGTTGACGTGCACACACACATCGTGGCGGCCCCGCCTGGGGCCTCGGTGTAGGCTGGAAGCAATGATAGCACCTGGGTTTTAGTTTCTGGGGGTGTTTTTCAGTAACAATAACCAGGCGTTAGTGGAAATAGCTGATCTTCGCTGGGCTGGACATCATGGAGCACTAGATGATAAGGAAGTGCTCAAAGAGTCAGACATAGGGACATTGAAAGGGACACAGGGGCCAGCAGAGAGAGCTCCCAAGAGTCAAAACTGGGAAAGCATGACTAACAAAGTTTTGGACTGTCACCCAATGCCTAAATATCTGTGATTCTAGAGATACAAATAATTGAATAAGTAGGCCGAAGAGACAAATCCCTTTTACAGAATAATTCCAAATAATTCACGTAGAGCCTTACTCATGAAGAAGATGCAACATACTCCCTAGCCTTTGCGTCTGGGTGACGTTTGATGACTCGCTTCCAAGCAGTGCGCTGTTGAAAAGAGGGATGAATTCTACAGTGGAGAAACCAGGGAATCTGCCCCCTTGGCGGGTGATGAAGGCGGGCACAGTCGGTGACAAGCTCTGCGCGTAGTGTACATACGGACGAGAAGGTACTTCACCTCCAAGTCTGTCTTAGTCCCTTTCTTTGTCGCTGGGACAAAATACTTAACACCCTTAGCTTAAAGGAGAGACTTATTTTGACTCACAATTTGAATGTTTCTGTCCCCCTAAAACTCTTCCGCGTCACATCTACGATGCCCTACGTCTTCTGGCCAGGCCCCACCTCCTACAGCAAGTCAGCTGTAACATTCCCATAATCCAGTCCCCTCCAAAGGTCCTTCCTGTGATCCCAGGAGGCCTTAAGGAGACATCTAGTTAAACACCATAACTGTCTCCTCCGCAATCCATCACCCCAGTCTGACTAAGAAGCATCAAACAACCCACGTAGAACACTGCAACATACATGACCAGGTTTTCCATGTCATGGGAAACAAGGAGCACTAAGAGGAATCTAAGAAAACATGGTGACCAAACGTCCTGTGAGAGTCTTCTAGGTGAGGTCTGAGACCAGAAAAGGGCAGTGAGTGAAGACCAGTGCAGTGGCTTACAGAGGCTAGGTAATAATGCGTCAGCATTACCTTATTAGCACACAGCAAAATAAGGGGGAGAAACGAGGACGGGTATGCAGAAGCTGTGTTCTGCATCCAAAACAACCCCAGGCACATTCAGCCGTCTGATCTTTGACAACAGGGCCAAAAACATACACCAGATTTAGCTCAGCGGCACAGCACCTGCCTGGCAAGTGCGAGGTCCTGAGTTCAATTCCCGGTACCAGAAAAAAAACAAAAACAAACAAACAAAAATATACCAGAGGAAAGATAGCCTCTTAAACAAATGGTGCTGGGAAAACCATTATCCACATGCAGAGATTGAATCTAGACCTGTATCTCTCACCATGTACTAAACTAAAATCAAAATGAATCAAAGATTTAAATATTAAAACAATCTGCTGGAAGATATAATAAGCATGGACAAGGACTTTCTGAACAGAATCCCAGTTGCACAAGAAATAACATGAAGAATCAACAAATGGGATCATGTCAAATTAAAAAGTTTCTGCACAGCAAAGGAAACAACCAACAAAATAAAGAGACAACCAACAGAATGGAAAATACTTTTTGCCGGCTACTCCTTGGGCGGAGGACTAATGTCTAGAATATATAAAGAACTCAAAAACATTAGATGTCCCATAATAAAAGGCCCAGTTAAAAAAAAAAAAGGGAGGCACTTTTTTCTCAGAAGTGCAAATGGCCAATAAATACATGGAAAAATGTTTAACATCTCTAACCATTAGAGAAGTACAAATTAGCACAACACTGAGATTCCATTTTACTCCGGAAAGGATGGTAATCATTAAATCAAATAATAGCGAGCATTCAGGATGTTGAGGCGGAAAGATCAAAACAAGTCTGAGGCCAGTCTGGGTTACATAAGTGCTATCTCAAAAAAAAAAAAAAAGTAGTAGAAGAAGAAGAAATAAAGGGATTAAATAATAACAATTGCTGGTGAGGGTGTGGGGGGAAAAAGGAACCCTTCTACATTTTTGTTGGGAATGTAAACTAGTACAAGTACTGTGGACATCAGTATGGCGATTCCTCAAAAGACTACAACTAGAGGGGCTGGGGATTTAGCTCAGCGGCAAAGCGCCTGCCTGGCAAGCGCAAGGTCATGAGTTCGGTTTCCGGTACCGGAGAAAAACCAAAAAAAAAAAAAAAAAAAAACTACAACTAGAAATTCCACTTGACCCAGCTATTCCCCTTCTAGGTATCTTCCTGAAAAACTTAAAGACATATTATAATGATATATGTATATCCACATTTATAGCACAACTCATAATAGCTAAATTTTTGAAATGGCCTATATGTCCATCAACAAATGAATGAATAAAGTAAATGTGGTATTTAATACAATGGAGTACTTACTACTCTGCCACAAAGAAGGGCAAGTTTGAGTCATTTATAGGAAAGTGGATGCACCTCAAGACCATAATGTTAAGTGAAACCAACCAGACACACAGGCTTAAATATCACATGGTTTCTCTTGTATGGAAAAAGTCTAAAATGTAAACAAATTAAAGAGCAAAATATAAGGTAGATAACAGTAAATAGGAAGAGAGATCTGTTTTGCAAATGGAAACAGGACCAAGGAATGGAGAGAAAGGTGAGGAGACATGAAAAGAATTAAGGTGTCATGGCTCACCTCCCCATGATGAATGCTATCATTATGTACTACAAGCGTGTACTAATAAAAACGAGTAAAGATATATATGTATACGTAAAGAGTGACAGTCCAGCCCTCTGAGCTCAGAGTGGGCAAGCAGTCCACAAACTTCAGATGAGACGGGAGCCACAGAGAAGGATAAACTGGGTTTGTGAGTTGTGGCTGCCCTGACCCACAAGCCTGATGCCCTGGTCTCCTGGACTGAGCTGTGGAAGAAACTAGGAAATCAGGAGACAAAGTCAGAGGGGCTGGCTCTCTCACGGCCCAGGGAAGGACAGGGATGGAAGCCTCTCTGAGCATGCAGATGCCCAGTGGCAGCTGAGTGGTGGGCTGCACACTGGGGCCGGGCTCAAGGCACAGGCAGGGTGGAAGACCGGAACTGCTGTGTGCTGAGGGCCACTCTGTGGGACATTTTAGGGGAGGCCCTGGCTGCCTTTCGAAGGAAAACTACTAGGTCAAGAAGCCCCTTGGTCAGTTGGGGTGTGTGGCAGAGCCTACCCAGCAGCCCTGAGGCTCAGTCTAGGCCCAGCTTTCCTGGCTGTTGGCAACATTTTCTACAAGTTGAAAACCCAGAACACATTCTTGGCACTAGAGGATCAAAGGGAGGCCCTATCTACCCCAAAATATCTCCTCCACACTCCCCTGTAATTCTTCACTGTCCCGAAAGGCAGGATGTTCTGTCATCTGAGGTGAACGTTGACTAGTGCCAAGCTCTCAGAAAGAAAGGCCGGTGTACCAGGGGTTCGCACCCGCCTGCGAAGGGGCGCGTCTGTGGCCTGTTTCTTCACACCCGGCAGGGACGTCTGGGCCCATGGTCAGTCGAGGTGGGGAGGACACTCACCGCCGGCTGCAAGGGCAGGAGGGAGGGCTGGAGTGGTCTGGCAGTTGGGCCCAAAGTGGAAAGTGGGGTGTGGAGTGAGCAGCCCCTCCGTACTCTCCTTCCTGGAAGAAAGGCCCAGATAGGCTGGAGGAGCGGCACGAGGAGCCGAGGGCCCCAGCGCTACCACCAGCACCCGTGCTGAGTCACACGCCATCCCTCCCTGCAGGCAGTCATGAGACACAGCACGCTTCCTGCTGGAGGCCCCACTCTGGCCCCCAGATGCAGGTGAGGGCAAGAAGGGCACAGGTTTGTCCCCGAGCTGAGAGCCTGCGCCTGAGGAAGGCCCTGGCTGAGTGAATAGCCGGGCCTGTAAGGGAGTCTTAGGGCAGGCTTCCTGCAGGAAGTGGCATGTGAGTGGAATGAGAAGGAGGCAGCCAGGTGGCCCCCGGAGGGGAAGGTGCCTTCCAAGATCGAAGGGGCCGCACGCCCGAAGGCCTTGACTCCACAGAACTCCCCTCCCACACAGTCTGACTGGTACCCAGAGGGAGTGAACCATTGAAGTGTTTCTCAGAAATGAGCGATACAACCCCATTTGCATTCTGGAAAATTCTTTCTAGACTGAGGCCTAAGTGGAAGCTGGAAGACCTAGGAGGTGCTGGTAAAGGTGTCCTGGAGAGGTGACAGCACTTGGCCCTGGGAGGAGGAGACAGAGGGAGGAAAGAAGAGCGACCCACCAGGCAGCCCTGGCCACGTCAGGGAAGCAGAGGAAGGTGCCCTAAGGGGAGCTGTGCATGAGTATGGTGTCTCCTTCCAGGCCTTGGCACCCCTGTTGACAGAGCGTGAGTGCTCCCTCTGAAAGAGTGGGGACACGTCCTACCAAGCGGGTCCCAAGCTGGCGCCACCCCAGCTGTCCATACTTGAGGCCCCACGACCCGGCACAGTCTTCCCTCACTTGGATCAGACATGTGACGGTTGTCAGCCACAGCCCACGTCCACACAGGGCTCTCTGCACGGGTGACTCACCAGAATTAATGTTCATTTGATTTTTTACTATAAATTATGCGTCACATAATTCCTCCATTATGGGCGGAGGACGTGCCTTGGGAGGCTGGAGTGGGCCCCCTGGTCACTAAGCGGGCGAAGCGCTGAGTCATGGCTTCTCCCACGCTCTGGCCGGTGGCAAAGGCAGCAGCCCGGGCCAACGGGCAGGTGTGTAATGGCTGCACCTCCTGTCTGCTAATGGGAGCTGCTCACCTCGACCCCCAGAAAAGGAGGGGAGAAACCAGAGCATATGTTTATCTACCCCTTGAATACGGAGGATTGGGATGTGGAAGGCTAAAAAAAAAAATCATACTATTAAAGATGGAAGGTCTCCCCACTTCCTACTTCCTTCCTTCAGATATTGGACCATGCAGGTGGTTGTGTAAGAACTGTCAGTATAAAGTTTGAGGGAACCCCAGCCCTCTGGGTGCTGACACCCCAAGGAGGACAGAGGTGACTGGGACCACCACAGAAGCGTATGAGTCCAACTGCTCAAGCAAAGGAGTGCAGCTCACGAGGTCCGACTGGGAGGCTGAGGCCGAGGGAGCTGAGGGGGAGGGGCATGTGCACAGATCCGTGTACAGTGCAGTTGCAAAGCCCCCAGGAGCCTGGAGAGACAGAGGCAGGTACAAAAGAGCAGTGGGCAGGACCTGGGCCTGCATGTGACCCTGGGGAGAACTATACTTGTGGAACACTGATCCTATGGTGGGTAGGATTCCATCATGTCACAGCTGAGGACCAGAGGTCCAAGACAGTGGGACTCTAGAGATTGTTTCCAGGCTGGTCCTAGAAGGAAAGGCTGCTGCCCAGGGGGACCTGGCACAAGATAGGCCAGTGGGCTGGGACACCTGACAGTACCCCCCAAGGTGGGGAAACTGAGGTTCAAGGAAGCCAAGTCATTTACCTAAAACGCTTACTTTGTAAATAAATATTAAAGTGGACATTAAACCCTAAACTGATACCAAAAACCAAAGGATAAGAAGGTCATGATCTGTACTGTTCTCTCTCCAAATATCTGTTTATCTGGGAAAGTAAGTACATGATTCCATTTATCACAGTGATTTTCAGCTGAGGTGATTTTGCCCTGGGGGACGTTTGACAATGTCTGCAGAGACACTTGGTTGTTATGGCTGGGGCTGGGGGTAGTCTGGCACCTACTAGGTGGGGACCAGGGATGCCGTTCACCTCCTACAATTCCCAGTACAGTCAAGAAGAACCACCTAGCCCAAAAGTCAACAGTGCTGAGGCTATGATGCCCTGATTTAAGTAAAATGGTGAAGGCAAAATATGTACATGCCCATGCCAGAGAAAGAGCGAGAAAGATAAGCACCAACATGCTTATATTTGTTTACCTCTGGGTGAAAGGATTGGGGTAATTCTTTATTTTTCTTTCTCATGTTTTTCTGTACTGTTTGAATTTTTTAAGGAACAATGTGCATGTATCATTTTTATAATCAGAAAAAACGAGCTGTTTTCATTTTGTAAAAATAAAAAAGGGCTTCAGGATGTATTGATTCCGACCCAGCCTCCTCACTAACTAGCTGTCAGGAACAGCTCTCCGGAAAATATGTCTATCTGGAACGTGAGCAGAGCAATCCTTCTTGCATTATATTATAGGAATATAAAGTAATATTGTCCTGGAAAAGCTCTCTGAGCTCAGAGGAGAAAAATTGTTGAGAATCCTGAGATATTGCTTCCCTCATCTATTTCCCTTCTGAGATGGTGTGTGTGTTTATTCAGCATAGAAACTGAGGTGACCTGGGCTCAGCGAGGTCCCCAGCGTGCCTGCCCCGTGGGCCAGAGACTGGGGATCGGGCAGGTCCAGCAGTCCGCCGGCCCCAGCATGTATGAAATGGACTTCCCCAATGTGCACAGGCAGCTTTGGGTCCCGGGATAATTTTGATTCTGTCTCAAGGCAGGGTTAGGGCTGGGTCTCTCGGTCCCAGGATAATTTTGATTCTGTCTCAAGGCAGGGTTAGGGCTGGGTCTCTCGGCTATATTGACATTTTGGGTAGCGTAGCCCTTGGTCGTGGGGACTGTCCTGGGCCTGGCAGGATATTTACAGCTCTCTGGCCTCTTCCCATGAGACAGGAGTAGCACCCCCGCCAGCAGGTTGTGACAAGCGAAAATGTCTGGCGGGGAGGTCACAGCTGGTGCAGACCCCTCGGCTCTGGCCTGTTTGGTATTTCAGTGAGAGAGCTCAGAGGATGACAAAGCCTCCTGCATCACGCCAGTGGCTTGCTGCATTTCTGAGTCACTGCCCATGTTTTCCATCTTCAAAAATCTTCCACTTGTGCCTACCCCCTCCCAGGCAGCCCCGCACCAAGACACAACCCCCCTCGGGCCAGGCCTCATCATCCGTTCAGGGCCTGGGGCTGGGGCTCCAGTTTTCCTACAAATAATGACAGGCGAGCAGCTGTGTTCCAGCAGCGTGGTCAACCAGAATCACAGAAATGAGCCCACGAGCACAGAAAAATAAGTCCCTCATTTCCTGAGATTGCATAAAACTACGGACTAATTGTGAGAAGGCCCGGAGAGAAGCTGCCGAGGCCACTTTTCACTCCAGCACCTAAATCAGAACGAGAAGATGAACTTTAAATTGAGTAAGATAAAACCAGTTTGGGAAATCCAATATCTCACCTCCCTTCCTGTCTTTTTAAAAATCCATAATTCATAGAGAACCCAGTCAGGGGGTGTGCAGCTCAAATTGAATTATCCTTTTTTTCTACAGACTAAGGCTGGGAGAGGCATTTTCTTGACATGGAGAAATAAACAGTAACTCTTTGAGCTCATGTCCCTTGGTCTTGATTTCCTTGCCACAGTCCCTCCATCCCACGGGGACAGGAACATTATAAACATGTGCTAAACAACATTCAAAAACGCATGCTAATTACACAGCTCGGATTTATTCCGTGGTTGCCCACAGGCCCCAGTGATGAATATCCAGGTTTATTCATTGCAGAGTGGTTGGTAAGAGCAATATCCTGGAATTGAGAAAGTGCCCATCATCCAGGACTGGTGAGATAAACTCCATTCCTCCCTTGCTATGGCCGCACTGTGTAGCATTAAAAAAAGAACCGAGAGATTCACTGTGTAGCCATCCGAGCGCCGTGGCATTGTTGAAGCAAGGTGCAGAGAAATGTTTACAGCACACTGCCATCTGTGTTTATAGAAGTGGAGAAAACACACACGTGTGCATTGGCTTTTGTACACCTTGTGCATCCCTAGGCCGGCTGACTCTGGGAGGGGGTTCAGTAGGAGAGACCTTGCGGATGACTACTGACCTGCCCTTCGCATGCTTTGATTTTAGAGTCAGAAATCAAAGCATAAAATCTAATTTCCTAAAAAACAAAAGTAAATAATTGAAACCACTCTGCGTTAATTTGTTATGAAAAATACATCATGGGGGGGGGTGCTGGGAACAGGAGTCATGCTTTCTCGTGACACAAACTCAAATGCATCTCTTCCCTCGGGGAGCCCAGGCCCCTCTCTGACTCTCAAGGTTTCTCCTGGTGCAGTTATTTCTTTTTTTTTTTTTTTTTTTTGGTTTTTCTCCGGTACCGGGAACCGAACTCACGACCTTTGGTGCAGTTATTTCTTAAGGGTCCTGTGCTTTGTTAATGTCCTGTCGTTGCTCTGGTGTCTTCCAAATAAGCCATCAACCCCCGGTAGTCGGGGGCCAAAACTTGTTCCAAAGCGCTTGCCCCTTTTAACTCCCTGCTTCCCAAGGTACAGCAGAGGTGGTTTGGGAGAGAATTATTATGCTAATAAGCACGTCACCGATTTCTAGTGTGGCTATTTCCTATTGTGGCCAGTGAGATAGATTTTCCATTCGCTACAGCAGTGCAAATTTTCCTTTTCAATCACATGTTTAAAAAATGAGAGAACACACACAAAAAAGAGAGAGAGAGAACAAAACAGTATTAATGAAATATTAGCTAGGCCCGTTGAGATGCAAGAACCACGTAGCAGGAACCCTGGTGGCTGAAACTTGGGGTGCACAGCTCTACACCCATCACCCCATCTCGCTAGCAGATCTACTTTCATTGACCAGGCCTCTTAGGCTCCGAATCAATATGGTCAACAAAAGAGAAAACAGTATGTATTTGCGGTGAGCTTTTACTTTCTCTGCCGAGCAGCAAATCAGGTGGGTGGGGAAAGTCTCTCCAAAGTACACCATGCTCCCTGCTTGTTCTGTCTATCTCTGAACAGCAGCGATGACCTTCACTTTCTATTCCATTTTAAAGAATATTTTCCATTCCATTTTAGAATGTATTGTCCATTCTCTAGTGTCAATTATACCTGAAGTGCTGGGCGTCCAAAGCTGGGAAGGAAGCTCTTAATGAGCTCCAAGGTTTCGCTGGATCTACACCTGCCTGCAGCCCTTTCTCAGAGATGGCGCAGACAAAGAAAACCGGAGCTGAGTAAAGGGGTAACCTCCCACCACCACCACCGAAAGATCTGTGATCTAAGAACTGGTTAACTGATGAGAGGGTGATTTACAGGGTACTTCAGTGCAAGGGATCTTCAAATTACATAGCAGATGCACACGGGAGGGTTCCAGTGGAGCAGATATAATGGTTTCTCCTAATTGGGACAAAGAGAACTCCAGCCAAGCGGGCTGAGGGCGACATTTGCAGAGTCACTGTCACACATAAGCACGCCTCCCGGGCCCCCGCCTCTTCCCTTGGCCTCTAAAACGCCCAGAGCGCCTGCTTAGAGTGCTGGTGCTGGCTGCAGCACGACCTCCCTTTTGCGAGCTCTGTGATGGACATCTCCCCGCTTGTTAATTTTTCTTGGCTAGAAAGCCTACTTAATCTCCTTCCTTCCAACTTTCATTTAGACTGTGGACTTGGAACTCGGAAAGGCCACTTCCTGAGGAGCCAGAGGTTTTGCTGGTCTGTAGAGATGATTCTAGAAGGTCAAGAGTGGGTAGTCCTCTGGGGGATTTAAGGTAAAACTGAAAATAGTGCTGTGAGGGATGGAGCAGATGCCTGCGGACTTTGGTTCAAGAAACCATCCCTAGCCACCCAACAGCCTGAAGCAAACCCAGATGGAATTCTTTGTATTTGAGACACTTTTCAAGGTCGCTGTACCCAGACCATCGCATAAAAGGTGTGCCCCCACCACCCCCAGGGTAGGCAGAGGCCCCAAGAAGCTGAGCAACTCACGCAGGGTCACACAGAGGGAGGACGTGGGGACACCACTCTAACCAGGTCTGGCTCCAAAGGCGGGTGTCATCTGAAAGCTGTGCAGGGGAAGAGGTAGAGGGTAGCCACTCCTGGATGCCTAGGGCAGGGCAAGATGGCAGCCCCAGGGGGCAGGGGACTCAGAGAAGGACTGCTTGCCCTACATGCGTGCCCCTTAGAAAGGGGCCTGGGCATGTCCCGATGGGGTTCCTTTGGCATCTCATCAGCCCCTTGTGGGAGAGGAAGAGCGTGGAGGAGAAGCTGGGAGGAGGCTGCCACTGTGAAGCTCTGCCTCTGCTTCCTAGCAGTTCAGCTCTGGCCCAAGCTTGCATCCAGGGAGGGGTCTCCTCGCCACCTCCAGGGACTTCTCAGAGTTCGCCTTCTCCCAGCCAACTGCTGGTAAATGCCACCCTCTCCGTGTCCTGGTGTTGTCCTTCCGGGTCCTCACCCTAGGCCAGCACAGACTTCCTCCGACAGCTGTTGCTGCAGGTCTGGTTGGGCTGCGGCTGCACCCTCCACCCTGCAGGAACAGTACTCCACCCAGTGCTCCCCCACACATAGCCACCCTCTTCTGCCCTCTGCTTGTTTGCTTATATCTCTAACATGTTCAGGCCTTTGTGTATTGTCTCTTTTTATTTTGTGCCAGCAATATGTCAAGATGAACCAAATGAAATGGTGGCTTTTGTTGATTAAGACAGCCGTGTATCACCAATTTTATGGGTCTTGACCTAGTCGGTCCTATAGGAATGGGTTTTCTTTGCTTCCCCGCTGAAGACAAGTAGCTAGAAAGTACCTGTCCCCAAGTAGGTATTCAGTAAATACTGTTGAATGAGTGGGGCCTGCTGACTGCCGGGGCCATCAGCCCCAGGGTCAGGACATACTCTGGGTGATTACGGAAAGATACAAGGCCTGCAGACTGTCCAGGTACTCTCGCTGCTCTGCGCTGGCCGAGTGATCCTCCCACGCCTGTTCCCGGGCACAGGAAGACGGCAATTGTCAGCTCAGAGCACTGGCCTGCTAATGGCGGGTGCTCAGACAGCACGGGGGGAGTTTCGGGGACAGCGCAGGGCTCCGAATCCTCCAGGCAGCGTCCTCCTGAATTCACACTGGAGAGCAGAGCCCTTACCCACCGGCCCCAGTGGTGGGAGAGGGTGGAGGGGAGGGCTGCTTGTGCTGCGGCCCAGTTGGCTGCGCGCACCAGAAGACGGCCATTTTATACAACAGTGTCTAATGAAGGTTGCAGGTGAATGTGAATGGAACTAATTAGAAAATAATTATCTAAGCCTGGAAGCCAGCAAGGCTGTGCATGCTGTGATTTCTGTGCTAATGGAGCTGTGGCGAAGGGGAGCGTGGCCAGAAGGAACGTCTACTTGTGTTTTCCTGAACTTGAGGTTCTGAGCCTGGAAAGGTCTCAGGTGGGGGCCCAGCGAGCACCAAAAGACCTGCTTCAGCCTGCTTTGGAACCAGGCCCCTCCCCTTCCGTTAGGAAGTGCAGCAGATGGGAAGCAACGAACTTAGGTTTGTTTGTGTGCCAGGGCTTTGCCATGCTGAAGACCAAAAGCTGGATTAGACATAGGTGGGCCTGGGGTGGATTTTCTTTCCAAGGGAAGCACGTGGGGATCCTGTCGAATCCCAATATCCTCCGCCCACTCTTTCCTTTGGCTTTATTTTATTTATTTATTTATTTATTTGGTTTTTCTCCGGTACCAGGAACCGAACTCACGACCTTGCGCTTGCCAGGCAGGCGCTTTGCCGCTGAGCTAAATCCCCAGCCCCTCTTTTGGCTTTAGAAAGGGACTTTGTAGAAAAGGGGACCCAAAGGCCCTCCACTCCCCTCCTTGGGCTTTAAAAAGGCAGGGCAGAAGAAGAGGTGGCCCAGAGGGCTGCTGGCGGCAGCGAGACCCTCGCAGCGGAGGGGACAGCCAAGCTCCTCTTCCGGTGCCTGCTACCATCCTGCTTGCTTTAGGGTGAGGCCACTTGATTGATTTTGGAGAGAAGGGACATTCCACCAACCACGCCGCTGTCTGCCCAGAGCTTTCAGCTGCTCCAGCCCTCTTGGCCTTGTGCTCCTATTGTTTCTGGCAACCTGGCCGTACATTTTGGTAAGGCTGCAAGGGGAGATAAGGCAACAGGCCTGGAGTCTGGGAATTCCACCCACCTAGTTCCCAGGCCCCCTCCCCATTTCCTGGAAGCCGGCAGCATCAAGGCCTCTCTGCCCGGATGATGCTGCCAACGTCTCTAGGGGCTGCCAAAGCAAGGCAGAATGCATTTCCACAGCCCCTGCACACATTTCTTGGGGATCTAAATTGCAACTGAGCTTGTGCTGCGGGAGTGATAAGTCCATCTTCCCGTAGCTAACCTCGCCTGGCAGTCAGGTTTGGCCTTGAATCTCCAACTTGTCCTTGGAAGGCTGCGTATCTGTCCACTTGACTGATTTTGCATTTTCTGCTCCCTGGGCGGCGGGGGAGCTTGTCCACTCTGCTCTGTGGGACTTGAAAATACAGGTTCCGGGGCCCAACCCTAGACCTGCTGGGTCTGAGTCTCCAGGAGGGTAGTGGGGCATTCGCATTCTTATTCAAACACCCCTCCCCAGACCAACTCCGGAAACACTGGCCTGAGGGTAATTCCGAAATGGATTCTTCCTTCGGAAGGATTCAGAGGAGAGCTGAGGGTGAGCGGCGAGCCAGCGGCTGGATTTGCATGAGGGTGGGGGTGCAGGAAGCTTTTGACTGCCTTGGGACTTGCTCTCCAAACAACTTGAGGCTGTAATTATACATGCAAAGCGAAGCTAAAATTTCAGAGAAGTATCTGGAGAATTCAAGTCAGAAGAAGCACGCTCCTCTGAAATACCTAGATAATGAAAGAAAAAAATATATTCATTGCATAAATTGCTCATTAATTCACTCCTCTGTGGGCGCACACAGCTTAAAAGCAGGCGCTTTGATTAATCCACGCTATATTAATTCCTCACGATGCTCCCCCACCCATGCCTGGGTCTTCATATGTCTCTCCCTTAAAAAAAAATCATAAATAAAGTTGTCCTTTTGCAAAAATGCATTTCAGATTCGGCTGGGCAGAATGAGCCCTATAGTTGGTAGAATCAATTTGGGTGTGCTTTTTCTGTTTTAAGTACACATTTTGAAATCAGATGCATTCTTTCCAGTTCACTGGAAATGCTAATTTTTTTGCCCGTCGCATTTCACAGTTACATTACGTGTGGCTAAGCGAATAACACCCAGCACAATAGCACTTCAGAAAGACTGAGGAGAAACTTGATTCCAATCACAGGGAGAGCCAGCGAAATGGTTAATTTCAAAGACAGCCAACTGATTGGGGAAAAGGATCTATAGAATTATTTATTTCCCTAAAAAAAAAAAAAAAAAAAAAAAAAAACACCTCTGAAAATTCAAAAACCACTTGGAAAGAACAAGAGTCTAATCCTGACAGGTTGATTTTTCAAGACCCTCTTAATGAAATTTCAGCCTGTCTGTTCCTCACTCACCCTCTGTAGGGACCACCTGTGGTCTCTTAGAGCCAGGCTCACTTTCTTCTGTCCTCAGGCTGTTCTGTACAAGTACAGCGGATTACTAGTTACATGTCTGACTTTTCCACCTCTGACTCTTCTGTTCCCCGAGCTCTCGGCCACCAGCTTGCCGAGGCAGGTTAGTGCCGCATGGAAAGGAGCAGGGCAACCAGATCACACAGAATTTCCAGATTGCGCCGCATAACCCTCCTCCAAAGTAGCCTTCTCGGGCCTGTTGCTTTGAATCAGGAAGAGTTACCTCAGTGCCTACTTAGGGGTCAATAGGAAGTGCTTTGTAATGCCTTGTTTCACAAACCTCGATAAGGAGAACAAAGCTATATAAAAACCCTGTGTAGAGAAGAGGGGCAGAGGGGTCAGCGTGAGCTATTGGGGGCAGTTGAGGGTTACTCTTTCCATTCAGTTAACCCAGTGATATCACGTTCTGGTTTACTCATTTAAGGAACAGTTCCCCAGATTGGGGGTTTTATAGAATAATACACAAAAAGAATCATAGGAAGGGAGATTGCCACCCACAAGAAAGGGCATAAAAAAGCAACTACCGATTACGCAGTGAGTTCGTGGTCAGCCACACATCATGAGAGAAGGTCTGAATTCCCTGAGAGCAACCCCAGGAAGGAGGACCAAACCTCAGAGCTTGTGGGATTTAGTCAACTGTTTGGTGAGCGCCTTCTCCAGCCAGCAGCCTCTAGTGCTTAGGATGGGGCTGGAAGGTCCTAGGTGTCCCCTGGGCCATACTGGACGGGACCATTCCACACATCCTCTGAGGCTTCTGCCACTGAGACTGATGTGGTCCAACTGGCAAATTAGCAAATGGCTCAGGGAGAGGGGAGACATGGGAAGCCAAGAGGAAGCAAAGCCGGAAGTGAAGCCGGAAGTGAAGCCGGAAGCCTACCTCACATCTCCTCTTGGCCCCCTCCCCCGAGCAAGGGGAACCCCATCCTCAGTGACCCTGCAGGTGTGGCCATAAGCAGCCCTCCCCTTGCTGTGCAGACCCCTGACCATTAGTTGTCCTCTCCTTCCAGAAGCCCTGAGCGCTTCCTGTGAGCCACCTGGGCCCCAGCACACTTATCCCCCTGCTCCAAGGGCCCCTCAGCTGGCCTCTCTCTCTCCACCACCCAGCAGTGGCCACTCCAGCCCTCATCTGCAGAAGGGATCACGAGGCTAAGGGTGACCTTGTGATTTAACTCCAGACAAGGGCCACCTCGTTCCCATGGAGAAACCAGGTCCCAGCCCTATGCCTTCCATGACAACCGTCTTCTTATACAGTGCGTCCCTCCCTCGTGCAGAGCTTGCATTTCATGTAAATGCACCTTAAAAGGGGCAGCTGGGCTCTAGCAACCAAGAGCTGGGTGGTACAGGGAATTGTGATGGAAGATTTCTTGGAAAGGCCAGGGGTCAGAAAACGGACTTGTGAGCCAAATCTAGCCCACCAGGGAAGAATATCCAAAACTGTACTGTAATGAGTGTCTTTTTTATTTTATGGAAAAATAAGTAAAACAAAATTTCATGACAAATAATAGGAGAATAATGAGAGTTATCTTTAAAGTAGTTACTTGGGGATGGGTGTCTTATATTACATCTGCAGTCTGATCAGAAGAGCAATTAGAACTAATTCCAAAGGATCTCCTTCTCCTGGGCCCCCATTCTCTTGAGCTGAGCTCCCCCATCAAGGGTCCTGTTCCCCTTTCCCTTCCTCCAATGCTCTTATACCATGTGGCAGTCCAACAAGGGACATAGCGTTAATTTATTACTCTTAAATGCATTTCTATGTTTGGGGGTCAAAATAAGCTCTTTTCTGATTACAACGAAAATACCGGACAATATGGACAATAAACAAAGGAAAAAGCACCCTGCAGTCAAGGTGCTGGTGACCCCTGCCTTTTAGGAGCTGTGCAGGGCACCTGCCCCCACCGCTCTCCATGACCGTGCCAGCACAGCCTCGCTTTGTATCTTTTCTGTGTGTCGAGGTACCGAAGACATTTTCCTACGTCAGCACATGAGATCCACTCAGTCCTTTTTACTGCTGTATTCTACTTGATCGAGGGACCCACTGTTGCTGGTCTGCAGGGGGACCCTTCCCACATCACCGGATCTCTGGCCCTCCCACTCTCATTACACAAATTAAGGAAATTTAGCATTGCTTCATTTGTTTCTTCCATCAGAGTAATACATGCGCATAATTTAAAAGCCAGAGTTCTGTCTAGATGGTGAAAAACACAGTCCTCGTCCCCTCTCCCAGGAGGGACCCTCTCGAGACTGTTCCTGTCATTCTTTGTATCATTTATCAATGTGTTTCTGAAGAGCATCTTCTGTGGCTGTTTCTGGATTCATCTGTCTTGGATATTTCCACCCAACCCACTTCTCCCAGAAGAGCTTCACCCTCCTTGTCCACACGGCCTGCTCCCGGCACCTGAAGCCTCAAGGGCACCCTTGCCCAGCTCCTCTCATTCCTGCTGCCTGGCACTCTCACTCACAGACAGCTTTCTTGCCAGGGCAGGGCCACACGACGGGGTCCAGCCCAGAGTGTGGACAGGAGGAGGCAGAGGCCGCTGGCAGGAGGTGGGAGGCTCTGGTGGGAGTGACGGGAGGCCCGCCCCTTCCCATCCCACAGAGCCCAGAGCCTCTGCCCCTCGTCAGAGGCTCTGAGGGATTCTAGCCTACTGCTCAGCCTCCATTGCTTGGTTCAACTCCTGTTTGTTGGAGGGCCAGACACATGCTGCAGCTAGGATGGAAAAGAATCCCTGTCCCCAGCTGCTCAGTGTCTGGCTGCGGCCTTGCCCTGCACTCTGGAAACGCCTGTGAGGCCTCAGTTTGAGCCACCACCCCTTCTGCATGTAAGAAAGTTCTGGAACATCTTGGAATCTTCAGGCAAATATGGTGGCCACACGTGATGTTCCTGCCTTGGAACCATCCAACCATGGACTGAATACTCCAAAACCATGTGGGCCAAGCCCAGGACAAGACAAAGATCCCATCATTACCACCACTGTGGGGGGTGGGTTTCTACCTCCTGGTGTGATGCTCTTGTTAGGGGGCAGAGTCAGCATTCAACTCCTCCCCTGAGGTACTGGCAAAGCCCTCTCCTCCTGGTATTTTCTTTTTTTAATTTTTTTTTTTTTTTTTTTTTTTCTCTGGTACCGGGAACCAAACTCACGACCTTGTGCTTGCCAGGCAGGTGCTTTTGCCGCTGAGCTAAATCCCCAGCCCCTCTTTTTTTAAAAATTTTAAACAAAATTTTAAAAATAACAACAATGAAGACAAAAACAAAACAACACAAAAACAATACAGGATTGCAAAACAAAGGACAGGAATTAACAATTGTTGTTGTATTACATATTGTTATCTTCGATGAAGTTACTCAGATTACCAGATGTAAGAATACAAGATTGGTCAAACAGCTAAAGAGAATAAAAAGTAATAAAAAAAAGATTAGAAATGATGCAGAGCTTTGCTAAACAAGATGGTAGGAATTCAGTAATGGTTGTTATACTGCATATTGTTGTCTTCAAATTAGTTGCTCAGATTACCAGATATAAGCATGCAAAATTGGTCAAGAAAAAAAATTTAAACATCAACTGTTCCTTTCAATAGACCATTAAATATCAGCAGTACAGTTAGCCCAGATATCTATCCATATATATATATATTCCCTTCCCTCTTTCTTTCTTGTCTCCTTTCCCTCATCCCAGTGCTTCCTTCCCTTTGAGCAATTTCTTTCCCTTTCACAATATCTATTGTATATTTTGGGTTTTATTTACTCTTTCAGGTTCTTACACTAGGGAGACAATACAATATTTACACATGTGGGTCTGATTTATTTCACTTATGAGTATGGTCTCTAGTTGCATCTATTTACCTATAAAAGTCTCAAGTTTGTCTTTTACAGCTGAGTAATACCCCATTGTATAAAAATACCACATTTTTCTTTTTATCCATTCCTCTGCTGATGGGCATTTAGGTTGTTTCCAAGATTTAGCTATGACAAATTTTGCTGTTGTAAACATGGGTGCACATATATTGCTGTGGTATGATATTTTCAGTTTTTCTGGAAAAACGCCTAAAAGGTGAATAGCTGGGTTAAGTGGAACCTCTAATCCTAGTTTTGTGGGGAATCCCCAAACTGATTTCCACAGTGGTTTCACCAGTCTACACTCCCACCGACAGTGGAGGAGGGCTCTATTTTCCCACAGCCCCTCCAGCATTTGCTATTGGTTGATTTCTTGATAGCCATTCTTTCTTGGGTGAGATGGAATCTCAGTGTTGTTTTAATTTGCATGTCTCAAATGACCAATGATGTTGAACATTTTTTCATATATTTTTCTGCCATTTGTATTTCTTCATCTGATGCCCATTTTTGGATTGGGTCTTTGAATTTTGGGTTCCTCATTTTTTAAAATTCTTTATATGTTCTAGGTAGAAGCCCTTTATCTAACAGACAGTTGACTGAAATTTTTCCAATTCATGGGTTTTCTTTTTACTCTGTTAGTGACTTCTTCTGATGTACAAAAACTTTTCAGTGAAATAAGATCCCAGTTGTTGATTCTCTGATGCTGTTTGGTTTTTGTTCATGAGCTCTCTGCCTAACCCTATGTTTTCAAGATTTCTACCTGCTTTCTCTTCCAGTAGATTTAGTGTTTCTATTTTAATATTTAAATCTTTGATCCATTTTGATTTTAATTTAGTGCATGGTGATAGACACGAATCTAGTTTTAGTCTTCTGCATATGGAAAGCCAGTTTTCCCAGCACCATTTATTAAAGAGGCTATCTTTCTTCCAGTGAACATATTTGGCCCCTTTGTCAAAGATAAAGTGGCTGAGTGTGTTTGTAGTTGTGTCTGCATCTTCTAATCTGTTCAATTGATCCTCAGGTCTGTGTTTTTTTGCCAGTACCATGGTGATTTTATCACAGTAGCTTTGTAGTATAATTTCAAGTCAAAATTGTGATGCCTCCTATCTTTCCTTTGTTGCCAAGATTGCTTTTGCTTTCTAGGCCTTTTCTGGTTCCAGATGAATTTTAGGAATGTTTTCTCTAGATCTGTGGGGTATACTAATGGTATTTTAATTGGGATCGCATTGGATTGCAATGGTTTTGGGAGTATGACCATTTTCACAATGGTGATTCTTCCTATCCATGAGCAAGGAATATCTTTCCATTTTCTGAAATCCTCTTTAATCTCTTTTTTCAGAGTATGTAATTTTCACTGTATAGATCTTTTACTTCCTTTATTAGATCGATTCCTAAGTATTTCATTTTTTTATATGCTATTGTGAAAGGTATGGTTTCCCTAAATTTCTCTCTGTGTGTTTGTTGTTTGTGTTCAGGAATGCTATTGATTTTTGAGTGTTGACTCTGTATCCAGCTACACTACTGAATTTGGTTATTAAATCTATAAGCCTTTTGGTGGAGTTTTTTTGGTTTCCTACGTAGAGTATCATATTGTCTGCAAGTGATAATTTCACTTCTTTTCCTATCTTTACTCCTTTCATTCTTTGCTCTTGTCTAGTTGCTCTGGCCAATATTTCCAGAACTATATTGAAGAGTGGTGACAGTGGACATCCTTGTCTTTTTCCTGATTTTAAAGTGAAAGCTTTCAGTTTTTGTCCTTTTAGTGTGGTGTTGGCTATTCATTTGTCATAGATGGCTTTTATTGGAGTGAGGTAAAGACCATCTATTCCTGTTTTCTGTAGGTTTCTTATCATGAATGAGTGTTGGACTTTATCAAAAGCTTTTTCTGCATGTATTAAGATGGTCATGTGATTTTTGTCTTTGGCTCTATTGATAAGGTATATTACATTTATTGATTTGCATATAGTGAACCATCCCTGCATTCCTGGGATGAATCCTACTTGGTCATAGTATATAATCTTCTTGATGATTTGCTGCATTCTGTTTGCTAGTATTTTATTGAGAATTTTTGCATCTATGTTCATTAGGGAGATTGGTCTGTAGTTCTCTTTTTTAGTTGGGTCTTTTTCTGGTTTTGGTATCAGTGTAATACTTGCCACCAGGAGTGAGTTAGGGACAATTCCTTCCCTTTCACTTTTATTGAAGAGTTTGAGAAAAACTGGCATTAAATCTTCTCTAAATTTCCTGTAGAATTCAGCTGTGAATCCATCAGGACCTGGGCTTTTCTTTGTTGGTAAGTTTTTTTTTTATTACATTGTCAATTTCATTGGCTGGTATTGAGTTATTCAGGATTTTTATAACCTCTTCATTCAGCTTTGGTAATTTATGTGTATCTAGGAATCTATCCATTTCCTCTGTGTTTTCCATCCTATGAGAGTAGAGATTTTTGAAGTAGGTATTGATGATCTGAATTTCTACAGGATCTGTAGTGATTTCATACTTTTCATTCCTCATTGCATGAATTTGACTTTTTCTTTCCTTTTTTGATAAGGTTTGCTAGGGGTTTATCAATTTTATTTATTCTCTCAAAGAACCAACTCTTTGATTCATTATTATTTGTATTGTTTTCTTAGTCTCCATTGCTTTACTGTTTGCTCTGATCTTTATAATTTCCTCCCTTCTTTGGGCTTTGGGCTTGAGTTGCTCTTCTTTTTCTAAAAGCTTAAGGTGCAGCATAATGTTGTTTATTTGTGCTCATTCTGTTTTCCTGATGTGGGAATTCACCGCTATATATTTTCCTTTGAGGACTGCTTTCATTGCATCTCACAGGTTCTGGGAAGTTGCATGTGCATTTTCATTTGATTGCACATATTGTTTAATTTCTTCTCTTTTTTTTTGCTTTTTGAGACAGGGTCTTCCTATGCAGTTCAGGCTAGTGTTGAGCTCACTTTTTAGCCTAGGCTGGCCTCGAACTCATAACAATCCTCCTGCCTCAGCCTCCCCAGTCTAGGATTACAGGCGTGTGCCACTACACCTGGCTAATTTCTTCTTTAATTTCATCTGTGACTCATTGGTTCTTCAGGAGGGTGTTATTTAGTTTCCATGTGTTTATGGAGTCTTTGTGATTTCTTTCATCTGTAATTTCCAATTTCACTGCACTGTGGTCCGATAGTATGCACAGGTCCTCCTGGTGTTTTCTTGAGTGGAAGGGAATGGATGAGTGGTTTATAACCTTTCCCATGTGTCCAAGACAAATGGGACTCTTGGCCAGTGCAAGAAGAGACTAAGTTGGGTGGGAGGTTCAACTCACAAGAAAACTCAGGTCAGTGCCTCCTCCCTCCTAGGACCCAGCATGCTGTTCTACAGCAGCATCGCTCAGGCCGCAGGGCTGCTGATGCCAGCAAGGGCACACTCTCCAGCAGAGTGCTCGGCTGCAGCCACCAGACACAGGTGGCTTCCCAGAGCCCACGCTAGGGCCAGTGTGACCGAGGAGCCAATGTCTCCATTGACTTCATTCAAATTTAAAAATGGTAGCACTTGATTTCGTTATTGCAAACTTTTAAAACTTGTTTGGGATCACTAGAGCGCATGAATCTATATCTTCCACTTTACATTGTATGAAATCTAAATACACAGCCATCATTTTCAATCAAAATTTAACACTGGAACTGAGATATGTTAGGAAAGAAAAATACATGCTAGGTTTTGAAAAAAATATTCCCGAGAAAAGGAACGTAAAATATCATAATGCTTTTCATATTGCCACATGTTGAGATAATAAGGTTTTAGATGTTTTAAAGAGCTGCACAGGGCTCATGGCCCTGCCCCTGTAGCTGTGAATGGTGATCTGGAGTGAAGGGCTCCTACTCAAGGGCTGTTACAATTTAGATCTGTCAATCTCAACATGGCCAGAGGTGGGGCTTTGGGAAACTGATTAGATCATGCTTATACCAGGTGGTCTTATTAGTGGGATCCTAACATGCCCAAAGACCTGACATCCCTGTTTTTCCTCAGAAATAGCATGAGACAGGTGCTACCACAAAGTCCCAAAGCAAAAGTGAAGACAGAGCTACACCTAAACTGTGGGCTCAGGCAGCAAGAAGTCCCTAGGGTAGAGCATATGTGTGGCTTCCAGGCTACAGCACTTTGTTTTAAAAATAGCATAATGGTAATAGTAGCAGCAGTGGGCAGAAGCCAGTCTATGGAGGGTCCCTCGGTGTCAGTACTACTTCAAGTGCTTCAGTTGTCTTCCTCCTAGTTTATAAAGAGGAAGCCAGAAGCAGTGGGGCCACGTCACTTGCTCAAGTTATGGTAGTGGTTAAGAGATAAACACAGGATTTGAACCCAGGGAGGGAATTACCAGAGCTTCTGCCCTGACAGCATGCACTGTTGTCTTCTTAGCAAGTAGAAGGTGGGAAACCTGCTGTGCAATGCGCCTAGCATTGAATTCAAACAAGCCGCCTCATGAATTCCAAGCTCAGCAAGCCAAAATGGCCCCAGTAGGCAGCAGGCTTGCAGCTCAGCACTGTGGCCAGCATGCGCCTGGCACCCATCAAACACTCGATAAACGCTCGCTTAATGAGCGAGGCTGGCCCTGGGGAGCGGAGCAAGGAGCCTGCTTCTTGCTGCGGGATGAAGCCTGGTGCCACGCATCATTCACTGCTTCGTTTAACTAGCACGGGTTGGAATTCGGAGGTGATGGGGACAAGGGCTCACAGAGGCACCCTGGGGACTGGCTGGCAGGCATGTTCATCAGCAGATGGGGTGGGGAAGGTTCCCAAAAGCAAATAACTTGCCCAAGGTCACAAACCTCGCTCTCTCAAGCCCCGATGAGAAGCTGTCCATCTTGGAAAAAATAGTCTGTATGAATAATTGCCAAAACCGCTCGTTCCGGGGTGATTACACACCTGCTCAGCTGGGTGGGACAGAGCCCTCCTTCATTCTGTACGTGTTTCTGTGCATCACCCCATGACCAAGGCGGCACCCCGGCCCAGGAGCCCCGGTGGGATTTGCAGCACACGAAGAGGCGGCCTGCAGACAGCCAGCTTGCTCCCCGAAGGCAGAGCAAGCTGCAGATGTGGCTCATCCCCGAACCGTGCAACAGATCCGCCTGCCTGGGCCCATCTGCTTGGTGATGTAGGGCTCCACCATGGCTTTGGAGTCCTGTGTATGCGTATGCAGAGCCTGGGGGTGCCAGGAGGACTTCCACAGCTCGGAAATCTGTTCCCATAGTGCCTAATGTGGTGTTCTGGACAAGAGCGTATTTAGTGATGGCTTGCTAATAGCTCATTCCACTTCTAACTTCACAGCAAGTCCTGAATGAGAGGAAACAGAGGCATATAATTAATATACCACTGATGAACTCAGCGAATTTCTTCCCCTTCTAAGCCAGACTGTCCCGGACCTGTCTCATAGTGCTGTCCAGGATGGGAAGTTCAAAAACAGAATTTCTACCAAAAAAAGAAAAGAAGCCCCAGTCAGGCCTGTTTGTCTGTACCCCGAAGCAGCCTCCGAATGCTCTCTGAATAGATGGCACTTTGCAATCAGGCACATCCAGGTAGAATCATGGACCTGAGACCCCACCCTCTGTGACGGGACTCCCTCCCCACAGCTGCCACTCTTCGTGTTTCATCCAAGTAGGAACCTTATTGTATGATATTCTGATGACCTGAAAACTGTTTTCCTGTCCAACAGGTTTAAGAGCCTCCCTCAGGCAGAACCCTGTAGGTGATGTATGTCCACGCTTTATTTATCGGCAGACAGACAGAGCCCCCCGTTCCTTAGCCTGGTAACAACCTGAGGTCATTCATCACTGGCTTACTCCTTTTTGAAATTCACAAAGCAGCAGGCATCTCTTTAAACTCATGCACATAATGCATTTTAAAGAGCATTTTCTGCACAGATCCATGTGCCCGACCTCGGCACCAAGCACAAGATGAAATGGTGTTTCAGCAAGCACCTCCTGCACTCTGTTTGGAATGCACATAGCGAGTTGTAAATGTGGCTGTGTGCTGCCAGGGCTGGAGGGAAGCTGTGGTTCAGTACTGGGCCAGGGACGTCTCAGTGCAAGGGCCTGGCATGGGGTCTACAAGGAGTACAAGGCTGAGTATGAGGACCCGGGCTTGCAACGCCAGCTACTCTGGAGGCTTAGATCGTGAAGATCATGAGTTCATGGCCAACCCTGGCAACAATGTGAAATCCCATCTCAAAATGAGAAGAAGGTTTCTCCTGAGAAAGAGAAGGAGAAGAAGGGAAAGGGGAAGGAGCAGCAGGAGAAGCAGTGGAAAAGAAAGAAGAATGAATAGGTCAGAGGAGAGACTTGGCCTCGGCAGGAGCAGCGATGAGGCCATTGTGAGATGAAGTTTGGGATGCTGGAAGAAAGAAAGGGGAAGACACAAGAGAAACTATGACAGAAACAGGTTCCTTGGAAATCATAACAATGGTACTCATGTCCCTGAAGTGGAACATAACTTTTGTACGAATTGTCACCAGTTACAGAGAGAGCCCTCCCTTCTGGCATCTGCCTGGTGAGCCAAGGTTCCATGTCCTATCGCAGGTGTCCTGGGACTACCATGGGTCTGAGACCTCCACCCCTCTTTCCTTTGCCTTCCCAAGTGGGCACTGGCAGGACATGTCCCATCTGTGTCCCAGAGAGCATCAAAGTAGGACAGAAGGAGACCTTCTCAGTAAGAGCCCCTGGCACTGTCACCAGACCTCCAGACCCCCAACTGTCCCAGTCTCTACGTGTGTACCAGGAAACCCTTTGTGGAAGTGGGAGGGCATGGGCAATGCTTTCCAGAAGGGACAGGTCAGCTCTGAGCCTTCTCTCAGTGCACCTCACCCTGCCATGGGCCTGGCCATCGCTGCCATGTACCCCGAGAGTCAGTTGGACCTACTGGGGGGCATTAAGATAGACCTTCAGATCCACCAAGTTGTGCCTCACACACTATTGGGGAAGTTTCCTTGGGCAAAAAGACTCTGGGATGTGGCGTATCGCTCATGGATTTCTGTCCCAGTTTGGTAATTTAATGTTGAGAACAAAAACTGTTTAAATGCATGAGCCAGGTGCTGCCCTCAAGCTTTCAACATACACCGTCTCGTTCCTCCCTCACAGGAGGAAATGAGCCTCATAAATAGGTGCTATCAGTGCCCTCGTTTCACTGATGAGCGAATGGAGGATCACAGCAGTTAAGCATTGAGCCCCATGAAATCATATCTGGCTGACTTGAATGCCCTGCTTGTAACTGCGCTGGAGCCAGCCTCCTCAGCATCAGTGAGGCCAGCCTTTGGGGCTGTATGATTCTGAGTGGTGGGGGTGTCCCAGGCTCTTCCCCACAGATGACGGTAGCCTTCCCTCCCCACCCCAGTTATTTACATTCCAAAATAACCTCCAGAACTTGCCAAATGTTCTCTAGGGTGCAAAATTGTCCATGCATGAGAATCACGGAAGGTCATTTTTCTTTGGAGAAGGTCTTGGTGACCCCTCCAAAGCGAAGATGGGCCCTGTTTCCCACCCTTGCTCCTATTCCCTTCTATGAACAAGACAGGTGATTTCTAGTGTCACATGCTGCTTCACTGCTCCTGAGCATTTTCTTTGTGCTGTCTCTGTCCTTGGAGGGACATGGCCCCCTCTTTAGTGGTCCCTGCAGTGCCTGCCACAGTTGATAATAATGGCTTGTTGAATGCCATGGAGCACTGAGAGGGGATTTCCAAAGAAGGACTAGGCTTCTGCAGCTGGAACTTTCGTCCCATTCATTGTAGAAATATCTACCCAGAACTCACCAATTGCCTGGTCCTTTGTGAGGCTCTAGGGACAGCAAGTGCCTCACCGCTGCCATGTTGGCCTCAGAGAGTTGGCAAAGGTCCATTGGGCCCCAAGACAATCTCAGGGAAGACACAAAAGAGGCAGCTCTGTTGTGAGAGAGGTTGTGGGTGGAGCAGTGGACCTGAGTCCTGGTCAGAAGTCCCTTGTGCGGCTGTGGGTGGCAGTTTGAGTTGTGTGTAGCACTGTCCCCTTAGTGCACTGAGGGTTGTGCCCACTGGCCCAAGTCCACCTGCATATTAGAGACTCACAGTGTTCTCTGTTTGATGACAGTTGCTCCAAGTTGGCTCCTCAGCCATTTGTCACTGTCCCTTGCCTGCAGGACACTCATAGAGTCATGGGTCATGGATCTGTGGTCAAGTGGCATCCTGGTCTTGGGTCACCTCACCGTGAGGCACATTTCTGTCACTGAGTTGATCCACATGGCTCTGGGGAGCGGGATCAAGCTTCAGAATGCTCTCTCAGGAAAGCCTGGACTCCTGGCCATGGAGATTCCTTGAGATCCTTAGATCGGTTGATGGGTATAGGACATGCAAGAGATTTATGAGGGAAACCTGGAAGTTTGGGACACAGCACAACTGCAGAGGCCAACAGCAGGGTGACAGGCGAGCCTCAGGTGCCCCCCCCCCCAAGGAAACAACAGAGCCCAAGGTGGAGGCTCTTCCTACCAGGTGCCCAGTGCACTTGCCGTTGCTCTCCAGGGAGGAGAAAGAAGTTCCAGAGTAAAGTCAGTTCAGGCTGTGCCGACGGAGGCTGAGAAAGAACAACCTAGTAGGTTTATATTTATTTGTGACCCATACACCTCCTGACTTTTCCCCACTGAGGTGGCTGCTCTGTGGCTTTGATGGGTGGATGTGGGGATAGAGGCTACGTGGACTTTCCCTGGTCATGAGGGATGGTTGGCAAATAGCTTCCTGTGGTTTTGGTCCCAGCACTCATAGCAGTGGCTCAGAGAGGTGGAGGGCCCTTGGCGCCTTGATGACAAAGGTTTCGTGGAAGTGATTGGTTTTCTCATCTGAGAGCTGGGTGGCCTGGCAGAAGCCTAAGGAAGAGGAGGTTGCAGCAAACTGTGTTCTGGGTTCCACTGCTGTGAGAAAGGACAGCAGACCTCTCTGGTCTGCTGACCAGAGAGAAAACACAATGAGAAAACACAATCTCATTGTTGAAGTCAAGCTTCGGAAGAGTAGATCTTATGGCTGTGTTGTATTCTGGATGTGACTCCTGGGGGTAACTTTGAGACAGGGGAGGGACCAGCTCTTCTCCTTGGTGCCAAGGTAAGGCTGCACATCTTCCTGCCATCTAGGTGCATGGCCTGGGTCAGGGACCAGCTGGAAGGGAGACGTTCTAGCTTGATGCTCCTAGCTGGAGCCAAGATCCTAGAACTCCAGCAGATAGAGATGTTCTATCTCCAAAAAGTCACAGCAGCATGAAAAACCAGGGAATGTGAGGGAAGGGAAGAAGGCTCTGCTGCCTGTGAGTCAGGGGCTCCTCTGCTGGATGAAGAATGGGTGGGCAACATTCACCCCTCTGCACACTGCCATCTGGAAGATCCACGGGCACGGCTGGGGCCGGGTGGAACCGGCCTACACCTAGACAGGGACAAATGTGTCCCTGGTGGTTCTCCTGACACTCCTACCCCGCTAAGCCACTGGGGCCTATGCACATGAGTCGATAGGGCCTCTAAAGAAACAAAAACCTACACTCCACTCCTGGCCCCAGTGACAGGTTGGAAATGCATGATTCATATCCCAGGAAGGCTGCGGATAAACACTAAAGTTATGGTTTATTTCCACTGAAGAATCTCCATACATTTTTATTTTGGCTGCTCCAGCAGCAGGTCCTTGGGAAGCAAATGCTGGCAGAGGTGAAGAAATAGGCCTGGCAGTAAAATCCTGAGGAACAAGCAGTGAGGACGCAGCATGGCCCGCCTTGTCCCTAGCGGCTTTGCAGGGCACTTAGGGACACACTGTGAAGTTAGCCTTTCCTCTGATTTGCCCTCCCCACCGTCCCCACCGGTCAAGGGAGGGGACAGTAGCAGGCCCTGTGGCTTGCACACGTGACCACTCAGCTGAGTATCTGGTCACCATTAAAGTCACAGGACATGTCAGGCAGGTTGGCCATGGTTTCCTGACAGCAGCAGCCGCGGCAAAAGATGAACGAAGAGGCAGGAAAGAGCCCAGCAGAGTGCTCACACCATTCGGTGACCTGGAGCTCAGTGGGGCCTGTAACTTTACACAGCAGGGGCCAGGAGCGGAGAGGAGGCGAGATCAGACAAGGCTGGACTTCAGGTCTTTCCGGCCTGATGTTCTGGCTGCCGGAACCCCTTGGCAGTGGCATTGCCTGTGTTCCCTGCAGACAGGGAAGAGAACACAGCCCCATGCGCTGGACTGGCCCCCTGTTTTGCACCTGCCTTCTAGTTCCTGCTTTTGCTGTGGTGGGCAAGTGGCTGATAGACGGCAGAGGCCCAGAGAAATCACAAGGAGCCCCTTTGCATGCATTGATGAGGTCACATGGCCTGATCCACAACTGCACACATTAACACTTCCCTCCAGAAAACCTCAAAGTTCCAGACATAGGTAGGCAGAGGGAGAGATTGATTTCCAATACCGTCCAAATCGCTCAATAAACAGACACAATGCCCAGCCAAGCCTCCCCAGCCCCTCGAGTGGAACTCTTCCTCACTCTCTGAGACTGCTTTCTCTGCAGGAAACTTCACTAAAGTCACGACCCTCAGATTTGTTTTGGTGCTTCATAATCACTGGTGTAAGCTCTCATATGAGAATGATCTTGGGCTCTAGCCAACAAAGATTTCCAATAGAAAACAGTGCTTTACATAGCAGAGTTCTTGCCTCCAGACCTTGATAGACCCTTGTTATGGTTGATTCATTGTGTCAACTTGAGAAGTTTAGAAGCTTAACTAAGTTACTCAGCAGTTCTACATCTTAGGGTGTAGAGGACATGCCCTAGGGAGGCTGTCTACTCTAGGATGTTGTAATGGTTGATTCATTGTGTCAATTCACAATTCAGAAGTTTAGAAGTTTAATAAGTGACTCAGCAGGGGGAAGGGGCCTCACTTTGTAAACATCCTGAGCCTGTGCAAGAGGAGGGCATGGAGATGGTGCGAGCACTATAACCACCCTAGGGAGGAAAAGAGGCCTGCTCTTCCCCCACTTTTTGCTCTTAGTGCTTTTGCTGTCTTCTGCCTCCATGAATGGTGGCCCCTCAGCTATGCCGCCCTGCCTTGGAGCCAGTTGACTATGGACTCCACAAAGTGTCAGCTAAATAATCCTTTCCTTCATTAATTTTGGGTGCTGGGTATTTTGTCCCAGCAATGAGAAAAAAGTAACCAAGACAGCCCTTCCAGGTTGTAGCTGGCTCCCACCCTGGCTAGGTCAAGCTCTGGTCATATTCTCCAGTAACTCACCATTCAATTCATCCAGAACCTGCTGGAACCACAATTAAGTTACAATTCATGAAGAAGGATCCTGAAGAATTTTTGAATGGTTATGGTCTCTCATTCAATATAGTCCTTGCAGCTGTCTACTCTGGTCAGTTTGGAAGTGCTGCTGGGGTTTTCAACTAAACTCCGGGGCTGTCTGAAGAGGAGAGGGAATTTGGCTTCTGAAGCTCATAGGTGATGGTCCCTGCAGTTGGGTTTGCTAAGAGGCCCTTAGTTCTGCCAGAGGTTATGAGTTCCTGGGATCAGAGCAAGTGCAGTAAAGATGAAAAACAGCAGCGCAAGCCTCCTGCATGGAAGAAAGCTTGTAGAGGAAATGGAGAATTTCTTCCCTGGGACCCATGCCTGCAGCTGCCGCTGCTGGGGAGCTGAAGATGCCTAAGAAGATGGAGAAAGGAGCCAGTGTACAGGGTGATTATGTGATTATGTAGGGAAGGGGCTTTTATAGTTGGTTCTTCTGGAGGCAGCTCCAAGAAGTCCCAGCACCTGGAGGTCTGTAGAGATGGCTCTTGCAGCTCCCGAGTGCAGGGGAGACTCTGCTTGAATCTCCTGAACATGTCAGGGTGCTCCTACTCTGCTTCAGTCCCTCAGCCCATGGCTGAAACTAGAGAGAGCTCTCACTCCCACAGGAACTTTACCAGACTCCCTCTATCCCATTTCCGGCTCACTTCCTGGGATCTGGGCTGGGAGTCTCAGTTTATACCAAAGGCCTCTGTTCCAGATGATCCTCTGAGGTTGCTGGTTCTCAGGCTGAGGAGCCCACCTGGCAAAGAACACAGGGTTGGGCCTGAAGAAGCCCTTCCTAAGACTTGTGCATCCCTCAAAATCAAAACCATGTGCTTATCAAAGAAAAGGCTCTCTGGGAAGCTAAGGCAGGAGGATTGCAAGTTTGAGCCCTGCCTAGGCCCCTTAGAAACTTGGGGAGACCCTATGTAAACAAACAACCAAATGTCTGGCTTTGTAGCTCAGTGTGAAGGCCCTGAGTTCAATCTCTAGAACAGAAAAAAAGAAAGAAAGAAAGAAAGAAAGAAAGAAAGAAAGAAAGAAAGAAAGAAAGAGAGAAAACTGGGCATGGTGGTGCATACCTGTAGTCCCAGCACTCAGGAGGCTGAGGCAGGAGGATCATTGTGAATTCAAGGACAGCCTGAATTACATAGCAAGACCATGTCTCAAAAACCAAACAAAAGAAAAAGAAAAAGGAAAAGACAGAATGGTGGGCAAGCAGGTATCTGGGCCAGTGGGACCAGGTAAAGGCTGTCTCTTGCCTTCACACCTTCCTTTCCCCCTGCTACAGGACTGGTGACCTGGACCAGAACAGTTTGACAGTGGAGCAGTTTGCCAGGATCCTGCTGCCTGCTGCTACTCTGCTCACATGCATCCTTCAAGTTCATTACTTTCCTGAAGACTTTCTGATGACCACCGGCCTGCATAATCTTCCCATTCAACAGGGAGGTGCCCCTGGGCACCGCTGTCCCTAGGGTTGCACTAGAAGATTCTGCTAATTGACTCAGAGAATGGGCTCAGCAATGTAGAGCAGAATTGGATTTGCTTTCATTTGCCCGATCGCCCCTTTGCAGGCACTGTTTTGAAGTTCCTGGGGACACTAGAACCTGCCATGTCTTTGCCTAGTGGCCAACGGGACAGAGCTCTGTCCTCCCCACCAGGCCCTCCCTTTGCAGAGGCGCCTGCCCCCTCCCCCCACCAGTGGAGGTGGCGCTGTGCTTTCTACGGGGTCTCCGGGAGCCACTCCAGGGCACAGATCTCTTAGTGGATGTTCTATATGCCTGAGGGTTTGTTTTCTTTTTCTTTTCTTTTCTTTTTTTTAATCATCCTATACTTTAACTAAATTAAGAACCTGGCTGTGAAACTTGGCTTTTAAAGGCTTCTTAATTTTTAGACTGACTCATTAATACTGTAGGGTATTTCGCAGAATTCTTATTTTAAAAGGTGGTACATTGCCAAAGCAATTCATTTTCTCACTATGAGAAATTACGCAGGCGTCTAAAGTCTCCTTAATGCTTGAATCTGTTTTTCCAATCAAACTGTGCAACACTCCTACCACCTTACGTGAAAAAGTACACAGAATCCCAGGGTTTGATTATCCCCGCCTCCCCCGGGGATTGTAAACCAATGTCGCTCTGTCTGTCCTCACTGTGGGGCTTGTTTTTGTTTGCGCCTGCTTTGCTGCTACCCAAGGTGGGAGTGGGGAACTGTGAAGGGAGGAGTGGGCACTAGTGACTGTGGTCTCCTGGGGCACCCACACCTTGGAACCACCTCACCATGTGCTCAGTAGGGTGCGACACTGCCCAGACTCCTGCTGCAGAGCTGGGAGAGCACTGGGTCCCATCCGATCCACAGACCTGTTGTTTTTACTACTGAGGAGGCTGATAATGTTCAGGCACCAGGTCGCCTCTCTAACTAATAGAAACACCAGCTCGGCTGTTTTTTCAGCATTTTAAAAATGCTTTGTGGTGCACAACCTCCTGCACACGAGGAGGACCCTGGTGTGCAAGTCTGTCCAGTCTCCTGCAGGTTGAGGCTCCCCGCGGTGTGCCTGCGCCCTGCGTCCTCCACCAGCCCAGCGAAGCCTGCTATGCTCAGTTGCCCAGTTCCGGCTCTAGAGTGTTAATCTCATTCTCTTAAAAACTTCAGCAGGGAATGAATGCCCATCACTAGCGGACTGGTTAAACAAATTATGGCGTGTCTCAGCATCATAATGCTCTGCAGCCGATAAGAAGAATGAGGCAGCGATATATATACAGACGTGGAATAAGTTTCAAGATAGATTGCCTAGTGGGAGAAAGCAAAGTGCAGGGCTCCGTGTATCGAATGTGCTGCCATCTGTTTAAGGAATACCTATGTCTATACATCTACATCTGTATCTTTGTATATCATATCTTTGGAGGACTACCTTAGGTAGTGGAGTGACTTTCCACTGTGTGCCCTTTTATGCATTTGGATTATTTTTTAACTGTGTGCACGCGTTGTCTACTTAATGTAATAAATGAACAAAATATTAAAAACCTATTAGTGAATTTGCTGTTTAAATAAAACCAGTGGAAAATTAATGCTTTTATAAACAAGAGAGTCTCTCTAATCTGTGGCTTAAGGTAAGAGCTACACTGTGAGGGAAAATGTATTCTAGTTTGATTTCTAGAGTCCAATGTAAAAAAGTATAAACATAATTTCCTACAGTGCAGAATGAACCAGGTCAAACTCATTTTTTAGAAAGACCCAGTCCCTCGCTGAGTCTCTGCCCGTATCTCCTAGTGGATCGGGCCCATTTCACATACAGGGTTGGGTAGTACAGGCCGGCAAGTTGGTACGATAGTCTCTGTTTTGATGCCCAGGAACACTCTACTGGGACAGTTAGCCTGGGAAGTGGGAAGGTGGTAACTTGGAACTTGCAGACCACATAAGTGGTGTCACGCAGGATGAGCCATGGAGGCAGGAGGCACCTGCAGGCTGGAGACATCTGCTGGCCCTGGAAGTCCTGCCTGGGGCTGTCTGAAGTGGTTGAAAGTGTTACCAAGAAGCCTGGGTATTCAGGCAAATGGTTGATCCATTAAAGAAAACTAATCAAGACTGTTGACCTGATTCAGCACAGGCTGTCCTCAGGCACCAAAGGGGTGGCCAGCTGTCCTGGATACAGGCAGACTGGATGCTCACTGTCCTAGTCCCTGTTGCCTCCGACCCAAGCAACAGTGTTTACTCCCATGCCAGAAAGGAGCCAGCGAGTTGGACCTGTGAATTCATGTCTGACAGTGCCTGGGTGACGGCTGTTGATGAAAGTGTAGTTGCAAATTAAGAGTGACAGCAGAGCTGGGACTCAGTGGAAGAGTACTTGCCTGGCGTGCGCAAGGCCCTGGGCTCAAATCCTCAGCATTGGGGAAAAAAGGCAGAATTTTCTGCGGTCTGTTTGCTTACTTAGGGGGCCAACTCCTTACCAGTAATCTGACCATACTGATATGTTAGATTTAGTTCGTGGTTGGGTTGAAATAAGAAATGCAAGGCACTAACAGCAGCACCTGATGTGTCGTAGGTCCATGTCAGTCTCTTTCCTTTTACCACATGACAATTTTTTTCCCCAACTATTAAGGATAAAAAATGCAGGAGGACTTCCCTTGGGCAGTGGGTTTGGTTTTTGTTCATTTGCGCACCCACCCCTGAGCATTTCAGTAAGTGCCTCTTCTGTGCCAGGGCCTGAGCTGAGCACGAGGAGACAAAGAAATAGTGGCCATCTCCCTTCCTATCTAGAAGCCCCAGGGTCAGTAAATCCTGGCTCCAAATCGGCCACGTCCAAGCCTTCTGCCTTGACAGGTGAAGTTATCTGTGTGCCATTCACAGTTGCTCTGATACTACCACTGTAGGGTCGAGTGAGTGACAGAGGTCAGGCACAAGACTCACAAAATCTAAAATATTTATTCTAGGCCCCATTATGGAACCAGTTTTCCAGGAGGGGAACAGGAATACAAGTAGGAATTTGGAGGATGGAGAGAGCTATGTTCTGACAGAGGGGAACACAGGCAGCGTTGGGAGAGGAGAGGAAGGGAGTGCAATTCAGGCCAGGGCCCTTGCAATAGGTACTTAGTCACAGTGAAAAACAGCATTCCAAACACAAATCACCCACTTCCTAGTTTCCTCTTAAATGCAAAGGTCTTCATGTTGTTTTAAGTGAGAAATCAGATCCCATGCAATCACTGGAGACTTTGGTAGCCAGTTAAAGGCTTTCTCTTCCCCTCAGGGAAGGAAATGAGTGATTGAGATTCACAATGGAGGAACTGACTGCTGGCTTCCCGAAGCTTCTAGAATGGTTCACAGAACTCAAGTGGTTCTGTGGCCTGTTCTGGAAAAACACGTCATGCAGCCTGGGTCCCCGTCAGTGGTCTGCGGTCAGTGGTCAGTGGTCAGGAGCATATATGCTGTGGGATTTTGGAGCCTGAAAGTCAGATTTTGAGATGGTTCTTCCTTCCTTTGGTAGAGTGTTGGCCTCTTCTTGAAGGCCCGGGAGTGTATCTTTAAGTCCCTCACTTGACACGCGCTGACCACATCAGAGCACATGGCCACGCGCAGGCGATCCCCAGGCTCCAGTGCTCCTCTGCTGGACGCCCCGGTTTCAGCCTTCTGGGTAGCAAGCCTGCCTGGTGTTGAAGCGGTCCAGCGCCTGCTGCCTTCCTGCGGCTGGGCTACAGGCACCGTGCTCAGAATGATGACCTGCGATGTGCCCCTACCCACTCTGCGCACCGTGCCGAGGGGAGCTCTGTTGCAGACCAGAGCTTCTCCCCATTGATGGGCTGCCAGGGACTAAGTTCGGACCTCCCCTGTGCCTGCCTTAATAGAGCCTTCTCTAAGAGTTGTGGAGTGAACCATTCAGACGTAAATGATCTGGAAAAAAACATTGAGTGCAGTCTCTGCTTTTTTAAAGGCAACAAAAATTGAAGGCTTGGCTGGGAGGGGATACGGGACGCAGGGTCTAAGAGTCTGCATTGCGTTCTTCCATTCATTCAGCAGGTGTCCATGGGGTGGCTGGTCCGGGTCAGACACGGGCATGTGGGGCTGGGCATGCAGGGAGACCCCACAGAGGAGACTCCCAAGGGGTGGAGACACTGAAGCAAGGGATCAGAGACACTCACGGAAGGGGCAGTGAGCGCAGTGAAGCAGCTTGGAGCTGAAAAAAGAAAGCATTGGGGGAGGGTCGGGGGCAGGGAGGTTACAGGGACCCAGAGTGAGGGGGCTGGAGCCATCAGGGTGTCAAGAAATAGCAGCCCAGGAAGAAGGGGCAATGATCTCGGGGCCTTGAGGTGGGAGGGAGCCAGGTTGCAGGCCGGCTGGAAAGTCTAGGGGGACCGATGGGTCCCCGAGCAGATTTCCCCCTCAGGGTGCAGCAAGGAAGCAGCCACATTTATCAGAGCGTGGATTTTCTACGTGCAGCCTATGGACCTGCGCTGTGGCTCACGGTGGTCAGCAGAAGTGATGGCCGAGAGTTGCCTTGTCTGAGAGCTGGGATGGAATCACGGTCCATAATCAGGGGGTGCAGACAAAGAGAGATGTCAGAGGCCTGCGGACCTCTGGGATCTGTACACAGGGAGGACTGGAGGAGATGAAGTGCCCAGCTTGGGCCTGGCACACGGTAGGCACTTGCTCAATAAGCTCAACTTCCCCGCCCCTTCCCAGGGAACATTACATTAAGTAATTGCTTTAGTGGCCAAGTTATATATTACCGAGAATGAACCTGGCTCCAACTTATCATTCACTTTTACTGTTTTGCCTAGAGAGGTTTTTGTGGCAGCTCAGAAAGCCAGAAATGAATAAGGAGAGAGGTGACATTAAAGGCAGGCGTTTAGCAGAAGTGAAAATTAAACAACTCAGCCAAAATCAAAGCCGGGTAGAGCCTTGCCTACATGAATGCAGAGATTAATTGCTTCCCTCTGGGGCCCTTCCCAGTGCCGAGAGGCTGCAGAGAGCTTCACTTCTGACCCTAACTCTTTTGGCTCTAGCCCATGGCTTAGGGGTTGTAGTTCCATTTTCCAGAGGTGGATACTGAGGTTCAGAGAGGTGTGATTCTTCGTCCAAGGTCACACAGAGAAGGAATGGCATGGCTGAAATGAGACTCCACCTCAGCATCACCGCTTGGCTGGTGGAGCATCTCATCTTACCAGGTCACAAATGCAAAGGGTCCCGCCTTGTGGCAGGCAAGAGAAAGGGTAGCAACAGCAGGTGCAGCAGAGAGAGGAGACAAGCACCACCCCGACTCACCTAGGTGAGGAGTCCCAAGCCCCAGGTCTTGAGCAAAGAGGGGCTAAACGACGTGCAGAAGGAGGCCCGGGTAATCACAGCCGAAGTGCAGGGGAGCAAACACGTCTGGGTAGGCATCTGCGATGCAAGACGTTGGGGTGGTGATAAAGAGAGCAGCTGGCGCTCGGGTGCCTGGACCCTGCCCCCCAGCATCCTCCCAGGATACCCGTCACATTTCCAACGCCTCGCACTTGCTGGTTGAAGTCTTGCTCTGGCCTCCTGGCTCTTCGCAGAAGAGGACTCTGAGGTCCAGAAGGCTCGAGTCACACAGAAAGAGACAGAGCTCATTCCCCTGAGGAGAACCCCACAGACCAAGGGGCTGTCCACCCCGGGGAGAGGTTGGGCTGAGCCCTGAAAGGTGAGGAAAGGGCTTGCGTTTAATCCGCACCGTTGAGAAGGCAGGGACATGCAGAATGCACTTTTAAACAGTTTATCCAAGAAGATTAACAACAGGGTTTTGTGGTCTCACCCTGGGCAAGTGCTCCATTCTGTACCGATGCACCACGGGTATCCCCCAAGGCCCACTTCTGGGGAATTCTGGAGAGCTGGGCTTGATTGTGAGACAGTTTATGTAAGGAAGTGTTGGCCATGGCAACCAAGTGGGACCCCCTCGTATCTCTCAGGAGCCATTCCTATCCCCATTCCTTTTCCTCATTCCTTTTTCCCCAGTAAATTTTCCTACTCTTAAAAAAAAAAAAAGAAGTGTTGGCCTGGGTTGGTTTCCACCCAGTGCCGGCCCTTGCCCCCAAAAGCTTATGAGAAAGGATGAGCCCGGCATCCAAACGCTGAAACAGAAGTTCTATTTAGTGTCTCTTTCCTAATTTGCTGAGAGTTGCCCAGGAGGTCCCGGCACTGCCTTGGGAGTCTGGGTGAACAGAGAATCTCTATGAAGTCCGTGAAAGGCGGCGAAGGGTCCCGGAGCATCTGCCTGGGATCAGGGACAGCCGTCGGGCTGTCCGGGCCCTGAACAGACCTCACTCTTCATTTCTAATAATTAGTCAGTCTCTTGCAAGTGCCCGAGTCCGGCACACAGGGCATCCTTATGCCTGAAGATGATCTAATAAGGTGATCCTTTTCATTTCGGTGCCATCTAATCAATAGGGAAAATGCAGCATATTTATCACCAACAATTAGGCTTTCACTTCACTTTCCCTTCATCACCCCCAACAGACATTCGCTATAAACCCATCCCCAAATCTGAGCGGTTCTCATCCTGTCCATCAAATCCTCGCGGGTGCAGGGAAGTTTCCACAGCACAGCCATGGTATTAAGAAAAGAAAGAAGGTCTCACTAAGGATGATTTGTAAATTCACACATCATGCAGCAAGATGGATTTCAGCATTAACCGGCAGCAATATTAAGAGCTGGCAGCTCAGAAGGGGATGTCCTTAAGGGGCCCTGTTGGTATACATATTGTGTTATCAAGTAATATAATCAAGCAAAGTAAATGAACTCATTATGATTGGCTTTTTATTCCCCGCTTGTCAGGAGTCATAACTGTATGAAGTGTTCTCCGCCTCGATCAATTAGAAAATCAATACCTTGGTATTTGTGGAGAGCATCTCTTATAGGAAGGAAGTGAAAGGAAATGTTTGGGAAACATTCGGGAAATCATTTGAGAGCAGTCACTCCTCTTTGTAGAGTCGGTGCTGAGAGGAGCGCTTTCTCTCCAGAGTGCGGCTAGCTGGGGGTCAAGGGGCAAGTGGTTTGTTTACCCAAACCACAAGATCCCTGAAGAGTGAGGGTGAGAGTGCTGGTGAAAATCTCCCTCTCTTGCCGGTAGACAGCTCTGGTAGAGGAGGCTTCCATCCTGGGGAGGGTTGGTTTGTGCTTGCTTCGCGCGGCAGGGCCAGGGCGCCATCTTGGGCCTTATGACTTTGGAGGTGACAGTGAATGGTTGTCAAGGACCCCAAATGGTTGTCAAGGACCCTTCAACTATGATTATACAAATTGGGCTTGCCCCAATGTCCAGATTGTTGATTTTGTACAATATGGAAAATATCAAACATAGGCACAGCAGAGACAATGTGTCCTAAAGACTTACGTCTCCTTTATCACCTTCAACGATCTCTCCTTCCTGTCTCTTCGCCTGTGGGTTATTTTGCAGGAAATGCTGAATGTCATGAATATTTCTGTGTAAATCTCTAAAAGATACAGATGCTTCAAAAACAAAACAGGAATGCTATCTCACTATCTCACCTAAAATGTGGTCACTTCCTTCATATCAAATTTCAAATTTATGTGTAGACTTGCCTGCTCGACTCATAACTTTAAAACAAAACTTATTCAACTCAAGGTCTAAATAATGTGCACACATTACCATGGGCTACTTGGTTAACCCATCTCCTATTTCTTAGTCTGTAGATATTTTTTCTCTCTGTCCCAAAGTTGATTGGTTGAAAGACGGTCATCAAATGTTGCATTTCTCATGGTCCAGACTCTTCTGATCCCATCCCATGGTTAAAATGCAATGTTCCAGATATTTCCTGTCTTCTTCATTTATAAACTGAAAAGGCTTTCTATAAAGAGACATTTCCCAGCAAGATGTGGTAGCATGTACCTGTAACACTAGCACTCTGGGAGGCTGAAGCAGGAAGATCTCAAGCTGGAAGTAGCCAGGCAACATAGAAAATTAGCAAGACCCTGTCCCAAAATAAAAAATACAAAAGGCTAGGGAGGTAGCTCGTGCAAGGGACCTAGGTTCAATCCTCAGCACCGAGAGAGAAAATGGGAGAGGAGTCCCTTTATCAAAACTCTTTGGTTCTGATACTGATATGTAGTTCTTACTTTAAAAAAGCAAAATGAGTGTTTAACATTTTTCTTTACTTTGTAGTTTTCAAAATAGCAAGTTAGTACCCCAGTATCCTCTCCGGGTGCCCAGCGAGTGGCCCCTGTGTCCGCCCATGTAGTCACCACCCTCCTGCTGCTCTGCTGTGAGCTGGGGGACTTCTTGCCTTCACGACCTGGGACCTGCCACGCTCGGCTTTCTGTGGAAATCTCAGCCCCACTGAGAGTGCTAGGAGTCACAGTGCTCCCTGCAGAACACAACTCTGCCTCTTTAGCACCTTGTGGCCAACAGATTCTGCTTTGCTTTCTCTCTTGACAGTCTAACAAATTGGGTCTTGTTATTTATCCAATTTGCTAATTCATCAAATGGTTGTAATGAATTTCTGGGCTATAGGGGT
Organism: Chinchilla lanigera; assembly: GCF_000276665.1. Classification (NCBI taxonomy): domain Eukaryota; kingdom Metazoa; phylum Chordata; class Mammalia; order Rodentia; family Chinchillidae; genus Chinchilla; species Chinchilla lanigera. Next base: position 808,989 of record NW_004955445.1, read on the forward strand.
GCTTTATAAAAGCAATAAAGCAAAAACAAATTAACAAACCCAACTTCCCACCCTCCCCAAATCCCAACAAGCTTCTCGCCCAAGGCCAGAGATTGCCGCGTCTGTCCCTCGACGTTTGCTGCGTGATGGTCTTGGATGCCCCTGTCGCATCTTTCATCCCGCAGTTCAGCTGTGTTTTGTGGCCGCCCTCAATGCCACACGGGCAGCACGTGGATTTCCACTCCCTTGTCTATGTCCTCTGGTTGATTTATTTGCTGAATCTTTAGTGAAGAAAAGCAATTGCTGAGGTATGGCTCCGATGCTGCGGTCCCTCCTCAGTCCTATGACTGTCCCAGATTTTCTGTGCCTCGGGGTGCCCCCTGCTTTCAGCACGGGTAAGCAAACAACCCGCCTGCTCACCTGCCTCTTCAGGGGTGACCCTGCGTCTTGGCCAATGCTGACTTTGCTGTAGACACACTGGGTGGCCCCGCGCCTCTGTGTCTCTGTGTAGGTGGATTGCTGTGGTATACAAGACCTAGGAGATGACTCGTCCCAACACCTAGGCCACCTTCGTCTGAAGAATAATTGATCACTATTGACAAAGCCTGAGAACAAAGTCCAGCCCACGCAGCACACTGGGCTTGCCTGGAGAAAATGGTCCAACTTGGCTGTAAAACGCAAATAAAGATGAAAAGAGCAGGAAGGAGGAAGAGCAATGAATGTTCTCTGAGAGCTCCCCAAGCATTTCCCGCCTCGCCCCAATAGCAATCCTGTTCCACAGGCAATCAGGCATGAAGATTCTCACTGTACAGACCAGGACAGGCGCAATGGCCGCACACCAGTTACTTATCAGTAGACTCCTGGGAGCGCCGGCCAAAGGACGGCCAGACTTTGACCTGGGTCGTATTTGTCTTGCGCTGTCTTACTCAGTGCAGCAAAGATTCAAATGTGTCATCTTGAGTCCAATTTGAAACCTCTGCTCTCCTCGCAGGCCCTGTCCCCCAGCACATGCCAGTGCATGGTTAATGGGCTTTTATAAGAACATCTCTCCTGGTTCTTTTGGTTTTCCATTTCTCTCTTTCCTCTTTCTCCTTCACTTCCTCTTCTACCTCCTCCTCCTCTTTTTCCTCTTCTCTCTTTCCTTCTTCTGTCTCTCTCTTCCTCTCCTACTCTAGTGAGTCTCTTCTTTTTAATTCTTTCTCTTCTCTCTCTGCAGCTCTGTCTCCTGTTCCTCTGTCTCTCCTCTAATCCTCATCTCTAGTGTCCTCCCCTCTTCTCCCCCATTTGTGCCTCCTCTTCACATACGGGTGTGGAGGCTGTAATTGGCTTTGCCACTTGTCCATCCCAGTGACTAACTGATCCCCAGGATTCAGAGCAGGACGAATGGTGGTTGCCATGGAGTGCCTAGAGGCACTCCACGAGCCAGGAAGGACCGCGGCCCCCCAGACAAGCCTGTTGACAGATTTTTTTGAAGCAGGTCCCAGCATCCTCACCATGTAAAAAAAAGTCCTTCCCATGACCCTGAAATCATACCCAACGTCTTAGTCATTCCGTATAATTTGGAAGAAGCATTAATAGAACATAGACTCAATGATCTTTAGAAAAATAATGAAGACAAAAAGAAAATTGCTCCTTCCTTTACAGATTACCCATGGAGAACCACAAGTACAGAAATACATTCAAATCTCATTAAGTGGTTGTATCTCCCAGACTTTGCCAAGAAGCGGATGCCAATTTGTTACTCCGGGAGTCCTGCGGGTGTCTGAGTGCCTCTCCACCTCGGGAGCTTCAGATTGGGCAGGCAACTGAGAACTCAGGACATGCCAAGTGTCATTTTAGCCTCCTTCTTTGCCAGTCTTCCTTCTGATATTTCTCCATTTCATCTTCTTCTAATCATCCGGACGGTACTCAGCAAAGAAATATATTTACCAGGTTCCAAGGTCTCCATCTAATTAAAAAATGCTTGCATCGGAGAGAATTTTAATTCATAAGCATTATTCTGATGCGACGAAGGGGGGAGTTGGACTTTCAATCGATGATTTAAAATCCAAAGATTTAGTAAGATACTAAATAAAAAGGAATGGCTGATTTGCAAACAAGATTTCCAAATATCGTCTTCTGAAATAAAGGCCTTCTGAAATCTGGACTTGGGAAGCTAGAGCTTACCTTACCTATCTGAAAGTAAGCCCCCTTCTGTGTTGTTGTAGAAGTTCACCCTCCATTATGATGTTTGTCTTCTTGAGAATAGGCTGAGTTCTATGGGAAGATGTCACTGTGAATGGTAGAGATTCTTTTCACTGCCTTCATCTACTTCCGGTCTTTTCCCTGGATTCTGTTGCATGTAAAATCCATTTTCTCTCATTCATTCATTCATTCATTCATTCATTCAATGTAGGCTGATGGGCCCAAACTTCCTGTAGCTGCCTGAGCACAGGCCCAAGCTTGGAACAGATAAGTGAGAAAACCTCAAAGTCTCTGCTTGCCAGCGTTGACATTTCACTCCAGCAGTTTGAAGCATTTAAAATCCAAAGATTTAAAATCCTCTGACGTGGCAGCAGCCACCTCAGAGGCCAGAATCCATGCAGGCTCTGCAGAGAGCAGAAGCCCCCATCTGTGGCTCTGGATTTACACTTGAAGCTGGGTAAGGGTCCGGGAGGCTCGGGACACTTTGTTATCTGCTGGAAACTCACATGGTGTCTTTGAACTGCATCCTTCCTCTCGTCTGAGATGGCGCAAGGCTGGCTCCATGTGACAGGAGAGGATGAACATGGCCTCCTGTGCACGGGGTCTCTCCCTGCGCAGTGGTCCTCGTGCCGTGACGCTCCGTGAAGCTAAGGCCTGGGTGCCAAAGATGACGCCATTGGCAAGAACCACAAGCGGTTCCTGTGTCTTTCTGTCAACTTCATGCTTGTGGTTGTGGCCACTTAGCAGGAACAAGTGTTTGTGGACGAAAACAAGGCATTGATAGGGATTTGGGCAGGATGACATGGAGATCCTTAGCAAGCCAAGGCTGGAAGACCTTGCCTCAGTCAGCCCTGTCTCCACCTTTATTTTGTACCGCTAAGAGCTGAGGTTCCGGTCCCGGCACTCCTGCGTGTGGGCTGTCTTTGCTCCCTTTCAACACTGTGGGTCCAACAGTTGTTCCCTTTGGAGAAAAAATTGCTATGATTTCCTTTTTTAAAAAAATTTTGAAGTGTTTTAAAACTGAAGTATAATTTCTATACAATGAAATGTTCAGATCTTAATTATAATATTCAGTCCGTCCTGACGAAGGCATGTGGAGGCGCTGTAAGTTTCTGTCCTTCCTGAAATTTTCCTCATTCCTCTTCCAAGTCTGTTCCTCCCCCAGGGACTACCACTCCGATTTTCATCGTCATTGGTTAGTTTGATCTGTTCTGGAGTGTCATCTAAGGGGAACCAAGTGACATGTACTTTTTTATGCTTGGCTTCTCTCTGTCACCATAATATTTTTGGGATCCACCCATTTGTAGCATGTTTCAGCACAATGTTTGTTTTGATTGCAGAGTAGTATTCCATTGCGCTAATTCATACACCATATCCACTGTGCTAATATGGCGCATTCACTGCACTAATCCGCCACGTTTGATTATTCACTCAGTAGTGATGATAATCTGTTTCTAGTCTTGTGCTAATGTGAATAAAACTTCCATGAACTTTTTTTGTGTGTGTTTTTGAGACAGGGTCTCACTAGGCATTTCAGGCTGGTCTTGAGCTTACTTTGTAGCCCAGGCTGGCCTTGAACTCACAATGATCCTCCTGCCTCAGCCTCTCCAGTGCTGGGGTTACAGGCGTGTGCTACGGTACCCAGCTTCATGAACATTTTTGAACAGGGGTTTGTGAGCATATTTTTTTTTCCCCCTCTGGATAAATACCTAAAATGAAATCAAGGGATCGTGCAGTAAACACATATGTAGCATTTTAAGAGGCTGCCAAATTGTTCTGCAAAGACATTGTACCATCTTCTCTGACTTTCTGAGTGCCTTCCCTGTCACAGGCAGGGTGTCAGGTCCCTGCCTGTGCTGGCCATGTATCCACACGTCCAAAGCCAATTACAGAGAAGTTCAGGCCCCAGAAGCTCAGCAAAGCTTCCTGCCCTCATCTCAGCAGGCTGCTTTGGTTATTGTTGCTTTAGAAATTGAAAAAAATATATACAGAAAAGCAGAGAACTTAGAATATGTAAGGATAGAGTTGAGGAACCAATACCACCTGATTTCAAGACCTGTACACAGTTCAGTGACCAAGGAGGCTTGCGTAGTCCTGGTGAAATAGGGGACCCCTTCATCAAGAGGGCACAGTTCAGAAAGGAGTCCCCAGCAAACGATGCCGCAGACGCTGCAACTGAATGCCCATATCCTACCCACACAACCCTAAAATGCAAAAATCTTGATCCAGCCTCACATCATATGCAAATATTATCTTGGGTAGATTGTAGACCTAAAAGTAAGACCCAAAATGGTAAGACTTTTCTTAAAGCACTTTGTGTTGTGTTGGGGAAACATTAAGTGGGATATAAAAATGACTGATAAGGGGACAAAGTTGATGAGTTCAACTTTTCAAAATAAATTTTAAAATATTTCTGCTCTTCCAAAGATGCTACTGAAATCGTGAAAAGATAAGCAACAGATGGAGAGAAAATATTTGCAAGGCATATATCTGGTAAAGGACTTGTATCCAGAATACGTAGAACGTTTTATAGCTCAATAAAAAGACAACCCACCAAAAGACAAAAACCTAATTTTTAAAATGGGCAAAAGATTTAAACAGACAATCAAAAAGGATATTAAGACAATAAGTATATTTGGAAAAAATGCTCAATATCATTAGACATTAGGGAAATGCAAATTAAAAATTAAAGTGAATACCAATATACAATTATTAGAATGGCTAAGAATAAAGCACAACAAAATAAAAAACTGACAATATCAAGTTGTGGAAAGAATGTTAACAGGAATTTTCATTGCTAGTGGATATGCAAAATGGTAGAGCTACTTTAGAAAAACATTTGGTGGGGTCTTAAAAGCTAAATACACATTTAGCATATGATTCAGCCTTTCCACTCCCATGTATTCACTGAAATGAAGTGGGAACTTGGTTCCACACAAAAACTTGGACACCTTTATAGCAACCTTGTTCATAATTGTCAAAAATCAGAGACAATTCAGATGGCTATTAACTGTGAGTAAATAAACTGGTACATCTATATCAGGAAATATTACTCAGCCATAGGCAGTAGTGATGTGTAGAAATATACAATAACCTGAATAACTCTCAAAAGCATTGTATTAGTCAGCTTTTCATTGCTGTGAACAAATACCTGAGAAAAATAACTTAGAGAAAGAATGATTTATTTTGGTTCATGGCTTCAGAAGATTCAGTCCATGGTTGGCTGCCTCCAAGGCAGAAATACCACGGTGGAAGGGCATGGTGGAGGGACACTACTCACCAAATGGCAGCCAGGAAGGAGAGAAAACGAGGAAGAGCTTAAGAAAAGACATACCCTTCAAAAGCATGTGCCCAGTGACCTACCTCCTCCATAGGCCCCGCCTCCTAATAGCCCATTCAGCTATGAACTCATGAGTGGGCTCATCCATCGATGAGGTTAGTGGTTTCAGTATCCAATCACCTCTCCAGGAGCTTCTTAATTCAATCAAGTTGACTGTCAAGATTAACCATCGTCCAGACAGGAAGGGGACACACTGCATGATGCCACTGGTATGAGACTGGTTCTGAAAGCAGAGCAAGTGTTACCTGGAGGTTGGGGAGGGAACTGGCTTCAAAGAGCCAAGAAACTGTGGGAAGGATGAAAATAGTCTCTACGTTGATTGTTGTAGTATTTATAGACATTCATTTGTCTAAAATTAAAGAACACACATTAACAGGGAGGAATTTTACTATACGCAAATGATAGCCTGACAAGCCTGACTTCACAGATGCCTGCCCTTACAGAGCTCCCCTGAGCCTCGGGGGTCTCCTGCTTCCTGCATTTCTCTCACCGCCTCTGTTTAAGTGTTTCTGCCTATGTATATTAGCTTGTGAGAGCCATGTCTGGGTCCCTCTGTCAAGGGACACTATCTTTGCTCTTTACTGCCTCTTTAATACTCCACACTCCATTTGGACATGATGAGAGTTGCTATTTGTGCTTTGCCTCACTTTTCCCTTTTTTTTTTTTTTTTCCCCCGGTACCGGGAACTGAACTCACGACCTTGCACTTGCCAGGCAGGCGCTTTGCCGCTGAGCTAAATCCCCAGCCCCCTTGCCTCACTTTTCTTGAAGGAAGCACACCAATCAGTGCCTTGGGAGTTGGGTACCTGGTGGCTTTTGGATACTTCACACTGCACGGAAGCCACCTCTTCCCGAGCAGGAGAAGATCATTGTCTGTTCACTGGCCACCCACCCGCCTACCCAGTGCTGGTGTGGCAGTGAAGACATTCCTTTTGCAATGGAAGAGTCCTTCTTTCAAGGCTGCCCTTTGTTTTCTATGCCTGATTGTAATACTGTAAAGAAAGGTGCTGCCAAAGCCAACAGTCATCTTAAATCATCTTTTTCAAAGATATGTTTACCAGAGGTGAAAAAAATGTACAATGACCCTCCATATGTCATGCATGATGTAGCCTGTGCTTTCTGGAGTAGCTTTTGATGTGAGAGAGCTCTAAACTGTTAGGGAGTTAAGAGGTGAAAAGGAGAAAGCCCCAAAGAAAGCACACTTACAAACCAGCTAATAACTTAAACACGGTGCCTGATGATCTGGTGTTCCTCTTGGCAACAGAACACGCCCTATTTGCTAGTGGATCTGAAGAGGAGTCGCATTAGAATTGTAGAGAGCCAAGTGAGTTAATCCAGGAGTTTTAAGGCTGGAGGAAAGTGGAAGGGGCTTTAAGAAGTTATTTCATTTAAATCCTGCCACCATCTTGGATCACTGAGACAAGAGTTCCATGTGGCAGATGAATACAGAAGAATCAGAGACCAGCTCACTGTGGTCAGCTACATTAGGAAACACTAGGCCCATCCCCAGACCTCTCCTGCTGGTTTTTCTGTCTGATCTTCTATGCCCCGCACATGAACTTCCAACTCAGCTGCACATTAAACTCCACTCAGCATAATGGAGTCATTCTTTGCAGGTTCTACAGCCTCAGATCATCATTCAGAAGGGTGATCCTTGTTGGCCTGAAACTTCTGAGTGATTGCCTGTCGGATAAACTAGCTTTTACTGTAATGGTGACATTCGCACTGCCAATTTATCTTATTGCATCTCCATGGGCGGAGATACAAGTGCCCTGCAGTGTAATACATCTTAGGACTTCATCCTCCTAATGGCCAATAGGTCTTCCCTTGTAAAACACGCACACACACAGACTGTGAGAAGGAAGGTGTTTTTAGAGAGGACATAGTGATTCTGCACATGAGAACGCGGAGTCTCAGAGAAAGGCAAGGACAGGCTCTTGTCCACACAGATGTTCATGGCTGTAGAATGTCTTATGCTCAGTCCTTCTCAACCCAGAACTTCCTTCTGTGTGTAGCCATAAACCCCTTTATGTTCCTGGGAAGGAGCATGGGTCTATCTCTTTGGGGTTTGACAGCTAAACACTGCTCTTGTGGGTGACCAGTGCACTTCTGGTTACAACCAAGGAGACAAAGGAAGAGTGACGCAGCTGATGAGGCCCACTGCAAGCCATTGCACACAAAGGAAATGGGGCTTTTCTGTTGGACATCTGTGTGTGGGGTATGTCCGTGTGCATGTGAGTGATCTAGAGGTGGTATTGTCTCCCATAGCCTCATCCACAATACTGGCAGGTAGAGCACAGTCCAGGGGGGTCAGTTAGGTGAGTACCCAGCACTTTCACCAGCACAATGCAGGCATGGCCCGAGGGACAGTGGGTCGTTACACACTGTGCTAGGAAGAACGTTCAGTCACTCTAAAAGATCAAGAGAGCAGTGCCGTGACCAGCCCTATACCCACCTTTACTATAACATTGGTCTTTGCTCTGTGTGTGTGTGTGTGTGTGTATGTGTGTCTCAAACCTCTGAGAAGGTGCCAGTGTGAAGATATTCTCCTACATGACCTCAGCAATTTGTCACACCCTGCAAATACACCCCAGTCCCTTAACATCTTCTAAGGTCCAGGCCACGTTTTAAGGTCTCCAGTTGTTCCACTATCGTTGACGATGATGAGGATCAAGAACCAGGCAAAGTTTACCACCTGTGGCTGTTCGGCCAGGCTGCTCTCTCCAGGGCCACTGTGAAAGGCCTGGGAGAGTTGGGGCGGTCCCTCCACCCCCAGGGGAGGTACAGGGGCCAAACAGAAAGACAAGAGGTCTGTTTTGGGTCTGCGCCTCTGGGCCCTGGAGATGATCCTCGTCCATGCCAAAGGACTTCCACACTGTGTGCAAAACCCCCACCGCCACATTGTCCTGGCCTGTTTAGTGAGGGAGGATCCCGGGGTTCTGCCTGACTGACACTGGAACTCGTCTCGTGAGTGATGGAAGAGGGAACGGGTATTTATTTTCCCTCTTGTGTCTGAGTGACATTGTGGGTTAGGCTCTTACTCCCTCTCTCTTGTTTGTCAAGGCCACGTGTGAGGACCTGTCCCTGACCTCACACAGAGCCCCAGCTCCCTGCTCAGTGCTGGGCCCCAGGGAGGCGTCTCCCGCCCGAGGGTTACCTGTCCCTGCCTGTCAGTCAGCCTCCAGCGCTGATCCTGAAGGCAAGGCTGGGCAGCATGGCTCCGAGTCATCTTGGGGATCCAGCCGAGAGCAGGCTGAGGTTCCAGGGAGGGCAGAGAGAATGAGGTGGGCTCCCCAAAACGAATCCAGGGAGGCCACGGAGAAGGAAACGGATTCCCGGGGGAGACTGCTCTGCCCTTCTGCTAACCCAGAAGTGGCACTTCCTGTGCTGCTCCCCGCTTGATGTGATCCCTGACAAGGAGGCCACAGGCGCTAGCACACAGGACCCTGAGCCCTTGGGATAAATACGTGAGGTTTCAGGGGCACCCCTGGACATGAAGGTAACTCTTGTCAAAGGATCACAGAATCCTCTGGCCCCCTGATATCACCTCCCCTTGACAGAGGACGAGCTGGGGCTCAAGGTGGATCACCTGCCTGGGCTGCTGGGCTGGCCCGGAGCAGAGCAGGGCTGTCTGTCCCAGCCTGTGCCCCAGGTGCCTCCCTGCTGAGTGGGGGCCCGCTTCTGGGTGTCTCCCCGGGCCTCTGTGAGACCCATGAGATTCTGAGATACACAGACTTGTAAACACGGAGGAGGGCATGGCAAAAGATCTTCGGGTAAATGACAGGGAGCGGCCATGAGCTCAGAGTCAAAGGCGAGATTGACCTAGCTTCACCCAGCGCTTGCAGCTCAACTCAAACTTTCCGGGTCCAGGGCCCCTAGAACATCAGGCAGTGCCACCCCCACCCTGGCCTCAGGCCTCCAGCCTTGTTTAAACGTCTGCTTGGCCAGCTTGCCTGACAGCCCCTTCCAGTGACAAATTCCTCATCTGATACTAAACTGATCATCTAACAGCCCGAGGCTGTTCTTTAATTGATGGGAGCAACTCCCTGGAGTTGGACCTCACAATGCATTTTAACACTGTGCTAAAGGGAAGGGACAGATTCAATTTCAAGGGAATTACACCATCCATTTCGGTAGTGCAGACCAATATACCAGGATTCAGAGACACCGCTGATCAAATTGTGTGCCCTCAAACTCAACAGCTTCTCACCCTGAGGCCCTGGCCAGTCCTCGGCTGGTTGTGAGTCTCCCTGACCACACGGTTTCCATGGTTTGTTAAGTGTTCTGTCCTTGGTTGATCCAGCTTGGTCTTGAAGCTCTGGAAGTTCATTGTCTTTGGGAAGAAAAAGAAAAAAAGGGTCTTTTTTTTGAGCAGCCAGCTAGATGCGTCTTGTTATCAACTGACGCAATTCTTTTTGGTGCAAAAACCACTCGTGACTTATACCAGCAGAAGCCACAAAAATGTGACCTAGGCTAAGATGACTGATTGGTTGACTGACTGATGGATTGATGTGCCTCTACGGGAGTGTTGTGTCATTGGAGCAATCCCTAAGAATGGCCTTGGAGCCCTGTGAAAAGGAAGAGATGAAGTCCCAAGTGATCACCATGAAACCATTATGTTGGCTTTTCTGTTCTTTTCCTTTTGGTCCTGGAAGCACATCACTTCCCAAAGCTCTGCCACCTCTTTATGGTGTGTTTCCTTCTTTGAGACAGGCATCGTCCTTTTTCATTTCTGTCTTTTCCTTTAGAATTTTACCAGGAGGAAGAGTCTACAACAAGCCTGAGAATGTGCCTGTGTTTGGAGTGCAGTGCACTCACTAATGAGCTGGAAATGTGGGTCAATCAGTGGATGGAGGTGGCAGAAATTACAGGCTGATTCTTCTAACTGGGAGAACAAAGGCAGACCTCTTGAGCATGTTGAGAACATGAGCTTCTCCTGGGGTGAACCATCACCTGATGCAGTTCTTTGACGAGGGGACAGTGCTGTGAGTTCTTGACAGCTCGGGCTCTCTGTCTCCTACCCAGGCCCTGTGCAAGCTGTCCCTGAGTGAGAAGGGCCCCACTGCCCTACCTGGGCATGACCATGCACTATCTTCCGATGTTTCCACTTCATTGTTAAGTTCTTTCATATACTTCAAGGTGGGCAATATCTAGAGCACTCATGGTACGATTTCAAGGACTGTGGTCATCTGAGGTTTCAGGCCTATTTGGAATGCATGTCCTATCATCGTGATCAGAGAGGGTCAGCCTCCCCGTTGCTGTGACCTTTGACCCCTTGCACCGCCTAGACCAAGATCCCACCCACCATGATAGGAGAGAGTGTCGCTGTTGGGTACCAGTTGTGATTGGGGTCCCTTTTTAACTAAGGGAGCTTGGGACAGAGCTGGGCATCTCTTTCTCAGCCTTGGTTTTAAGGGAAAAGGCAAGTGCTGAAACCAACAAAATGGCCAAGGCATTTTGACTGGTGGAGGAGAAAATGGCTTTCTCTGTTTGTCTTCAATTGCCAGGATGGAGAAAATCAAAGCAAAGCAAAAGGAAATTGCTGCTCTGCAGAGAGACTGCAGGAGGCCTTATGATTTGGCGGTTAGTGCGAGCCGCCTGCCCAGAGAGGACGCTGCGAGAGAGGCCTTCTTAAAGGCTGAGATGCTGTCGCCCTGGGCTCATGGAGGTGACTTGTTCCTCCAGCCTTGAAACAGGAACATTAAACTGATCCCTCTGCAACCCCGGGAGCCAACAGGAAAATGGATTTCTGCCCTCGGAACTGCAGTATAATGGAAGTACCTTTTTGTCTGATGCGTTTAGAGAGTTTAAATTTGGAATCGTGCTTGCAGTTGAAATTCTGAATCCACATAGAAGTTGCGGACCCTCCCCCATTTACAGGATAAAAACACCCCGGTCAAGAAGTGTTCTTTTTGATTGGACCCTGGTTCTCTGAAAATGGTTACAGCGTTATTTATTTTAAATGGCATTTCTGCTTTTCAGTTCTGAGATTTTTCAGAAAACATGACTTCCCCAAAGGGCCAGGTGACTCACCGAGAAAGGTGTTTCATTTTTTATCGGTCACGAAACAAATACAGTGTCTTTCTAAAGTTGTTACTTTTAAATTGGACTGGATTTTCTCTTTCCTGCAGTGGAACGAGTTGAAGAAAACAATGTCATCACTTGACTATCAACCACTAAGATGACATTCTCTTGTCTGGCCATTTATATGCAGGGTGTGATATATAGTTTAACCTTCCTAATTGGGGGACATACTGCCTGAATTAGTGACCAGACTGAATTATGGTGCTTTTAAGAAAAGATTTTCCATTTTAGCCCTTTCTGGTTCATGAACCATTGGGACCGGGCCCCCAAAGCGTTGCCCAAGGAGTCCCTCTGGGGAAATTTTTGAGGAAAAAAAGTGCTTGCCAGCTTATGTGTTGAACTGACTTGGATACACATGAAAACAGCATGTTACTTTAAGTTGTTAGCATATTTCCTTTGCAGATTTTATTTGCACTCATTAACTTGTCCAAAAGAATCATTTTGTAGAATTAGTGGGGAGTTAATAACCACCCAGTGAGTCGGATTTGGATGTCTGCATTAGATGAGGGCATTTTCAGGCTGGGCCTCTTCAGGAAAGACTGAAACTGGTCTGGGTTGGGAACAACTGGTAGATCTGGGGTCCCATCTCCATCCAGATGATCCCAGCACAACCGAAAATGAAGGCAAGAGGCGATGGTGGCAGCTTTGGTTGCCTAGAAAACAGTCCTCCAGAAGCCCAACTGTGGGGGTTGGTTGGGCCAGCCCAGGACCAGGTATCCCTGAAAACGGCCCATTCTCTAGGAAATACTTGCCATTTATTCACCAAGAAGCGTCCTGGTGAGAAAGCAGGTAGTGTCTCCTGTTTGCTACTTTAAGTCCATCTGGACTATCCGAGGTCGAAACTCAGGGCTGGGGCTATCACATAATAATGGAACACTTGCCTAGTTTGTGTGAAGCCCTGGGTTCAATTGCTAGCACTGTTAAAACAACAAAACCCGGAAAGAGATAGCTTAGATCATGCCCTCTGTGGCAGTGGAGTGGCAGGTTCCCTCTGTCTGCCGGGGGCGGCCCCTCGTCAGAACCGTTAGCGATAGGTGCACTGTGCCTCCAAGCCCCTGCAGCCAGGAGGGACTGGGTCTGGAAATCCAGCGACTAACAAGATAGATTGAGAGTAAAGGGACACAGAAATGCACAGGAGTCTATCCTGAAATATCAATACGAATACATCATTTAAGTCTGGTTAGGGGAAAAGGGAAACCGATCTTGACAGTGATCGCTTTTCTTGCCAAGGGTGTCAGAAGGGAGGAAGCCTCACGCACAGAATAATGCATCCAGCAGGTGACTGAGACATCAAATATGTTTCTGGGGAGGCTCACCCTATGGTGCGGGCTACAGGCAAGGAACAAGAGATTGTGTGTTCCGGTCTTTTGTGAGCGTGTGTTCAAGCAGCCTAGGATGGCAGTTACAGCCTCATTTGCAACCAACAGTAAGGAAAAAGACAAAGAGGAAGAAGGGAGGCTGGAATGTCTGACGATCAGCTAAAACCCCCAACAGCTTTCCAGGCAGTTCTGTTTTTATCAGGACCCACGAGCTAACCAACCTGCAGGAGATACCCCTTGTGGCTGGAGTGGCAATGCGATACCCCTGGCCGTAGGAGCTTTCCACGCCAACAGAAAGACGTCCTCAGCAACAATGTGTGCGCCAAAGTTGCAACTGGCTCTGCACACAGTAGGTCAGACACTATAGGACAAGAGGCCTAGGCCATGGTTTGTTTGGGTCCCTGGGGACTTTCTGGTGATAAACAGTTAAAATTTTTGCTTAGGAAGCCTGCCGTCCGGGTGTGGGGTGCTTGTCTGTTTGCAAAGGGTTGACATTAAGGTACTCTACTAGGGAGCTGCTCCCATCGGCGTCTTCAGAAAAGCTAGTGCAATCTCGAGGGAGGATGGCAGCTAGTCTTTTTGTATCAAAGCAGGTCAACTAGTCTTCTTGGCATTAATTATCTCCGCTGTCACAGCCACGTGCTCAGTGGGAGAGGGTGCTCCTCTGGAAATGGTCCTCTAGGGTATTTTAGGTAGAAGGATAACTCATTTGAAGCACCCTCTTCTCTACAATGGGTGTGTATGTCTATTGCATTTGTCTTATTTGGGGTTTTTTCTTAAGTGTTCATAGTTGAAAGCGCTCAGGAAAATATTGAGGGAAGGGAAAAGAATCCCATATGTTATTACTCTTTGCTCCTGTCTTAAGGGATCCATTTTTCAAAATAATTTTTTCTTAAATTTTTGGCAAAGCCAGAACGACTTAAGGCAGACATGAAGAAGGCTGTCATCTCGCTTTAGCCCTTTATCCCAAGCAACACTGACTTTTCCGGGAATAAGGAGAGAGATCATCCAACGAAATTCCGTTTGGGGTCGACTTTGATGTTCCAATGTCTAGATGCAACTTTAAACATCTTTTAAATTCACAAACCACTCCTAAGAGCTTTTCTCTTCTAAAAGGAAATTACTTGGAACAAATATGACATTGATTTTCCATCTCCCTTGATTAGTCTCATTTGGTCTGATTTTTATTATTTAAGGCTTACCGACAACGAGAATATACAGTTAGCAATGGTTCTAATTAGATTTTGTGACCTTTAAGAAAGCAAAGGAGGCTCTGGGCCCGACGATGTCTGAGACTGCCAAAGACCAGGGCAGGGATTTATGACTTTCTCCCTGCAGCTCGCACATGACGCTTAGACAAATAGCACCACGGCTGCTCTTGGGACGGGACGAGGAGGCAGGGCCAAGAAGAACAGGCGAGAGGCATGTGAGAGCAAGAACGGCGGTGCTGGGGCGGACGTGCTGGCCACGGCAGGGCAGGGTTTGTGTGGTCACTTTGATCAACAGATGGTCAAATAAGAAACGTTGGTGTCGAACAGTTCTGGCTTTTCACTGGGGCCATTAACAGGAGGACTGTGTGGGAATCATAAGGTCATGGCACACATACGGGCAGCATAGGGAGTCTTTTGTACAGTCTTGGAAAGGGGGGTGGCATGCTGGTCCCCAGGGCTGGGACAATGGAGGGCTTGCTTAAGTTGCAGTTTGTGAGCCTGAGATATCGGGGGAATATGCATTTTCCAAGACTGCTTTCCATAATGGCTCAAGTTCTGGAACGCGTTGACTGACCCAGAGAGATAAATGTGTGGTCTGTCGAGAAGCCAATCTCCTGAGTGAGGCTTTCACTGGAATGGAGCCTGGGCCCTAACAAATAGTAAACAGGGGCCAATACAAATCCAAACGGCTTTCCTCCTTAGACCGACCTGCTTTTCCTGGTGTCTGGAGTGGAGATCAGGTGATTCAACTTAATGCCTGTAGTGTACCATGACCCCCCAAAGGGACCCAGAATGTTCTGTATGCTTAAGGCAGGCCATGACTTCCACGGTGTCATCGGCACACCCACCTTGGACACACAGAGACCCACACTGGGATGTAAAGAACATTTACAAAAATAAATCGAAAACAGATGGAAATTTCCAGTGGATGTCTCCTTTATTTTCCTTTGGTATGATTCAAGAGGGGAGAGGCCTGGGGCCTTGGAGGCTTCAGTGGAGGTTGAAATGCAGTCCTGACGAACCAGGTTCCTATGGAGACTTCATCATCTCCGGACAGAGAAAACTACGCAAGAAGAAAAGGTCACTGAATCAGCTCAGACTCTTTTTCCCTAATACTGGGAAATGAACCCAGGAGCACTCTATCCCTGAGCCACACCGCCAGCCCTTTTTAATTTTTTTATTAGTACATGTTTGCCCTAGGTAATGTGCAGAGTTGGTGTATGTATGTGATACACTTATTTCCTTTTTTCATCCCATTTTCCTCCCCCCCACCTCCATCTCTTGATCCTCTTCCCATCTGAGAAAGATCTGTCTCCTTACTTCTTACCTGTCATTTTGCTCTTTATTTATAATTTGGGTTACTCATATAAAAGAAACCTGTAACATTTAAGCTAGTGTGTCTGATTTATTTCACTTAACATTATGGTCTCAAGGTGCATCTATTTCCCTACAAATGACTCACGTTTATCTCCATTGTGTTTAAATACCACATTTTCTTTTTCCATTTACTCATTTTGAGACAGGGCCTCACTAATATTTCCAGGCTGGCCTTGAAGTTGTGATCTGCTTGCCTTAGCCATGATTACAGACGTGCACTACCACAGCTGGCGATCAGTACAGACATTCCGACAAGCTCACTTGGGGATGAAGGAGGGCAGATGCAGTTCAGAGATCTAGAAACAAAACACATCTCTACTCCAGATAAGAAATTGCTTAACTTTCCAGTGACATTCAGTGAAACTTCTGCTGCATGGCCAATGTCTTGTAGGAAAAGGAGATTTTCCGTGGGGCTCTGTAGTTCCAGCCCCTCAACATATGTTTTTGAGAAGCAGAAGGTGGGGGCTAGAGTGGCCTCCGAATGTTTCTCATACTTGGAAATTAATGACAGAAAGAGAGACAGAGACAGAGACAGAGACAGGGAGGGAGCGAGCTGGCTGCAGCTACCTCCGTGGGCTCAGGAAAAGCCGGCATGTGTCCGTACCTAGACGATACACTGGTGTCATCACTCCCATTGTCCAGACATAGGCCCAGTCCTAGTTAAAGATGGTGATGGAGAGACTAAGTAACTTGCTAGCCACCAGCACTTAGCCAGTCAGGAGCTGGGGCTCTCTCTGCCCTCGGTGGTCTCTGAGTAGACACGCTCCTCTCTAGCCTAGGCCTGGGAAGAGCCATTTTCCCGGGGCCTTCCAGACTCATGATCTTCAGGATGCCTGCCTTCCTTCTGTGATCAGCACCAAGCCCCACCCGCACAAGCCAGAGCACCCTGAGTAAGTTAATGAACCTCTCTGAACCTCACTTTCTCCATCTGCAAAAGGAGGGTCATCAGAGAGTTAAGCAAGAGCGTTGCTGTAAGAGCAAAGGGTCAAAAGGAGAATCCACATCAGTACATGGTGCAAAGGAAGCGATCGGTATAGGTAAATGTTGGCTCTTTTATTATTTTATTTTAAAGAGAGTAGTAAATGAGAGAGGAAGAAAAAAAGAGCACCAGCAGCATACCAGCATCGCAAACATAAACAAACCAAAGCAAGAGCATTTAAAGTGATACAGGGTTTCAGGACAAAATGATACAAATTAACAGTGGTTGTTATATTACGTATTGTTATCTTCAACTATGTTGCTCAGATTACCAGATATAAGAATGGAAGATTGTTCAAACCATGAAAGAGAATAAGAAAATAATTATTAGATAAAACATTAGAGATAATACAGAGTTTCACTAGACAAGATGGTAGGAATTCACCATGGTAGTTCCACTGCATATTGTTGCCTTCAAATCAGTTGCTCAGATTACCAGATATAAGCATGCAAAATTGGTCAGAACACAAAAAAATTTTAAGTATTAACTGATCCTTTCAATACACCATCAGACATCAGCAGTACAGTTAGTTATCATAGCTATATATATTATAATAATATAATATAAATATATAATATATAATTATAATATATAATAACATAATATATAAAAATATTATATTTATATTTTGCCTTCCTTCTTTCTTTTTTCTTCTTTCTCTCATCCCAGCCATTCCTTCCTTTCAGGAATTTCTTTCCCTTTCCTGTCATCTATTGTACATTTTGAGTTTTACTTATTCTTTCAGGTTCCTACACCAAGGAGACAATAAGATGTTTATCCCTGTGGGTCCGATTTATTTCACTTATGAGTATGGTCTCTAGTTGCATCCATTTACCTACAAAAGCCTTGAGTTTATCTTTTTTTTTATAGCTGAGTAATATGCCATTGTATAAAAATACCACATCTTTTTTATCCATTCCTCAGCTGATGGGCATTTGGGTTGTTTCCAAGATTTAGCTATAACAAATTGTGCTGCTGTAAACATGGGTGTACATGTATCACTGTGGTATGATGTTTTTAATTCTTCTGGGAAAATACCCAAAAGGAGAATAGCTGGGTTAAGTGGGACTTCCAATCCTAGTTTTGTGAGGAACCTCCAAACTGATTTCCACAGTGGTTTCACCAGTCTAAACTCCCACCAGCAGAGGAGTAGGGTTCCTTTCTCCCCACAGCCTCTCCAGCATTTGTTATTGGTTGATTTCTTGATGATAGCCATTCTTTCTGGGGTGAGATGGAATTTCAGTGTTGTTTTAATTTCATTTCTTGAACGACTAATGATGTTGAACATTTCTTCATGTACTTATATTTCTTCATGTGAGAAGTGTATATTCATCTCAGATGCCCATTTTTGGATTGGGTCTTTGAAGTTGGGGGGGCCTGACTTTTTAAATTCTTTATATGTCCTAGATAGAAGTCCTTTGTCTGAGGGGCAGTTGGCTAAAATTTTTTCCCAATTTGTGGGTTTTCTTTTTACTCTGTTGGTGATTTCTTTAGATGTGCAAAAACTTTTCAATAAGATGAGATCCCAGTTGTTGATTCTTTGAAGTATTTCCCGTGCAATTTGGTTTTTGTTTATGAATTCTCTGCCTACCCCTATGTCTTCAAGATTTTTACCTACTTTCTCTTCCAGTAATAAGTGTTGGCTCTTTGTAATGCAGACCTTAACACTGCCCCCCTCTCCACATCTGGGAAGGGTGGGAAGCAGGCATGAGCTCTCGGAGACCAAAAGGAAGGGATCCTCCCCCCATTTCACCTGGTGCTCATCTGCCTAAGCCACAGTTCCCTTGTCAGCCAGGACATCGTTCCCGGCGCGGTCTCCCACATATCGGCTCCTCAATCTGTATTTGGTGGACTGGATGGACTTCACCCTTTCGCTTTATGTGGCGAGTTATCAAAAAGAGACAGCCACGGTAGTACTGCTTCTTCGGTTACTTTTCATAACCCATAGGGGTGGCTTGGTCCTGTCGCGGATGGCCGAAAGCTGAAAAGCCACCAAGCCACCCCGTATGCAGGGCTGTGCTTGCTCTTTCCCATTTGCCGCACAGCCTGAGGCCTCCTGGCTAGGACTTATTCTCCTGGGTGTTGAGCAAGGTGATGCCGGGCGGTGCCGCCGAGGCCTGGGAACACTGAGCAGAGAGGGGCCGGTGCCATGGTGGCCTCGCTGTGGGGCAATCCGTGTGGCAGCGTGCTGTCAGCAAGGCAAGCTTTGCAACAGCGGAGATGGCTTTCCCTGATGATATCAATTTCTTCTAATTATTCCATTCCGACAACTTTGAAAGTCACTCCGTAAGCTGACAGATGATTGATGCGCTGCATTAGCTCCTGGCAATGGTGCTGACAGCCTCTGTTGCTCCCTGCCCCACCCCCTCGCCGCACACCCATGCCTGTGTGTTCCCCTCGCGTCCCTCAGGAGCCGCCGAGCTCCGCCACCTGTGTCCAGAACGCCCAGGGAAGTCTCAGGCTCACCCTGGAAGGTCCCCTTGGTTCCCCTAGCTGTGTCTTGAGACCCAAGCCGCAGAGCATTGTGTTTGAAAGATCTGCTGCAGTGGGAAGTAGGCCCTTGCTGATGTTTTCTGCCTTCTTTCCATATCTTTGTTTACTTACCTCCTTTTCTCTTTGCCTTTCCCTCTTAACATAATGACGATCTGAAATCTCCCTGTGAGGGAGCCTTCTGAGATATTGCCGTTCTCCACTGCCAAAGACCCCACAAGCAGCTTCATTCAGCGGGTACAAAAGGAAGAATCAGCAAGCGGGTAGCAAAGGGTTACCTGGAATTGGACAGCCACTCCAGGAAGAGGCCCAACTGCCTGATGAACAGGGAAAGAAACGGCTTGGACAGCCAATGTGCAAGCGCACACAGCTTCAACCTGGGCCTCCCAAAACCGTACGGTCCCCTGATGGCCGGAGCAGGTTGTCTTCAGCTCCAAGGAAGCTCCCTGCCCCCGAAGGCTCCCAGGTGAAAAGGGCTCCCCATGAAATCTCAGTCTTTCTGAAGGTCAAGACTGTTTAGTGAGCCAAGGACATTTACAGAGTTGTAAAAGGGATCATTTTTGCTAATGCCATGAAATTATATTCTGAGCCGACTAACAGTGGCCCACGGCAGGTACAGAAGTAATTTTCCTCAAGTGCAAAATCTGGCTTTTAGAGAAGTTGGAGGTAGTCCGACTTGGGGTTGATAGGGTTCTTTTTTCTGTACAATGTAAGTGGCTGGGCAGGAGTGGTGACTTTGTAAAAGCGTCCCACTAAAAAAGTCAGTCAGGAGGGCTAAACGAAGCCTCAGGAAGCAGAGTAAGAGGGACCCTCACTCATCCATCTGTTCAAAGGTGGATGCCTTCCTTTGACATGGCCAGGCCCTGTCCTCACCACTAAGGGACAGAAACAAGGAGGACAGAGACTGCTGGCTGGCCCCGTGGTGTGGCCGAAGATGTGCCCAGGAGCGAGTCACTGTAGTCAAGGTGGCCACATGGCATTTCCCAAGTGTTTACCATCTGCTGGGTGTGGCGTGATGCATTCTGCATGCATTAACTCCTTTCTTTCTTGTTTACGATGCTAGAGATCAAACCAAGGGTCTCTTCACTTTCCAGGTGAGCACTCTACCTCTGAGCTCCATTCCCACCTGGCCTGGCTCCTTTAACCGCTCGATGGTCGTGAGAGAAAGGTGGCATTTTTCACCCCCAATTCACGCTAGAGAAAACTGAGGCCAGACAGCTTACCTGGCTTGCTTAAGCTCACCCCACCTCCATACTCCATGCTCCGCGCTGCGCCAACGAGGTGTGGGCGTGCACATGCCGTGGGTCCGGTCCTGGGCCACCACCTACCCCTGCAGTCTGACAGCCGGTGCCAGAGGCCACAGCCGACGCGTCTCGTCTTCAGGGGCAGCGGGCGCTCATCTCAAGCCACAGTCCCCTCCCTGTCTCAGGACGCACCCCTGCCCGCCCCTGCTCCCTAGCCAGTACTTTCTGTTTTCCAGCCCCTTCTCTTCCACTCCTCCCGGCTTCCCAGCAAGACCGTTTCCCCGACCTCACCAGGTCTCAGCCTCTGCCCACTCTCTGCCGCCCAGCTCTGCGAAAGGGAAAGCGCTGGCTGAGCCTCACACCTCCTCTCTACTGCTGCTTCTGCTTATTTGACCTCGCTGCTCTGGAAACCACAGCCAAGCCCCGGGCCTCCCTTCAGCCCTCCCTGTGGCTCCTGCCCCACCCCGCCCACTCCCTCCTTGGGTCTCACCCTGGGTCCCAGCCCCACCTTCCCTGGGTCCTTCTCTGTGTGTCCTGAGCTCAGGTCAGCGTTTTTGCCTGCTGAGAAGTTCTGTGGGCGTCCACACCCAAGCTCACAATTGCCTCCCTCCAGCTGGCTCTCCTGTGCCCCGCATGGCCTTTGCCAGCCAAAGCTCTTCTTCCAAATCTCAGAGGAAGTCTCAGGAGCTGTCCAGGTCCTGTAAGAACTTCAGGGCTTGTTGCAAGCATCTGCGCCTTGCCGTCCCCTCCAGGGGCACGGCGTTGTACGATGTCTCGTGGCCCCGGGTCAGATTCTCACTATTTCTTCTCTGATCCGTGAATCCTCCAGTCCAGTGCGTTCTTCGCACTGGCCTCGGCTCGTACCACGCCTGTCCTTGTTACCCTGTGTGGCCCTCCAATAGCTGTGCCAGCACCTGCAGAACTAAATTCAAACCCTCAGCCTGCCTGAGTGGCCGGGGGTGAGCTGCTGGGCTGCCTAGTCCCCAGGCTTCCGTGTCCCTTGAGCTTCCCTCTACATAACTTGAATTTGGACCTTCCGTTCTCCAGGATCCTTATCCAAGAGCTTCAACCCGGCCTCACCTCTGGAAAGCTGCCCCTGACCGTCCATGTCACTGAAAACGTGACTTGACCCTAGATGTTATGCCCATACCCGCCCTTCCTTGCGGCTTCTGCACTCCCCCTCACCCGTGGCCCAGCGAGAAAAGAGCACCCTGGACGCCCTGTTGGGTCTCTGCAGGCTCTCCGTGTCTGCTGCTAGACTTGCTAAACTGATCAATGTGGTCTTCGTGGATCATGCAGGAAAAAATTCCCACCATTCCCAGTGAGGCCAGTTCCAGACTGGATGGGTCTGGAGTGAAATTCATGAGATCTTTTTTAAAAATTTAAACTTGATGCAAATGTAATCGATTGATCATCAAAGGTTTTGCAAAATATGATGTCTTTGGGGTCTGTGAGGTCACCGGGATAATGCCCGGATGCCAGCAGTGGGGAAGGAGGGCGGGAAGGTGGGAAGGGTCCTGCCTGCGAAGGAGACCTACTAAGGGCAGGCGGCCCGACAGCGTCGATGTCTCACCTGTTCTGTTCTGCCCATTCAGAGACCCAAAACACCTGTAGCAGTCACAGAACAGCTCCCTTCAAGATGTTTCCAGCTCGCAATCTGTTCTTTAGAAGGCAAGAATTATCTGTAACCCAGGTTCAACATTAACACATTTTTTCTTCTTCAATCCAAATTGCCGTACTTGGCTTAGCAAGTTAAACTAAAAGGTGTTATGCTAGACACACTAAGAGAGAGAGCAATTGGTTCTTTAAATTTGATTACTTGTCTGAAAATACTTTACTCAATAGAGAAATTGTGAGCGATTGGGCGTTTTTGCAAATCACATATATATATATTTTAAAGGCATCTAGGGAGTGCCCATTAAATGGAGAACTTTGTGGCTGAGTGCTTTGGGAAAGTGAAAAATTGCTCCCTGTTTTGGAAAAATGGAGTGGTTTTTTTTTTTTTTTTTTTTTTAACCTTTTTTCCTTTTTCTCCAGGCAGGGCCACATCTGTCCCATTCAGAGCTGTCAGCCTGTCTTTCTGAGACCAGGAGCACTAACTCCTTTCCTGCCAGGCTTCCCCTGGGTGACCAGCTGAAGCAGCCCGGCGGGGCTTGTGGGACCCTGCTGCACCTGGTAAAGCTGCCCACACCCAAGGCCAAAGGCTCTGCCTGTGGGACACACGTTCTCACTCCAGTCCTCTCCGTGGCTCTTCCTATCTTGTTATTCTCCGACTTGTGCTTTCTGTCCCAGGCCCTCAAAATGATTCGGGGCCGAGCAATCAGTTACATGGAGGGAGGTGCCGGGGGGGCGGTCCCCTCCGAGAGCCAGATTTCACCCGCAGAACCCAACAACAGGCCAGGCCTCTGTCTCACCATGCTTACCACCCGCCGCCCATGACCCAGCCAGAGTAGAACCGAGGAATGAACTTAGCAAAGGAGCCACATACAGAGCCCTTCGCGCTTTCCCTTCAGCTCCCAACCGCATTTTGGAGACTGCACTCTTGGGAGAAGGCCTTTGCTTCCAGCAGTCGGAGGAAGTCCTTCGGGGGTACTTTCACAGTGCCCTGCACATAGTAGGTATGCGGTAAATACTTGTGGGTTTACCCCAGTGACTTTGGTGGTGCATATTTCATTTTAAAATTTCTTTCCTTTTCTTTTTGCGTCATAGATATAATTTACCACCAGCGCCGGAGTTTTCTGACTCCAATGCAACATTTGTAAACTTGAAGACAGCCTGTCCATGAAATTAATTAGAGCAAAAGTTAAGTACCAGCCACTGGGTTCTTTCTCCCATCTCACCATTTTTATAAGCCTGTCAGGATGAACTATGACTTCCCTGGCTGTCACCGCCCGTCCCTGGCTCTGGGTCCTCACTTCAGCATCGCTAAAATTGCCCCCAGGGGACAGGCTCCCAGCCTTCCTCTGTCCAGTCTGGCTCCTTTTAAGCTCAGATACTCAGCCTTAGGAGCTCGGAAGAGAGATTTGTGTGGGGAAAAAAAAAAAAAACAACACAATAATCGCTGTCATAGAGAAGACTTCAGTCCATCCCCTGGAAGGAAGACACATTTCAAAGTTCATGCTTCATTTTTTTTTATGTAAGTAGATCCTCCTAGTCACAAATGAAATGGGTCCATTTTAATTTACTGCTTCTAGCTGAGTCCAATAAAATTTGATTGTCCTGGTTTATTTCACTCATGAGTATGGTCTCTAGTTGCATCCATTTACCTATAAAAGCCTTGAGTTTATCTTTCTTTATAGCTGAGTAGTACTCCGTTGTATAAAAATACCACATCGTTTTTATCCCTTCTTTGGTTGATGGATATTTGAGTTGTTTTCAAGATTTAGCTACTGCAAACTGTGCTGCTATAAACATGCACATGTAAACATCATATTGTCTCCCTCGTGTAAGAAACTGAAAGAGTAAATAAGATCCAAAAGGCACAATATATATAGTGAAAGGGAAAGAAACTGCTTAAAAGGAAAGAACAACTGGGATGGGGGAAAGGAGAAAAGAAGAAAGGGGAAAAATATGTATTTATACACAAGGTAGCTAATATAATTGTACTACTAATTTCTGTTAGTTCATTGAAAGGAGCAGTTAGTGCTTACATTGGTTAATTTTGCAAGCCTGTATCTGGTAATCTGAGCAAATACTTTGAAGATAACAATATGCAATACAACCACTATTAATTTCCTATCATCTTGTTATGAAATTCTGTATCATTTCTTACTGTTTTTTTTTTTAATTTTAAATAAATCGATTGCACTGAAAGTATTTCTAAAACTTGACTTTTAGTTGACACCATCATGCACAGAGGACTTGGGGGGAGAGTCCACTGGGTCCATCTACCTTCACACCCTTTGTACCACAGAGTCTCAGGAGAGGATGTTGGAGGCCTAGGCCAGGCCCAGAATTCTTGTCCCAAAACACAAGGGAAGGGACACGGGGCTCAGGTGCCATGCCCGAGTCACCGGCTGGAGTGGCATCTCCTGCCCCTATGATGGCTGACGTTTGCTGTCCTCTAGGAAGGTAGAAGACCTTGGTATACATGTGACTTCTTCCCATGTGCTCCTGGTAGAGAGGAGTTCCCATCCTTCCCCAGTCCACCCATGCCCTTACCCCAAGAGGCCTAGTGACATCCTCAAAGTCATCCCAACTCCTACGAAATCTGAGTGGGGTCTCAGGGTGTAACTCATCTGTCCTCTTTGCCCCAAGCCATTGAGGCTTCCACTGCCATGTGCAGGGCAGCTTTCAGAGACACAGATGGGGTTTCCTGAGAGAACACAGATGCCAGAGTCTGAGGGTATCCCTGCTGAATGTGTTGTTTTGAGCCATGAAATTGGCCTGGGTTTTTAACAGTCTAGAAAGAGTTGAGGCTTCTCGAGTTCTTACCTAGACAGCTGCTTCTCTCTCAATTCAGGTGGGCCAGCAAAAATATGTTTTCAGTTGAAAGAACTAGAGTCAAAGGGGAAAACCTTAAAGACCATGTAGTCCAACTCTCTCATTTCACAGACAAAGGAAATCAAGAGGTCTGGGCCCAAGGCACAATTTCAGGTGAGAACCCCATAGCCAGCCCCTCCCACATCCGGGTTACCTTCACCGAACTAGTGGCTGGTGTTACTGCACAGATGTGCATGGACACTGCTATCCCTCCCCAGGCAGGGTCACCTCCCGTTTCCCCCGAGCTTGTGCAAAGGGAGTCCAAACAGAAACTTCGACAGCCAGCCCCACCCCCAAGTTCTCTCTAAACACCATGGTGTTAACCTGGTTAAAGAACCTGTGCTCGCAGAAGTCCAAGAAAAAGAAGGAGCACTCCCTCCTGGGGCAGCACCCAACATAATGTTAAAGCACCTCTGCATTACATTGCATATCCAGCCATTCACTACTCTGGCTTGGAAACCTACTGCCCTCCCTGATGTTGGATCATCTATCTGCATTGAAAGGATGGGAACTTTGAGTGACTTTTTTCCTCTTGCCAAAGGAAATATAGGCATTTAAAAAAAAAACATTTTCAGCAGAAAAAAAGACAATCTCTTCAAATAACTACCCAACAACTTGCCTGTGAGGAGGGGCAGGCGGGGAGAACTGCCTTAATCTGCCTTCCATGCATCAAATTGATTTAGCAGGCAACAAATGTCAGGAGATATTAAAAAGGGAGTAATTGCTCAAAGAAATTAAAACAGGTTGAGCAGCCCCCGCAGTATCATAGGAGACCAGCTTCACAGTGGCTTCTGGGGTTTTATTTTCTTTTTCTCTCTAGCCTTTGCTGGTGACCAGAGCAATCCCTCACTTTGGCGAGGCACATCAGCAAACAGCAAGCACTTTTCTGAGCTCTAACTTGTTTTAGGGATGCAGGTGCATGTGCTCATTGGATATTTTCAATGAGGTGACTGTTTCTTTCTCCTTCCTTCCTTTGGGCCACTGTCATGATCAAATGTTTTTCACAGGTTGAGTTCTCTTGGACCACAAAGCGATCTATTGGCACTAGTAGGAAAAGCCTCTTTCTTGACCACATACCTGGAATTCATAGAGGGATGGCTCTGTCCTCTCTCCATTCCCCTGCAAAGGTACAGCGTCAAAGAGGAGGCAAGAAGACTATGACATCTGCTCCATGCTCTTTTTTTTCCTCCCATGCTCTATGAGATATCATTTGCTAGCTCCTTATCATTTCTCACTGCAGTGACAAAGGATTGGCTGAGGTTGCAGTAATAGTCCCCATTGTCCAGATGTGAAAACTGAGACTTCCTGCTGTTGCTGGAAGCCCTTCCTTGCCTGAAGACATCGTAATAGCAGGGACTGACCAATACATATGTCCTTGCCCGCCTGCTCCTTGCTTGAGTGTGTACTGGACCATTTTTCATTATCGTAATGACATACCTGAGGCTCAGTGACTTTCTAAACAGACATTTATTTAGCTCACAGCTCTGGAGGTGCAACCGGGGCTGCATCTGGTGATGGCCTTCTTGCAGGCAGACTTCCAAGGGGGGACAGGATTACATAGCAAGAGACAGGGAGCTCGAGCATGCACACACACACACACACACACACACACACACACACACACACGTGTGTCTTCTGTGTCTCCCTCTTTTTATAAAGAATTCAACTCTGGGGGCTCCACCCTGTTGACTCTCTCTAACCCTAAGCATCTCCCTGAGACTCCACCTCTAAACATCACAGTTGGATTGGTTTCTCCCTCTTACTGCTCCACAATGGGGAATAAATTTCAATATGAAGACCCATGGGGGATACATTCAAGCTGAATCCAAACCATAGCAGAGCATGCTCTCGTTGGCTTAAGACACTCTTCTTCCCTGATAAACTCCCGGAGCCTGAGCCAGGGCTGAATTACCACCCAGCCTCTGTTTGGCTTTGGGGTGATGCCAGATGATCATATTTTGGAAGGTTGCTAGAGCTTTTGGTGGCCACCAGAGTAATTGGAAGTGGACTCTTGAGGCCGCAAGCAGGAGGAGGAGGAGGCAGCCAGGCTCACCTGTCAGTCACAGTTGTGCAAAGTCTGCCTCTCCCAGAGATGTTGGAGCCTCGGAGATGGCCCCCAGGGGATTCCAGGCCTGCGTCTGCTGCTGCTCTTCCTTCTCTGTCTGTAGGCTCCGGTATATTCCGCCTCCCAGGCTCCAGCTGGCGAGGGCCGGGCCTGGCATAGTGAGACCGCCTGACAGCAGTGGCAATGTTGGGTGGAAATTCCTCCGGCCACTCTTCACTCATCTGGCCTCATCTGTCCAGGGTTTGGGGCTGTAGGACAAACTCACCCTAAGCAAACAAAATCATTAGGCAAAACAGAGATAAAAGCAAGCAGAGGGAATCCAGGTATGGCCAGCTAGTACGACAGGCCAAGTGGGATCCCAACTGCCAGGGGCTGCAGCGCAACCATCAGCCCAACCTGGACACTCTGGAAGCAGGTAGGGACAGAGGCATACAAGTAGGCTACTTCCCACTTGCAGGCGGCCCCAGCACCTACAATCCATCCATCCATCCATCCATCCACCCATCCATCCATCCATCCATCCATCCATCCATCCACCCATCCTTCCATCCATCCATCCATCCATCCATCCACCCATCCTTCCATCCATCCATCCATCCATCCATCCATCCATCCATCCATCTACCTATCCTTCCATCCATCCATCCATCCATCCATCCATCCATCCATCCATCCATCCACCCATCCATCCATCCACCCATCCATCCATCCACCCATCCATCCATCCACTCATCCATCCACCCATCCATCCATCCACCCATCCACCCAGCCATCCATCCACCCATCCATCCATCCACCCATCCATCCATCCACCCATCCATCCATCCATCCATTCTTCCACACATGCACTCATCCATCCTTGCATTCATCCACCCACTTAGCTGCCATCTATCCACCATCCATCTACCCATGCACCCATCTTCTTACCTGGCGCTCCCCCTTCCCCCTCCACAGATTGCCCTATCCAGCACAGATAATCATTGTACTTTCTCATTCCCAGTGCTGCTTAAATCTATAATATTTTCCCCTCAGAGCTACTCCATAGCACAGGACACACACCCCAGCTTGGCAGGTGAGAAACCTGAGACTCAGTAGAGGACCCACTCAGTGTCACATGGTGAGGACCTGACCCTGGCCCCTGTTCTACCACATTATGGTTTATATCTGGATGTCCCCCTAAAGCCTGATAGGCTCGTAGGAAGGACCTTTGGAGGGTGATTACACTATGGGGGTGTTAAGGCTAACTTGGCATTAGCAGGTAGGGCCTGATCAGCTGAGGACAGTCACTGTGGGTATGACCAACGTTTTATCTCCCTTGACTCTGTCTCCCTGCTGTTGTGCTGGGACCAACTCTCCTCTGCCAGGCCCCTCAGCCATGCCATCCTGCCCGAGACAGCCAACTATTGACGGAAACATAAGCCAAAATAAACTTCTACTTTGAGTCATGGGTACTGGGCATTGTGTCTCAGCGACAAAGAAAGTGATGAGGGTACACCACACCATAGCACACCACACTCTCTTCTGGCGTGCATCTGTTTTGCCTTGGATAAGACCCCCAAGAATTTGTGATTGGACTGGAGCCATGACAGCAGCCAGTTCTTACACAGGTAGAAGTTCAGGTGTGGGGTTAGGGGAGCCTGACGGTCACCTGCAGGTCAGTCCCTGGACACTGGGATAGCTCCCCTCTGCGCTCTTTGCAAAGACACATTTGGGGGTTAATAGGTGTGTTGTGACCAGCTACTCATCTATCAAACCAGGGAGCTGGCTACGACATCCTCCCAGATCCTTCCAGCCGGCACTGCGGTGTGGTCCAAATGCCAGAGAGAGAGAGAGAGAGAGAGCTCTCAGCCTCCCCTGACCCCCGGGCCCTGCAGATCTACTACCCTATTGTCAGCTCCAGCACAGCTCTCCTGCCCAAGGCCAGCTGGGGAGCCATGTGCAGCCCTCACGTTCCTGGGGGAAGTGCTTGGCTAAATGTTGTCTTCCTTAGCTACTGGGTCTTTGAGCTAAGCAAGGAGCCCCGGTCCAGGCATCTCCCCAGACTGCCGAGCTCAGCACTTTATTTCCTGGGAGCCGCTGCCCGGGACTCTGGATTCACGGGACAGCAATTTCCCTCCGCGGCCGGGGGCGGGGGCAGCTATCAGTTATCCTTAATAACCGGGCAGACGACAGGATCACATTGCCCTCGGCTGTCTTAATAGCACAGAGTGGTCACTCTCTCTCTTTTTAGAATAGCAATTCCACTGACTCCATTACCGAAATGGCTCTTGCCTTCCGTGCCCTGTCCAAGTTGCTATGTCGTTGTTTTATTGCTTCTCTGAAAAGCTCCTACTAATTAAGGTGAAAGCCAGATACAAATAGGGCTGGGCTGCAGTGCAAAGGACGGGTCCTTCACTAGCTGGCTGTGGGGCTTCCTGAGGGCCCTGTGGCCACCACTTGCTCTGTGTCCAGGGCTTTGGCTTCCTGTGAGAAATGGCAAGGCCTGAGCCCTCCCCTCGGGAGCAGGGACATTTGCCAGCCAGGCTGGGGCTGGAAGGAGAGACTACATTGCCACAGGAGCTCTCAGCTCCAATCTGTGCTTGGGGTGGGGATGGCAGAGCAGGGACAGCCAGGTTCCCTGCAGCTGTCATGGGCTCAGGCAGGTTTCAAAGGCAGCCCCAGACCTTCAGGGACTGAGCGCTACCAAGAAAACAAGATCTACAGCGGAGTGCCCAACTCAGTCTCAGGACTTGAAGCCAGTCAGGGTCCTGGGTGCAGAACGGATGACCGCTCTGCTGAGGTGAAAGGAGAGACAAAGAGAGAGACGGAAAGAGGACAAGCAACAGATCTTCAGCAGTTAGAGGGTGGGGACAAAGGGCCTCTAAGAGGGAGGTCAACAGGGTGAAGCCAACAAGAACAGGCGCTCAGTTCTCTCACTTAGGAAGAGGGCACAGAGCCCCTCAAGTTCAGGCTGAGGAGGGTTTGTTCACCGAAGTAGTGGAATATGAGGGCAGCCGGAATAAGTATCACGAACATCTAAGGGAGAGATAGACAGTCACCTTTTTCAGGAAAGTAAGGGGAGTCCAGATGTCCCCAGAGACCAGCTGCAAATCAAATCACTTATTTTTTCTTCCTTTCACCTTCGGATGACAATTCTGCTTGACATAATAACCAGAGTTTTCCTCTTGGCTTAGGTGAGCCCAGTGAACGCTGAAGGGTCTTGGGCAGGTGAGTGTGCCTGGAGTGCGGGAGATTACCAGTATTTCTGGGCTTCGCAGGGTGGTTTATCTCACTGATGTGACTCAGATCTGGTACCTGGTGGAGAAACGCATTTATCTGGGCCTTCCCACCTCTAATCAAGTATGGCTACCCAAACTGCATCCTTAGAAATTTTCTGACCGAAAACTTTGATCTTCTCAACTTTGTCTTGTTCAGTGAGCGAGTGAAGGCTGGAGCTTGCATGCACCTCGCTGAGGAACGGCAGGGCCTTGCACAACCTGGCCAGAGCAAGCCCTAGGCAAGGACTGGGGAGTGCTTTGCAGGGTGGCAAGAGGACAGAACAAATCAACCATCTTTGTGGTTGAAAGCCAGACAGTGCTGTAGCCCATGCGACCGCCAGGTCTGCTGCTGCCTGCATTTTCTGCCTCACCTTGTAGCTCTCTCCTTCTTTGGGCTTCTCCAGCCACTCTTGCTCTTGGATGTCTTACATCCCTGCCTGGGGTTGGCCGCCTTGGAATGGCTCTTGTCACCCTCCCTCACAGCTGCTGCCACCACCCACATCTGGGCCTTCAGTCCTCAGCACGGAGACCCACCTCGCCACCCAAACTGCAGTCTCTGTTGTTGCCTTACCACTGTCTTTGCGGGACTGACCATGGGGTGTAGATATTGACCTATTTGTTGTCAGTGTCCTCCAGCTAGTATGCTCTCTCTCTTGCTCTCCCACATATCCTAGGTATTGAATTAGATGGAGCCAGGTAGGAGGTAAGACTATTTGCTGGAAGGATGGAGACTTGATGGGGCAGATGTGTGGATGGATGGATGGATGGATGGATGGATGGATGGATGGATATATGGGGTGGATGGGTGGATGGGGTGGATGGATGGATGGATGGATGGATGGATGGATATAT